>NW_024412463.1:12299897-12409057 GCF_014898765.1 Herpailurus yagouaroundi | reverse complement strand
CCGGTCCCCGTCCTGTGGGAGCCTTTCCCCCGGCCCGGTGGGAGCCGCGGCCACGCGGGTCCCCTCCCCGCCCGGTGGGCGCCGCGGCCACGCGGGCCCCCTCCGCGGCCAGCGTCGGTTGGGAGCCGTGTGGACTCGGTGCCCGCCCCGTGGGCCGTGCCCGTGCGGGCCCATACTGTGTAGGTGGGGGACCAGCGCCAGTAACGACCTGTTAACAAAGTTGATTAAGTTTGCAATTCACTTGGTTGACTTTCACACGGAGTCCAGGTTCTCTCCGCTAAAGCCTCAAATACAGGTGTCGGTTACATCAGTCTTGCTTTGACGTACAGAAAATTAATAGAGCTTAATTGATAAGCATAATTAATAGAGCTTGATGAATTGGGAGAGAAGTATACGCCGGGGAAACCATTACCCCATCCTGTCCTTCGCCTCACGGAGTTCCCTCCCATCCTCTTATTTCGTGATGAGAACGGTTAACGCAAGATGTACCTCGGCGAATTTTCCAGTATGTGGTCCGTGTTGACGGCGGGCACCGCGCTGTGCTGTAATGTCTGCACTGGCTGGTGCGCAGCCTGAACTGCTGCTGGCGTGCGTTCCCTCCGCCCGGCCCCTGCTCCCCTGAGTTTTCTGTAGATTCTCAGGGAAGCGGGGTCATGCAGTGTTTGTCCTGTGCCTGGCTTCCCTCACCCAGCGTGTTGGCCTCCAGGTTCATGCGTGTCGTCACTAGATTACATTCCGCCTACGTACACCACGTTTTCTTTACCCACTCGTCTCTCCGCGGCCCTTTGGTTGTTTCCACGACGCGGCCGCTGTGAATGGTGCTGCTGGGACCATGGGAATGCAGATTTCCCTGGGAGGCATTGATTTCATTTCCTTTGGATCTGTACCCAGACGTGGATTGTCCGGTCAGGTGGTGGTTTTTAGGAACCCCTGTACTGTTTTCCTCAGTAGCTGCACCGATTTACATTCCCACCAACAGTGCCTGACGTCCTACTACAGCGTCTGTTGGTCTTGTTCACGGTGAGATCCATGGATTAAACACAACTGGAACATAACAAGGTGAACTAGGCAGACTGCTTGTCCCGGAATTGTTTCTTCATAGGAAGTATCTTAAAATTTTTGGTAAGAGGAGGCAGGGCGTCTGGGTGGCTCAGTTGGGGAAGCGTCCAACTCTTGATTTCGGCTCAGGCCATGATCTCACGCTTCGTGAGTTTGAGCCCTGAGTTGGGCTCCACACTGACAGCTCAGAGCCTGCTAGGGATTCTCTGTCTCTTCTCTGTCTGCACCCCCCCCCCCTCGAAAAAACAAACATTTAAAAAAAGTTGGGGGAAGACATCCTGGAGGGGGGAGGAATTTGTATATATGCGTACAAGCACGGCAGTTTCTATGAATTGAGAACACTACAAAACTACATTCAAGTCTAGGATTTAAAATCACAACCCATTTCATGCCTGAACTGAGAAAGGGGGCCGCCGACATGCCTTCTCAGAGCTGGAAGACAAATACGTGTGCAGGGGGCCGCACGCTGGCGTGTCTGGCGCAGCCTGGCCAGGTAGGACGCGGACGCTGCGGTTGGCGCCGGGGAGCTGTGGTCTGTGACTCCCTGAGGAGGGCAGGTGAGGCCCAGATGCTCCCAGAAAGGCAGGAAGGACCAGAGGGACCGCCTCCATGGAACAAGGCAGCTGAAAATCTGGATTTTTTTATGTGAACCCGGTGAACTTTGACAAAGTTGGCAACTCATTAAGTTTGGAAACCCTGGGAGAATCCAGCTAATGGCGCCCGAGGGCCACCACGTGTGACCTCAATTGTGTTCTTAGTGGTGTTTTTATCAAAGGAAAACATTTGTGATCTTGCAGAAGACTCGGGAAGCCAGGTCTGAATCTGATGTCCTGATGTCCTCATGAGACACTAACAGTTTTGTGTCGTTTTTATATATTTATGCTCAAGAATGCTATTTAAAAAAACGTTTCCTCGTATCTTACCTCACAATTAATTGGGGTCTGATTGACACTTCAGGAACCCAGGCCCTGGGAGTAGACCCGGGCTTCCGTCCCAAGTCCACCCGGTGCTAGGGGCTCCGAAGGTCACGCTCACCCGCTGGGGAGGTGCGGTTCCTGTGCTGGGGGCTCGATGACACCCTAGTGCCTGCTCGGTGTCTACCTCCCCGCGTCAAGGACTTGAGCCACATTCTGTGGAGTGACTTCCGGGCGTGTTGTTTTGGAAACTTGATACAGTTGCCACTGGAGAGGGAAGAATTCAGTTTTGTGCGTTTATGCTGCTTAGTCCTCTGCAAAGTTTCGGAATTTGGGGGAGGACACGGGGTTTGGGGGAGGACACCGACGTGTAGATAGGATTCCTGCCTTTCTGCAGTTTCGGTTGAAGTGTGACTTTTGTGACCCCGTGGAGCTCTCCCAATGAAAATAGAGGTCCTCGCTTGGTAAGATAGCTAAACCCTGAGAAATTAGCACCAAAGATCGATATTTTAAGTTCAGTTTTAATTAATTGATTGATTAATTAATCAAAGATTTTATTTTTTCAAGTAATCACTGCACCCACCGCGGAGCTCGAACTCAAAACCTTGAGATAGAGAGTCGCACGCGCTCCACCGACTGAGCCACCCAGGCGCCCCTTGAGTACAGTTTTATTTATTTATTTTTTTAATTTTTTTTTTCAACGTTTATTTATTTTTGGGACAGAGAGAGACAGAGCATGAACGGGGGAGGGGCAGAGAGAGAGGGAGACACAGAATCGGAAACAGGCTCCAGGCTCTGAGCCATCAGCCCAGAGCCCGACGCGGGGCTCGAACTCACGGACCGCAAGATCGTGACCTGACTGAAGTCGGAGGCTCAACCGACTGCGCCACCCAGGCGCCCCAAGAGTACAGTTTTAAAGTAGACTTTTATTCGTGTTTGTGTAAAAGATTTGGTTTCAAAGCTGAAATCTAGAACACAGAAGTTATATTTTAGAAATGGGCAGGAAGTCTGTTGGTGTCAATGAATTCATTGTGGCAGCTTTCCTGGCTAAAAGGCATTGTGAAGACAGCCTTCAGGTCCCGTCCCTGGAGACCCTGCCCCAGGACCCCGTGGCACAGCACATCGTCTCCCTCGGAGCCGTGCGTGTTTGACGAAGGGTGAACTTACACGGACACATCAGAATCAGGACCGCCGTGGTCTAGGGTTTACGTTAGGTTCACCTCGGTGTCGTATGTGCTGTGAGGTTTTGGCAAATGTATAACGTCACGTAGCCACCGGGCCACCGATACAGCGTGTTTTCACTGCCCTCAAGTCCCCCGTGCGTCACCTTTAGCCCTCTCTCCCGCACACCTGTGGCAGCCGCTGATCTTTTCACTGTCTCCCCAGTGTGGCCCTCTCAGACTGGCTTCTTTGGCTTAGTGGTGTGCAGGAAGGTCCTGCGTGTCTTTGTGTGTCTTCATAGCTCATTTACTTTTGCCTCCGAGTAATAATCTGTCGTTCGGAACATAAAGCAAACCATCTGTTTCTCCGTTCACCTTTTGAAGGACTCGGTTTTTCACAGTGTGCTTCGAGCAGCATTTCCCCGCTTCAGGTGGGACGGAGAAGCCCCCTACCCCACCATCCCCTCGTGCGTGCCGCGTGTTACTTGTCGTGTGCGTCGCGAGTCCCGCCAGACGGCGCGGAGTGTTTGCTTTCAAGCTGTCGTGTAAAGAACGTAGTGTAGTGTGTATTTCCCCAGGTAGTCACCATTTCCGTTGCTCTTTTCTCGTTCTTGAAGTTACGGGATTTCTCTGTAGAATTTCCCTTCTGTCTGAAGAACGTCCACTACCGGCTCCTTTGGGGCAGGTCTCCTCGCGACCAATTCTCTTACGTTTCCTTCATCTGAAAACGTCTCTGTTTTGCCTTTATTTCTGGAGGATCCTTTCCCTCTGGTAGAACCCTGGCGGACAGCTCTCTGCCAGCACGGTGTACGCGCCCCTGCCCGCTGGCCCGTGGCTTTCCGGGAGCGCCCTGTGGCCCCTTGGGTTGCCCTCGACGAGTCGTGCGTCCTTTGTTGCCCGGCTGCTTTTCAGGCGTTCTTACTTTGGTTTTCAGCAGTTTGACTGCCGTCCGGGCGCGGATTTCTTTGAGCTCGTCCTGTCGGACGTTTGCCGGGCTACTTGAACGCGCGTGTTTACCCTTTCACTGAACTGGGGAAGCGGTCGGGTGTTATTTCTTCGCACCATTTTTGCAGCTTCACGCTCTTCTCTTCTTTCCTTCTGGGGCTTCCGTGCTGCACATGGCCAGCCGTCTTCTGCTCTTCCACGTTCCCTGAGCTCTGCGCCTTGTGTTTTTCCGCCCCGTTTCTGCGGGTCCGCTTGGGTAGTTTCTGTTGAGCTCTGTTCATTTCATTGTTCTGCCTCCGTCTTCTCCTGTCTCTATTCTGACAGTGGGTCCACCCAGTGAGTTTTGTATTTCTGTTGTTGTTATGGTTTTAATTCTCAGATCTCCGTTTGGCTGTAACTCCTGTTCCTGTGCTGAGACTTCCTATCTTTCTGTTTGTTTCCAGAATATCTGGCTTCATTCCTGAAGCCTGGTGCACCAGCTGCTTTAAAGGCTCTGACGATTCATTTCAGACTGGGCTTTTTTGGATTATTTTTTCTCTTGAGAATTGGCCAGACTTTCCTGCTTCTTTTTTTTTTTTTTTTTTTTTTACATTTATTTATTTTTGAGAGACAGAGAAAGAACACAAGCGAGCAGGGGGCAGAGAGAGAGGGAGACACAGAATCTGAAGCAGGCTCCAGGCTCCGAGCCGTCAGCACAGAGCCCGACGTGAGGCTAGAAGTCACGAACTGCGAGACCATGACCTGAGCTGAAGTCGGATGCTTAACTGACTGAGCCAGTCAGGCGCCCCTCCTGCTTCTTTTTATGTCAGAAAATTTTGGATTGTTTTCTGGACGCTCTGAGTCTTGTGTTGTGAGGCTCTGGGTCTTGTTTAACTCAGAGAGAATGTTACATTTCTGTAACAGCAGGAAGGCGACCTGGTCGGGCTCAGGCTGCAGGTGGTGAGCTCCTTTTGTGGGCAGCGTCCTCACATCAGCTCTGTCTTCAGAGCCTGTGCTGTGCTCTTTGGAGCTGACGTGTAAGTCAGTTCTCGAAACCCTGGGTTTGCCACTTCGGGTCAGGCCCCCTCGCAGACAGGCACCCTTTCCACACCTCCCTACTCTGCACAGCCTCCCCGACACTCTGACCCCAGGGTCCCCTTCCTCCGACCAGACACCTGTGGCTTTCGTGTGTCCTCGGTGCTATGAAACCTCAGCACAGGGTCTGCCTTGGGCAAGCGTCGGCATGGGGGCAGGAGAGAAGTGGGGTCCCCCAGCCCTCGGACCAGTGTGCCTCTAGGCCCTCAGCGCTTTAGGAGCTGCTGGGCTACTCGCATCACAGTTTTAGCAGGGACTGGGACTGGCCTGAAGGCAGAGCCCGTAGCAGCAAAAGTAGTAATAAAAGCAAGGCCCTTCTCCCTTTGCTGTCTTGTGTGGGTTTCCCTTCCATTTCTGCAGACTGGAGATTGGACTTGTCTCCAGATACTTACTGTGCGCAGTTCTGGAATGCAGGCTGCCTCTGGATTGGGGCCGGGGGGACTCCCGTCCACAGGAGTCCGCTTGGGTCCTGGTCTCCTGCCCTGTCCCCTGCTGTGTGACCATGGGGTTTTTGGGCCAACGCGCGCCGGCTCCCTGCATTCTGCTCAGGGATGGTAGCTGTGCTGTTCAGTCTGCCCTGGAGGAGCCCTCCTGCTGCCATTTCTCTCCGAAAGTAGCGGGCCCGGACCGAAGGGGGGCTCTCGGAGGTGCTGTGAGCTCCGTTGTGCAGACACAGAGACCGCCTGAGACCCCGTGCCCTGCCTTGTGGTTTCCTCTAGGGCTTGGGACCCTGGCGAAGGACCGTGTCGGTCCCGGCGTCTTCTCCTGCTGAGCCATGGCAACCCCGGATGTGAGCGTCCACATGGAGGAGGTGGTGGTGGTGACGACGCCGGACACGGCGGTGGATGGCAGCGGCGTGGAGGAGGTGAAGACTGTGCTGGTGACGACCAACCTGGCTCCTCACGGGTGAGACAGGGCCTCTGTCCCTTGAGGGCCGCTCGGGCCCTGGTGGGTGCCTGGGGCATCACGTGAGGGCGGGGGCGTCCGGAGTTTCCCGGACTGACTTTTTCCAAACCGGGCTCACGTGTCAGTGTGAGTGGAGAGTTGGAGGAGAAACGGAGCCCTCACATCAGCCAGGAGGCAGAGACAGCGCTTGACCTTTGCTTTTTTCCTCCTGTGTCAGCACGGTCACGTGGTTCTCGTTTCTGGAGACGCGTGGTCATTTGGCTTTCGATAAGGTGGACACGGGGAGCAACCGGGAACTGTTTTTGCAAAATGAAGTTGAAGAGCCAGTGAGTTTCTTGACATACCACACGAAAACTGTCTTTTCCTCCTCCTCTCTCACGGTAGATGTGCAGAGAGTAGCCATTGGCAAGGAAGTTCACGTCTGACTTGAGGGAGCTGCCTCGTGGGGCAGAATGGCTCCTGCCTGTGTGCCTTCTGTCACCCCTGCCCCCTCTGGAAGGGCTGACATACAGGTCACCCGGGGGTCGGGGGGGGGGGACTGGTGGCCCCCTCGCGCTTCCTGCCAGAGGGACCCGGGCTGGGGCAGGCCTGCTGTCGGTGTCCGCTCTGCTGTGTGTGACCCGTTCAGACTGACGTCAGCGCCACGCTGGCCAGGGGTGAGCTGTGGCCTTTTCCCTGCCCGACAGAACTTTTGAGAGGAAGGTTCTGGACCCAGGACCTGACCTGAGCGCCGACTCCCGTCGCTGGCAGAGAGGAGGCTTGTGTTTCCGTTCCTTTGCACAGCCACCTTACGGACCGGGCCTGAAGACTTCCTGCCTCACTCGCATAGCGTTGGGGCTGAAACCAGACCCGGCCTTTGTCACCCACCCTCCTGCAGATGGGATGGAGGGAGGGCCGGCTCTTGGTGGGTTGCTGGGTTCCATGTCCAGATACTCGGGGCTTCACCGACAGAGTGTATAACTGTGTCTGGAAACGCAGGGCCTTCCGTTGGATCTCCTGCCTATGTTCTCGCGTTTACTCTGGTCAGTGTTTATGTGGTCTGTGTCCCAGCTGCGGGCAGGCGGTGAGGGCAGGTTTCCAGACAGCGACACCACCGCCTCTCGTCCACGTGCCCTGCAGTGACCTGCCCTCCCCAGCAGGAGGCGGCGCCCGAGCCCCCTCCCTTGGATTCAGGCCTGTGTCAGGAGCGGACACTCACTTGGGGAAGGCTGAGCTGCCTCCCCCGGGGCAGGCGCCCTGGATGCTGTAAGGAGCCCTCACCCACAGCCATTCTCGCCGAGGTGCTCTGGTCCAGGTCAAGCCTGGCTTCGTGTCCCGCGCGCCCCCCCCCCCCCCCCCATCCAGGTGCCCAGATGACCAAATGGTTGGTCATTTACGGAGGAAAGGAGGGGCCGCATGTGGCTTCTCCCTGGGGGAGGAAACCCCACGCCCCAGCGGAGGCAGGTTTATCTCAAGGGACCTAAAGATATTTCTCTTCTTTTTCTGTGGCAAATTTTACCCTCTACCCTACTGCGTGGAAGCTGAGATTCACCCTTGCTGTGTGTTTAGGAAAGGGTGGGGTGAAGGGCCAGTTAACTGCTTTGTGGGTGCTGAGTTCTTTTCCGGCCAGGTGTTTGAGGGAGAGCTTGGGAGTGCCCCTCGCTTAGGGAAGCCCGCTGGGCCCGCCACCCACCCGCCGCTCTGCCCTGGCAATGGGCACGTGGGCCACGCTGGGAAGAAGCGAGTAGCATTTTGTAGATAGCCAGCCATTCCCACGAACATTTGCTCTAAGTGAGGTGGACGTTTTTCAAATGAAATTTGAAGGACAAACGCCAATGACTTTGCCAACTAAAGATTCCTGCCCGCGGGGTGTGTGCGGTGGGCGGGCACAGAGCAGGGCACAGTTGGTCGTGGTGGGGGCCGGACGCCTGGGTTTCCCCAGGGTGGCCCCTGTGGGTGGCCTCCTGTATGTGCACGTGGCCTGCGGTGGGCCACCGCTCTGCATGTGGCACACCGAGCTCTCCGGGGCTGGCGCTTCCCTGCCTCCCTCTCCTTCCTCGTTCTCTCTGGGGGACGGTCCCGGTTCTCCTGTGTGGAGGGGCCTGCTCCCTGTTTGGATGTTGTCCTTCCTGCTTCCAAACTCTGGCTTGGAAAGACACTTGCCCTGAGTTGGCGCGTCCTGGTAGGAGCGCCGGTGTCCCGTCCGTGTGATGCTTCACGTACGAGCCGCTCCTCGTAGGCCCCAGACCACGGACTCTGAGTCTGCTCTCGTCAGCTCTCGTCCTGACCCGGCGGGAGGTGGAGTGAGGTCTCGGAGACGCAGAGTGGCTTTGACTGGGCGCCGTGGGCCGAAAGGGGAGTGGGGGCCCCGGCGTCGGCGTGCTGCTCTCGGGGGGCCTGGCCGGGAGCAGGTGCATGTGCAGAGAGGCGGGGAGAGGAGAGCGCAGGGGTGGCCGTCCGACCCTGTGGGAGGAAGGAGGGCTGGGGCCATTTGAGTCAGGCGCGCGGCCTGGGCCCGGGGGGGGGGGGGCGGTGAGAGCGGCCACGTGGGTTCCCGGCCAGGGGAGGGCGCGGGCGTCCGGGAGCCGTTCCCGACGGGGCCCGTGTGTGCGAGTCCACCTCTCCCCGTGGAGGAGGGTGTGCACCGCCCTGGAGGGGAGCCCCGTGCAGGTCCCCGGCTGGCTTCCCAGGCCCTGCTGTGCAGGCGGGCCCGGCTCGAATATGCTGCACGCATACCCCTCGGGTCGGGGTCTCTGCTCCAGCTCGTGGCCTGTTTTCCTCGGACGCCGTCGTGGCCATCTGAGGGTTCCTTAGATAACAGCAGGAAACAAGCTGTCTGTCCTTGCGCCCTTTCCCCTGGTTCTCTCTGTAAAAAAAAAAAAAAAATTGTTCGTGGTGTTTCCCCTCTCCTCCCCACAGAAAGTTTTTATCTGTATTTTTTATTTTATTTTTTTATTTTATTTTTTAATTTTTTTTTTCAACGTTTATTTATTTTTTTGGGACAGAGAGAGACAGAGCATGAACGGGGGAGGGGCAGAGAGAGAGGGAGACACAGAATCGGAAACAGGCTCCAGGCTCCGAGCCATCAGCCCAGAGCCCGACGCGGGGCTCGAACTCACGGACCGCGAGATCGTGACCTGGCTGAAGTCGGACGCTTAACCGACTGCGCCACCCAGGCGCCCCTTATCTGTATTTTTTAAAGGGAAACTTACCTTCCCTTTTATTCCTGGGGTTTTGTATTTGAGAAAATCCTTCACCGCTTTCAAACCGTTTAATTCCTTTTCTTCTGAGTTTAACGCTCCTGTGGTTTGCACTTACTCGTGCGTTTGATCTGCACGCAAGTTGTGTGGTGGAACGTGAGGGCAGCTGTGGGCCATCCTTTTTTCTTTCTTTCTCCCGCGTTTCTTGACAGTTTCTGTAACTGCATGAAGTCATTAGAATAGAAATAAACAGCTTTATTAAAGAAAGAGGAGATTTAAAATTCCCACTTAGGTGTTATTGCCTCCACAGATGTGCCCTGCCGGTGGCCCCGGGGACACTTGGGGAAATGCCCGCTTGGGGCAGCAGCGCAGTGACCATCACCGCAGGGTCCCTGACCGGCACAGCCACTGCTGAGACCCTGCGGCGCCTCAGGGAAGGGGCGGCGTGCCGGCAGACGGTGCGCCAGGCACGCTGTCTTTGGGGCCAGCTGACGTGTCCCTCCCTCCTAGGGGCGACCTGGCGGAAGACAGTATGGAGACGGAAAATGCAGCGGCGGCTGCCGCGGCCGCGTTCACAGCATCCTCGCAGCTCAAGGAGGCCGTGTTAGGTAGGGAGCCTGCCTTCCCGCCTCTGTGCCCGCAGACGGGTCAGGAGAGGGTTTGCCCGACGACGGTCCTCTGGTCGTGAGGGGCCCTCCTGCCCGAGAGTCCTCCCAGCCGTGGGGGGCGGAGTCCCCTGGCCTTGTGACCGGCAGCAAATAGCCAAAGGCCTCAGAAGTCTTCAGAACGGAATCAGTTTCTCTAGAACGATTCCCAGTAAAGCTTGATTTCATTTCCTTAAGTGGCTCTTCAGTTGAACCACACTCGAACGTGATTATCTTCACGTTACTATCACAAAATCGCTTTTTGTGACTTTGCCTGAAACCCTAACCCCGGAGGGACTGATGAGTGACGTCGCTGCCCACCTGCGCCTGTCGCAGTCCCCCCCGGACCTTAACGTCTGGTGTTTGTGTGGCGGCTGTGGTGCTTTTGCAGGAGGTACTTTGGAGAGGTTGTAACTGATTTTGTCTTTCCCCTTTCCCTGTCGATGCACCTTGTGAGAAGTGAAGGTGGCTGAAGAGGAGGAGGGCCTGGAGGCTGAAATCGTGTACCCCATTACCTGCGGGGACAGCAGGGCCAACCTGATCTGGAGGAAGTTTGTGTGTCCGGGCATCAATGTGAAGTGTGTTCAGGTGAGGCTCCGACGTAGCCAGGACGCAGACACGTGTGCCAGGCTGCAGGGGAGGGAGGCCCTCGCGGCACAGCAGCCTTGAAGCAAACAGGAAGACCCCGCTGGGGTTGGAGGGGCGGGGGCGTGACCCGTGCCGTGTGTGGCGCAGAAGGCGGCGGTCCCGTATGCTCAGGAGAACAGAGGAGCAGGCGTAAGCCCTCAAGGACAGACAGGATTGTTGCTGCGGTCATAGGGGAAACCACCAGGAGGTACTGACTCCTTGTTTCTGGAGCGCAGCCGTGGGGAGAGGCTGGGGAAGTGGCCGTGCTCACGCTGGGGGCACCACAGTCGCCGAGGGGGGAGCTGTCTTATTGGCAGGTTGAATGAGGTGTGTGCTAAAGCGTCTTCCAGATGCTTCCTTAAGCTGGCACAAATGGATGGAATACTCCAGCCGAGGCACTGAGTAAAGGTGGGGCTGTAGAGGGAGGCAGAGCGTCACTCCAGCTTCGGCCTGCAGAGCCTTGGCCTCACACTGACCGCTTCCGCCCTGTAGGGCCTGGTGCTCCCCTCAGCTCTGTGGGTGGGGGGGCAGGGATTGTCCCCTGGGATGCTGTTACTTTTCAGGGGTTCTCTCCTTGGTGTTGGGGCAAACCACTAATAACATGCGCCCGGCCCCCCTCTGTCCCTGGGACAGGGACCTCCTGCCCCCCATCTTAGCACTGAGGGAAAGAGGGACCCTCTTGAGGAGCATTCACATTGTGACCGTACGGTCTGAAAATTGTAAGCGGCTGGCAGTTCCCCCAGGAATCATACAGAAGCAAATGAAAACTCCCTTTTGGAATTTGGAAAAACTTGTCTTTATTGGAGGTTTTGAGTAATGTCAGCGAAGTCTCCGGGGAGGAACAGCTCGCTGAAACAAGTGAAACTGAGTTTGCAGGGAGACAAGCACCCAAGCAAGCATGCCCAGAGACCATGGACAGGCTGGGACCCACAGACGCTTTAGGTGTCAGAATTTTGAGACATGGAACATTAAATGAGGTTTAATTTATCTCAAGAAATGGAAGAGAGGCTCGGACATGAGAAAAGCATTAACGTACTTAGGAAAACAAACTACGAATGAAACAAAATAGAACCTTTAGTGGGTAGCTTTTGCAGCAGATTAGACACACTTGAAGAGATAATTCGTGAACTGGAAGGTAGGATTAAGGAAGTTATCCAGAATACAATCCAGATAAATAAAGAGGGAATAGAGTCTCAAGAAAAGTTGATACATCGGTTGAATTCTGGAAGGCGAGAAGAAGGGTCTGAGAGCTTTCACAATAGAAGAAAGATCGCAGTCCACAGTCCAAGAGATTTAACAGATCCCGCACTAAATGAATACAAAAAACCAACCAAATTTCAAACAGCTGTGGATGCCAACTCAAAGGCCCGGCTCCATCTGGGACAATTTAACAGCGAGATAATTAATGATAGTCTGAATTGTAACTCAAGATAAGAGTCTGTAAGTCTGTATTTAGCGCAGTATATTTTATGGTGTTTATGTCAAATAAATAGAAGCGAAGCTCTCGTGTTGGGATGTCTGCTAACAGACGTGGAAATGGATGGAGCCTCAGCCCCAAGACTGTCTGCCCAGACTGGCTGCTGAGAGCCGGTTAGGGTGTTTGCCAGTCTCAGGATAGCCCCCATCAATTGGGTGCTCACTGTAGAGGAAAAATAGCGACTCTGCACGGGAAGCCTGGCAGGTGGCTCGTTCACCAAGTGAGGGGACCTCCGTCACAGGGCTCCTGATCGAATGGGCAGTAATTCTCTGGTATTCCCACCAGAAATCCATAACTTGGATCTACTCATGAATAGACATGAGGGACAGACAGTCCACAAAAAATTCACGTATGTACTTCAGAGATGTCGAGGGCAGGAAGATGAAGGCAGGCTGTTCAGGGAGCAGGTGTGGTGTGACGTCTGGGCAGGGTGGTGCCTTGGGATAAATTGCTACAAAGGCTGTTACTGGGGCAGTTCGTGAACTCTGCGTGTTGCCTGTTGGTTGGATTACACGTGTGTGTTTGTGTGTATACGGTTTTTAATGTTTATTTTTAAAGAGAGAGAGTGTGCACGCATGAATAGGGGAGGGGCAGGGAGAGAGGGAGAGAGAGAGAATCCCAAGCAGTCTCCGAGCTGTCAGCACAGAGTCCACCTCGGGGCTTGAACCCACAAACTGTGAGATCATGACCTGAGCCAAAACGAGAGCCGGACCCTTAACTGACCAAGCCGCCCAGTTAGATACTAAATATTAATGGCAATCTCCTGATCTGGGGAGTGATGCTTCCCTAGCAGAACCTTTTTTCTTAGGAAATAGATGCAGAACTCAGAACAAGCACCTGAGCCGACAGTTCCCCCCGCCGACAGTGTGGAGGAGTGGACGAGAAGCAGGGGCAGAAAGGTCAGGTGGGGGGGGGGGGGGGTGGGGGAACCTGGGAGGGGCAGACGCACATTCTTTGTGCTAGTTTTCCGTTTACTCTGTAAGTTCAAAATTATAGCAAAATAAGTTAGAAACCAAAACCTGTTTAGCGCAGATAGCATCGTAATGGAACTGCAGACTGAGACACAGAGAAGACCCCGGAAGAGCCGAGAGCAGACGGTTACTCAGGAGCAAGAGTCCGCTGGCGGCTGAGCTCCTGGAAGTCCCCAGAGTGGCCGGAGGGTGGTGGCACTGCGTCCTGTGTGAGGGAGAAGAGCTGCGCACGGCGGAATCATCTTTAAAAACTGGAGGGGACGAAACGTCTGTTTGCGCCGAGATTGCGTTTGCCACGAGCGAGGCTTCACTGAAGGGTGTCCTGGGAAGTGTGCTTCAGGCAGAAGGAAAGCGACTCCACGTAGGGGTCCTTAGGTGCGAGAGGGTGTCACGAGTGAAGGAAGTGGAGACGTGGGTGATCCGAGCACAAGCGTGTCTCCTGCTCTGACGACACGTTGCAGGAAGACTGAAAACAGAGAAAACATGGCTGCCTGGCGGTGGGGCCAGTGGGCTCCTGACTCTGACAGCGCAGGTGGGCACAGCACCCACCCCAAGAGTGGCGTGCGATCTGCCAACTGGCAGACAAAACTCGGGAAGCCCGCAAGTTCCAGTCAGCCCAGACGGTGGCAGGAGAGGAGCAAAGGCAGCGTGTGGAGGCGAGAGTGGAGGAAAGGCGAGACCCGGGAGAGGTGGACCGGTGGGGTGAGGCCAGGGTGGGCCAGAGACCGTGGCCCAGATGGCATCGTGTGGGGTGGTGGAGGGGGCAGTGGGGAGAGGGCAGAGCTGATGTCAGGCCTGGGGGGAGGGGAGAGAGGGCATCACGCCTGATGGGGGGGGCAGAGCTGATGTCACGCCTGGGGAAGGGGGAGAGGGCATCACGCCTGGTGGGACAGAGGTGGTGTCTTGTCCAGGGGGTGGGAGGCGTCGGGCAGAGGCTCGGCCCAGCCCAGCGTGGGCTTCCTGCCGGCTTGGGCAGCGGCCGAGAGGTATTCTGACTCTGCTGCCTGGGCTCGCAGCCCATCTCCCCGACCGGCTGGGTGAGGGGCCGAGTGGCTTCCTGGACTCGGTGGAAGGAAGTGTGCAGATGCTCCGGAAGTTCAGAGAACCCCTCCCATCGGCAGGGGGCCCCAGGCGGCTTGCACTGGCCGTGACCCCAGTCTGCCCTGAGTCTGCCGGAGATGCTCAGTGCTCTGTGCTCCCAGCAGGATGCGCAGGCTGCTCCCGGCCAGGCCTGAGCCCAGACAGCAGCGGAGGCCCAGCGGCACCTCCGTTTCCACCTCTGCCGACAACCCGGTGACCCCCCCCCCTCCTGCCTGCTTGTTTCCTGAGTACATGCAATATTATTCTGATTTTTTTGGTTCCAAGAATTGCTTGCTTAACAAGATTGAATAAGATATTTTAGCTTCTCAGGCCACCTGAGCTCCAACCCTGGGTGACACTGGCCCCAGAACCCTGACATTGAAGTGGATGTGTGTGCACCAGTGTGAGGGACATGTGCTCCAGGAGGAGGGTGGGCCGGGGTGGGATGAGGGCAACAGTTCACACCTCCGCCTGCACCCCGTCTTGTGTCGTTTTCGTGTCACGTGTGTATACGTTATTACTGGAATAAATCACGCACAAGTGGGTTTGCTGAGTCCCATCTGGAAGGGACTGCCTTTCTGAGCTCTCCTTTGAGGGCCCAGGCCCCCAGCTTCTTCCCCAGGCTTGGGGGCAGCCGGAGGCCAGCTCCCCGCCCCAGCCCCTGAATTGTTCTTTCCCTGCCGGATCGAGATTGCGGCTGGTTGAAACCTAAGTGTCAGATGGAGAGCAAGCCAGCGGCTTCGGGAGCCACACCACAGCCCTGTCCTCCCGTGCCCGTTCCGGCTGGGCTGTGGCAAAGGGTCGGGCCGGAGAGGTGGGCCACCCCAGGTGGTCCTGACCCTGCTCTGCTGCACTTCCCTCCACAGTATGACGAGCATGTGATCAGCCCAAAGGAGTTTGTGCACCTGGCTGGCAAGTCCACACTGAAGGACTGGAAGAGGGCCATCCGGATGAACGGCATCATGCTCAGGTGAGGGCCTGCGTGGGGCCAGAGCGCAAACCTGCCAGCTGTCTTTCCGTTGCTCTTTTGCTGGTTTTTGAGCTTTTTTTTTTTTTTTTTTTTTTTTAAGTCTATTCGTTTTGAGAGAGCGAGAAAGAGAGAGAGAGAGGAAGAGAGAAACAGACTCTGTGCTGTTAGCTCAGAGCCCGACACAGGGCTTGAACTCACAAACCCCGAGATCATGACCTGAGCTGAAATCAGGAGTCGGATGCTTAACCGACTGAGCTACCTGGGTGCCCTGGTTTTTGAGCTTTTTAAGCTGAGGCACATTGTAAACAGGATGAGACCCGGCGGTGCCCAGGGACAGCACCGGCCCAATCCCTGCCTGCACGTGGCTTCCAGGCCTGCGGGTTTGTTGTGTCAGTTTGCTGTCCCCGCACCACCTCCCTGTGCACTGCCATGACAGAGGAAGTACTCCTGTGTCTCTGGGCACGCTTGATCAGGCGCCTGTGTCTCTGACCCGTGGTTCGTGTCCGTCTGGCCGATCGTCCCTTGCTGGCCTGGCCGGCCTGCCTCCAGGGATCCCGTCTAGACCGCACCTGAGTTCGGGGGCCACGTGTCGGTCTTCGTGTAGCTCCTGACCTTTCCTGTCATTGGATGAGGTTGTGCTGGGTTGGCACCCGTGCCTGCCTGTCGATGGCGGTGTGCTCTTGGTCAGGTCTCCCGTGCTCCTAGGCCTCCTTTTCCCTTTAGGGTTAATCAGGAACCTGGAGGAGGGTTTGGGCTGGCTCTCCGCTCTGTCAGTGACATCGAGTCCCAGAAAGGAGAGGATTGGAGTTTGTGCCTCTGTCCCCCAAGGGGCCTTTTGCTCGTTTGTGTGGGCCAGTTCTCAGGCAGCTGCGAGGCCAGTGCCCGCTCTGCCGGCCACCCTGGGTGTGTGTGACCCGTCCCCAATGGACTTCTGTCCCCTGCCTGTCACTGTGAAACAGGAATGGTGGTGCCCCTTCTCAGAACCCTGAGGACAGAGTCTAGGCTGTAAGTTTGTCCCCCAAGAATGTAGATCCCCAGTATTCGTGTTTCCTATTTCCTGCTTGGGTGGTAACAAACTCGCCCCGCCTGATGGGGCCAAGGCCACCTCTGCTGGCTGTTCCCACCCCCACCTGTGCTCGCCACACAGCCCCTCCTGTCTGGGGGCCGCTGCTGTCTGGGACAGTGTCTGGGATAGCTGGACTGGGTCACTCTGCTGCTGAAGGGGCTGCTCGCCTTCACGTGTTTACTCTTGGGAGAAGCTGTGTCAGCTGTGTTTGCTGCATGGGACTGCCTGTAGCCTCTGCTGAGTCCTGGACCGCCGCCCTGTTCAATCTGCCCGGGAACCACCGTCCGGGTGGCCAGAGACCCAGTGGGTCTGCCGCTTCGCACCCTTGCACTTGGCCCCGGGTCGCTTCCTTCAGCGCTCATGACTCTCCTCTACACCCTGTCCATTGAGCGAGCCCCTGACTTTCTGCAAAGCATCTCGGTGGCCCAGCTGTGAGAAGGCCACGGGCTATTTCCTTGGAAGAGGCCCCGGGGGAGGTGCGCCCTGGGTCATCTGCAAGCCTTGAGGTCAGGCACGCTGTCAAAGGCCCAGCAGTGCAGAGGTCCCGTGGAGGCACCTCACCCTCTCACAGGTTGAGGCGGGTGAGTCGAGACATCCCCAAACTTAAACCCAGGCCCTTCAGAGAGGCCGTAGTAAGGGCCTCCCCGGGACGGCTGTCCCTGGCAGGTGGGGGACATGCTGTGCTCTCCTGAGAAAACCGAGGCCGGGGAGGGAGCTGCCTTGAGTGCGCAGCGAGAAGCCAGAGGTGCTCGCGCCGCCCTGCCCTGTTGTGCGTGCACAGGGCCGGGCCGCTCCTGAGCATCTCTTCTGCCTCACGGTCACCTTGTGGGTGCACTGTCAGCACTTTTGGTAGCCGTGGGTGCTGCCCCGGGGCCAGTGGGCAGCGGAACATCCCTGGAGGGCCCAGCCCCACCCTGCTTGAGTGGGCATCTCCGGGATGCCTGCCTGCAGGGCCCTCCTCTCTCTTCCTGGGCACCAGGCAGCAGGGTGGCGGTCCCCACAGACCTTCCACTTCTGCGGCAGGCAGTCCCCACGCTGGCTAACAGAATTTTGGCTGGAGGGCGTCGGAGAGGCCTGTCTGGAGCCTCAGTGGCGCCTACCGCCCACCTGGTGGGGGCGTGTCTTCAGTTGGCCAGTTTACCTGCCCCTCCTGGGACCTGCCCCCAGGCCGAGCTTTCGCTTCCTTGCCTCCAGGACCTGAGGACACTTGAGCCGGGTCAAGGGACATCAGTGAGGTCCCCTTCGGGTCCAGCCGCACACTTGGAACCCTGGCCGCGTCCTCAGTCTCTGGTCTCCTTTGCCACAGGAAGATCATGGACTCCGGGGAGCTGGACTTCTATCAGCACGACAAGGTCTGCTCCAACACCTGCCGCAGCACCAAGATCGACCTCTCGGGCGCCCGCGTGTCACTGAGCAGCCCCACCTCCGCCGAGTACATTCCACTCACACCGGCCACGGCCGATGGTACGCACTGGCACGGAGGCTTTGTTCTGTTCTTTCTCTTTTTTATGTTTGACTTTGGAGAAAGAACGAGCAGGGGAGGGGCAGAGACAGAGGGAGAGAGAACCCCAGGCAGGCTCTGTGCTGTCCATGCAGCCTGATGCGGGGCTCTAGCTCATGGACTGCGAGATCGTGACCTCAGCCGAAACCAAGAGTCAGACGCTCAACCTACTGGGTCAGCCAGGTGCCCCTCAGAGGCTTTGTTCTTGCCGGCGATTTGATCCAGTCCCACTCCGGCCGTCCCACGGAGGTGGGCCTCTGCACACCCACCGCCGGGCAGGGCAGCCTGGCCTTCCCCTCCCCAGCTCGGCTAGTCCCTCCGGGCCCATGCTGTCAGCACCGCCCCCTTCCTCCCTGAGAGAGGCTAGCTGAGTTGCCCTTTTCGTTGACAAGGAAGATTCAGGTACTCTTTCTTGTTCAGTCATCTTCATTATAAAATACCATAACTCACGGGTGGAAAAGCCTGTGAAGTACAGTAGCACAGGTGTCCAGTGCCCGTCACCAGCCCCGACCGGTTCAGGGGTGCCCCCACGTGGCCGGCCCAGCCTCCCGCCTCACTCCCCGGGGCTGCACAGCCCGTAGCCTCTGGCACTCCACTCACGTGCGTGTTTCCTGCAACTTGGGTCTTGACTGATGTGTTCGTGACCTTCCACGTTGACGCCTGCAGCTGTGCCCTGTGGATGGACTAAGTATTCGCTGGAGGCCTTCTGGCTGTTGGGAAGAAATTGTTTTTAATGCTGAAGTTAGAGTGAATTAGGTCCCTAGTCCCCTGTGCTGTGGCCTGGTGATAATTGCCCGGGGTTGCCCTTCCAGTGAGGTCACCTGCCTTGTCCCTACCTTGTCTCTCTACGGGGTCGGGCTGTGTGTGCTGCCATGTGGCCAGGGGCCGTCCTCGTCGCTAGACAAGACGGTGGCCCGTTGAGGGATGTTGGGAGGACGGTGGAAGAGGCCCGGGGCAATGGTGAGGCTGTTGTTGACTCCCGATGGGCTGGCCAGACTGCAGAGTCCTTCCTGGCAGCTCCAGGAACACGTCGGTGCTGGTGGTCAGAGGCTCCAGTGGCTCCAGTGGCTCCAGTTTGCAATGACGTGGGGCCTCGGGTCTTCAGCTTGTTTCTGGGCACAGCCCCAGGCTGGGCCCGGTCTGGCTTCTCGGATAGCACAGTGCAGCGTGGGGACGGCCTGAGTCCCAGCCCAGCCCTCTCCCCACTGCTGGTGGGCCAGTAGCTCTCACGAGAATAGGGCTGCTACGAGGTGGTGGGGTTGTGGGTCCAGACGGTCTGCTCTGCCTCATGAAAGTCAGCCAGGGTGAGTGATCTTGTCTCCAGGAAAGGACCAGGCTCTGAGCGCTCCAGGCAGCACCACGGTGTCCCAGGTAGGCAACGTCGGGTTTAGTTAAGATTTAGCTCTTTGAACCCTGTCATCACTTGATGGTTGGGACAGGCCCGTCTGTTGCTCTTTGTGACTCACCCACGTGGTGGTTTGTTCACCCCGAGCCAGCGGTGTGATTAGTCAAAGATTGTGTATCATCCAGACTGTGGAAAAGATCCATTTATGCCCCAAATTATTCTAAGCATGTGATATTCCCTAGCGGGACATCTTTGTTGGTCGTAGAGGAGGCCTGCATGAGGCTGGGGAGCTGACGCAGCCTCGGCCTTAGGCCACAGGTCTGTGTGAAGCCAGGCCTCTGTCACAGGCAGCCCCACGCGGCCAAGCGCCAGCTGTGTGCGCAGCTGTGCGGGCCCCAGAACCGAACCAGAGGGCGCGCCAGTGTGGGCGGCGCGGGTCCCTCTCAAAGTCCCACGTCTCCTGACCCGGGGAGGTGCAGGGCCGTGTCGAGGCCTTGGGGGTGCTGGTAAGGGCGTAAATGCCGCCGGAAGAGCAGAATGTGGGCAGTCGCGGAAGCTGGCGATGGGGTCAGGGAGGCTTACTTAGCTCTTTCTTGGTCGTGTGCGTTTGGAGACATCTGCGATTAAGAAGTTTGACAGAGGCAGGTACACATGTTTGCGGATTCTGTGAAAATTGGTGCGAGGGGGAGATTCAGAGCTGGCGTTTCGATGGCGGGTTGGGAGGCCTCTCGTTGTCAGGCAAGGCTCACTGTGGCTCCGTCTGGGTTGCAGTGAACGGGTCTCCCGCTACCATCACCATAGAGACCTGTGAGGACCCCGGTGACTGGACCACGGCCATCGCAGGTACGGGTCCCGCCGGGCAGGCGGGCTCCCGGTGGGTGGCAGTGTGGGGGCGGCGGCGCATGCAGGGCAGCCCTGGAAGGGGTGCAGGCGGGCCGGAGGGCCTCCTGGAGGAGGTGCCGGTGTGGCGCGCAGAGCACTGCCTGCAGGGCCTCGGCCCCTGATCCACAGCTCTCTGCCCCTGCCTGTGGTTAGAGGCCTGCAGGGGCTGCTCTGTGCATTCTTCTGAGCCCATCCGCCCCCCACAGATGACACATTTTCCTTCTGGCGAGGGCTCAAGGATGCTGGTCTGCTGGACGAGGTCATCCATGAGTTCCACCAGGAGCTGATGGAGACCATGAAGGGCCTGCAGCAGCGGGTCCAGGACCCTCCCCTGCAGCTCCGAGGTGAGGGGCTTGTGTCTGCCTGGCATCTTCCACTCTGTGCGGGGGGGTGGGGGGAGGGCAGTGCTTGGTGGCCTCAGGGTGCCAGATATGCAGCCTGCCCCCGCTTCGCCGTGGTTGGGCGTCTGGTGGCGGAAGAGGGCCGTGTGTGGGACGCCGTGTGTCCCTGGGACTCCTCTGTCAGGCCGGGCCCCATTCTCAGCGTGTGCTCGCCCTGCCCTTTAAGATGCCGTCCTCCTCAACAACATCGTGCAGAACTTCGGCATGCTGGACCTGGTGAAGAAGGTGCTGGCCAGCCACAAGTGCCAGATGGACCGCTCCCGGGAGCAGTACGCCCGGGACCTGGCAGGTGCGTCCGGTGGCCGCCCGGCCATCCCTAGCCCCAGATAGGGACTGTGGGAGAGCCCGAGAGCCTGAGGCAGAGCCGGGGAGTCGGGAAAGACCAGCAGAGCCTCGCGCTGTCATGCAGGGAAGCCGTGACGCGGGGCCGGAGCGTGTGGAATTCAACACACGGCTATTTACGGGGAGGACTAGGCAGGGGGGCGGTGATTAAGAGTCACCTCTGACATTTGTGCCTGTCTTTCCGGGTCTCCCTCGGCGTCTACACTTGGGGAGCTTATGTGTGGGTGTTGACCTGCTTTTTATCCTACCATGTCACAAGACCTTTCGCGCAGAGATTACAGAGTTTGGAGGGTTAGGATGGGGAAGGTCTGTCCCCTCGTCCGGCAGCTCAGAGGGGCAGTCAGTGCAGGCCCCACAGAGAATGTCACTGTGGGAGGCGGGGTGGGGCGGGGCAGGGACAGAGCATCACTGTGGTGTCAGCACAGGCCCCTGGTCAGGGTGTGTGTGGTCTGACACTCTGTTCCCTCCCTGTCCCTGCTCTGCGAGCCGTGTCCCTGCAGTGATGCTCCCATCCCCCCGTTAGGCTTGCCGCCCCCCCCCACCCCCCGCCATCCCCACGGTGACGCTCTGTCCCTGTCCTCCCGCAGCCCTGGAACAGCAGTGTGATGAGCACCGACGTCGAGCCAAGGAACTCAAGCACAAATCTCAGCACCTCAGCAACGTGCTTATGACACTCACGCCCGTCTCCCTGCCGCCCCCTGCGAAGCGGCCACGGCTCGCGAGGGCCACGTCCGGGCCGGCCGCCATCGCCTCGCAGGTGCTCACCCAGTCTGCCCAGATCGCCCTCAGCCCCGGCGTGCCAGTCTCCCAGCTGACCGGCGTGCCGCTCGGCAAAGTAGTGTCCGCCCTGCCCTCTCCTGCGCTGGGCAAGGGGCCCACGCAGGCTGCTCCCGCTGGCTCGCCAGCCTCGCCGCTGCTCGGGGGCTACACGGTGCTGGCCTCGTCGGGTGCCACCTTCCCCAGCACGGTGGAGATCCACCCGGACGCGTCCAGCCTCACGGTCCTGAGCACGGCCGCCATGCAGGACGGCAGCACTGTGGTCAAGGTGGTGAGCCCCCTACAGCTGCTCACCCTGCCCGGCCTGGGCCCCACCCTGCAGAACGTGGCTCAGGTGTCGCCCGGGGGCAGCACCATCGTGACAGTGCCCACAGGGGCCGTTGAGAGCGCCGTGGCCGCCTCGGGCCCCGAGGAGCACACTGCCACCATCGAGGTGGCCGCCATGGCGGAAGGCCGTGAGCACAAGTAGACGTGGGTGGAGGACGAGGCCCGCCGTGGGCACAGGGCCGGCCGCCTCTCCTCAGGCCGCGGCCGGGCGGGAGCACAGTGCCAGCGCCCTGCGGGCCACGTTGGGCTGAACCAAAGAGAGGAAACACCAAAACAGACGGCAAGAAAAAGGGATCGAACACAACAGACCTGTGCGGTCAGCCCTCCACTCGGAGCCTCCTCCCCCTTCTTTCTTGGGAAATACATTTTTCCATCTGTTGCTTGTTGATACTGTTTACACGTCAGGCCTGATGAGGAGCCGGACAGAGAGGATGAGGAGGCAGAGCCGGGGAGTGGGGTGCGGACTCTGTGGGTGCGAGGGGCCCCTGGGTGGGCCGGAGCCGGCTGGGGGAGGGGGTGTCGCTAACACATGTCTTGGGAACCGTCCCCAAGTGTGGAAACCCATGGATCCTATGGATTTGGTTTCTTCCCACAGTTTTCTGTAGGTTTAGTGTGGCCTGGCACCCTGTTCCCCTGTCTCCGGGACAGCGTGGGTGCTGCTGCGGGTCTGCGCGTGGCCCCGGTCTTGGGGTGGGGGGGCTGGGACTGGAGTGTGGACCCAGGGCCCTGACAGCTTGAGTTTGCCATCTGCCTTGGGGCGAGAACGGGGCAGTACCCCCACCTCCCTCTGCCCGGCAGGTGCTCAGCACCAGGGGCCGTTGCACACGCACTGTGGGTGTTTTTAAGTGAATTGTTTAGTAGGCTTCTTGCAAGAGTCAAATTTATAGCATTTTCAAACTAAACAATGCTGAGTGCCTAGGCTTCCCGAGTTCGCTCTGGGTTCCAGAGTGTTTTGTACAGGACCATAGGGATGGCCCGCGGGCGACTGTGCTGGTGGTTCCTGCTGTGAGCTGTCAGCACCAGCAGGCCCCCCCCCCCACCCCAGGGGAGTGTGACGGTGGCTGTGCCCCTGGGGCTTTGGTCCCCGGGGGGGGCGGGTGGTGGTAGGGTGCAAACAGAATAAGTCAGGTGCGGAGGAAGACTTTTGGGGGCTTAGTATCGACTCCTGTGCTCAGTCCGCTGGTGGGGCCACCGTGACAGCTTGGCCCCTGGGCTCCCTGGGACTCCCCTGGCCCCCTGCTGGCTGACACTGGTGCCTGAGGGCACTTGGGAGGCCCAGACTGCCCATGGGCACGGCCACGGCCGCCATGGGCTGTCACCAGGTCTGTTTGAGACCCAGGAGGAGGACCAGGTAGGGGTCCCCTGGAGGCCTGGCGCCCTCTCCATCAGCACCCCACGGCAGGCCCGAGCCTTCAAGTGGCAGGTTCCCGTGCCCCCCCGCCCCCCAACCCTCCAGATCTTTTGCCTGCTGAAGACTCTTTCTTCTCTAGGGGAAGGCAGGGGGGAACTCCAGAGACAAGCCACTGCCCCACTTTGTGCTTTGAAGGGAACTGGGTTGTTTGTCCGTCCTTCCATCTGTCAGGTGCCCCAGAACTACCTGAGCGGGTCTTGGCCCCCGAGTCAAGCCACTGGGGTGGTCTTTTTCCGTTTTCTTTCTGTTGCGAACTAGTTTGTTGTTGTCATGGGTCAGCTGGTGTCTATACTCCTCTCCACTGAGTCCTGACGCCTTCGGCAGTGTGACCCCGCGGGCGTGGGCACGGCCCAGCTAGTCCTGCCCGTCTGCACCAGCTCAGACCATACAGGAAACTATGTGGCTGATAAGACCACGGTTTGCTCTTGGAGCCTTTGTCAAAGTCGGGCGCACCCGCCCCCTTTGAAGCTGCCACCCCTGCTCTCAGACCACAGGGCACTGGAGGGAAGTTCACACCAGAGCTTCAGAAATGACCGCAGCCCCTCCCCCTGCCTGGCACCTGTGCCACCCCGGGAGGGTGCGAGCGCCCCTTCCAGTCCCCTGGGGCCAGAACCGCAGGCTGCTTCTGGGGGCAGGGTCGGTGCCTGGGGCAGGGAAGCATCCGGGTTCTACTTTGTACGTTGTTTTGCAAGTATCTGCTTGGTACTTTGATTTAAAGTAAAAACATTTTTCGTAATTTGTGTCCGACTCTTACGACGCGGGTCAAGTTCGCGCAGGCGGGCGCACACGGCCTGCCGCCTGCTTTTGAGAGGGTGGTCTGGGGGCCTTCCCCGTCGCCCCACCCTCCCCGTGCAGTTTACTGGAGGCCAAGGGGCGTGATGATGTCCTTGAGCGGTGGGTGGGCTGCGGACAGTGGCGCACCTCCACACGCCCAAAGGCGGTCAGGTTCACCTCATGGCGTTGCGGCGGCAGCCCCCCTGCCCGAGCCTCAGGGTCCCGCAAGGGAGGGGTTCCTGAGGTGAGAGTGCAGGGCCACCACGCTGAAGTGGACCCGCCTGACCCCTGCTTTCACGTGGGGGAAGGTGGAGCCAGGAGAGGGTGGCAGGGCCGGGGTGTGGACCGAGCTCCCTGGCCCTGGTCGGGCGCTCTGGCCGGGCAGCTGGGGAGGTTTGCTGGGAGAGGGAGGGCCCGTGCGGGCTCCCCACGAGCGAGGCGTTCTCCGCAGTTGTCTGTGGGGTCTGCTGTCCTTGGTTTCTTGCCCTCCACCGCCCTTCCTAGGGGTCCCTTGACCACCAGGCCTCCCGCTACAGATGCTTTGAAGGCTCCCCACTCCTCTCAGGAGGAGTCCGTCCCGTCATGCCCAGAGCTCCTCCTCGCCCTCGTTGGTGGAGAGGCGTGGGGCGCGGGGGTCTCTGCAGTGGCCCGCTTGCAGGGAGACCTCAGGAACAGTGCAAGCCCAGAAGGGCAGTCCTCAGTTGTGGAGTTGCCAGCGTGGGAGCCCGCCCCGGGGACATCCGCTAATTGGGCGTGGTGGAGCCTGGAGGCTCCTGCTTGTGGATCTGTGTCCCGTGGCCTGTGACCCGCCCGGACAAGAAGTGTCAGAGTGAAAGTTGTCATGGGGATACTAGTGAGAGGCACGGCCGTCTCCACGGGCAGAGAGGATGAGAGGGGGTCCAGGCGGTGTCTGTGCTCAGGTGGCCTGGAGAGACCATTGCTGGAAAGTGGGCGGTAGGAAAGCATCTCAGGGGTGGGGGTCTCGGAGGCTCGCCTGAGCAGATCTGAGGTGTGCCTGCAGACACCCCATGAGAAGGGGCCCAAGTGAGCCGGACGGGTGGCGGGTACACCCGTCAGCTCCTGATTTGCTGCACAGAGACGCACCCCACCCCTCAGAAGGGTGGGTGTCCGGTGGGGACCCTCTGCCCCCAGCGCCCGCAGCAGGGGGAGCGAGGGCCCCGACTTGCAGAGCACAGTTTCTGCCTCCAGAGTTCCCGCATGTACTGGGGGGTCACACGGAACGAGCCCCACTTGGCTTCTCTGGCTCAGTGTGGGTGTGGGAGGCCCACCATGCACGTGCACTGGCTCCCCACGCCCCGGGAGGAGGGAGGGCTGCCGGGGAGCAGGACCCGGAGCTGGGCCCTGGCGGGGGGGGGGGGGGGGGGGGGGGGGGGGGCGCGGCCAGAGAGGGTGGGACTTGGGCGACAGGGGTCTGTGGAGCTGAGGGTGGCTCCCACTGCAGGCTCAAGGCGGACCCTTCTGACTCAGCTTGTACCCTCCCGGGGTCGCGGGGCGCCCTCCGTTCTGTGATCCCTGCAAGCATATTGAAGAGGGTCAGAGGACACGAGTGCAGCCTCTTGGCACAGCCAGTGGGGGGGACAGAGGGCCCCCTCCTCCCTTCCTGGGGGCTGGCTGAGGGTCCACTGGGAATGTAGTGCCGCCCTCCGACCCGGACCAGAGAGGGCGCCGCCGGCACGCGTGCCTCTACGTGTATTTGCTAAGCGTCTTCTGGGCCTCGAGCCCCGAGTTACACATCAGGGGTAGCCGGCAGAAGAGCTCGGGGACCGGGAAGAGTGATGTGTAGGCAGTAGGCGCTCTCCAAATGAGTGTCGGATATCCAGGTGCCAAGTGTCCTTCAGGGAGCAGGGCCGCTGGGCTGGGCCTCCCATCCTGTGTCCAGGGCCTGCCCTGTGGCTCGAGAACCTGGGCCTCTGCTCTCCTGCGGCCATCCTCTCCCAAATGTCCCCCCGGGCGGCCCCCCCCCCCCCCCCCCGGGGCTTGCTGTCAGGCGGGGCACCGCACTCCTCCAGGGGCTGGAAATGAGCCTGCCAGGCCCTGGGCTCTCCCTCCAGAGAGCCCCTCCTCTTCCCTGCTGGCGGGGCACCCTGCTGGGCAGGCACAGTGTTGTCACAGGTTGCTAAGGCCACCCTCTGACTGGCCTCCTGCTCTACCTGTCTAAGCCACAGCCCTGAGTGAGACCTAAATCGGAGGAGCCTCGCTCCCCAAGGCCCTCTACCTCTATCTTGCCTCTCCACAGGGACCACAAGCCTGAACCCTTGACTCTCTGGATCTCTGCTCTGGAACCACATCCATTCTTGAAAATGGCCATATGTGCTTGAGGACAAAATGTGTATTTTCTCTTGGCCAAATGTGTTTATCTATTGGGTCAAGTTCGTTCATTGTGTTGTGGAGCATTGCTGTCTTTTTATTTATTTTTCTGTCCGCTTGATTTGTCCCCTTCTTAGAGAGGTGAGTTACAATCCCACTTTTAAACGGTGAACTTGTTTGACACACTTAAAATATTTATTATTAGTATTTATTTTCAGAGTGGTTTTAGGTTCACAGCAAAATTGAGTGAAAGTGCAGAGATTTCGTACATGCCCCCTGCCCCCACCCAGCCAATGAACCTGCACTGACGGGTCCTTGCCTGAGTCCATGGTTCACGGTGGGGTCGCTCTCCGTGTTGTGGCTTCGGTGCACTTGGACGGACGTATAAAGGCACCCTCCATCGCAGTGTCTCGCTGGGCGTTTCCACTGCCCTGAAACCCTCTGAGCTCCACCGGCAGTTCAGGCCCCCTGGCCCCCCACCAGGGACCACAGGCCTTGCAGCCTGCGTGGTAAAAGCAGCACTTTGGAAACTCTGGTTGCAGATCTGAGTCAAAAAGCTTGAGAAACACTCTTTGTGGATGATTCCCTCTTTCGTTAAGCAGCGTGCCTTCCTATTTCTAGGTTGGCGGTGTTTTTAATCTTTGCCCTAAGTTCTAGATTGTCGGAAATCAATATTGCTATGTCAGCATTTGTTTTTTGGTTGGTAGATGCCTGGAGTATCTTTTTCCCTTTTTATTTTATTATTTTTTATGTTTTTATTTTATGTTTGAGAACAGGGGGAGGAGCAGGGTAAGAGGGAGACCCAGAATCCGAAGCAGGCTCCAGGCTCTGAGCTGTCAGCACGGAGCCCGACGTGGGGCTCGAACTCGTGAACCACCAGATTGTGACCTGAGCTGAGGTCGGATGCTCAACTGACTGAGCCCCCCGGGGCCCCTCCTTTTTTACTTTTGACCATACTGCGTTTTTGTGTTTTGGTGCATCTCTGATAAGTACCAAATGGCTGTGTTCCTTTCCTTCTTTCAAACGCCAATCTCAGATTCTCAATCCTTTGATAGAACGTAGTCCTTTATGTTTATTGTAATTACTGATGCGTTTGCATCCTGTCTCTTACCAGGTTGTCTTAGAGGCTGGAGTGTTTGTGAGGAGCTGTTGTGGGCTTTCTTCTGGGTTGGCTCTGCCTTTTCCTTCCTCGCTCTTTTCCGACTGTGTGGACAACTCGGCTCTCTTCTGTGTGGTGGCTTTAGGACGTATCCACACATTCTGTGACACTCCTCCTACAAAAGTTGGAGTCGGACTTCCCTCCCCGTGCCACGGGCTGGCCCTAGTGGCTCACTTCTGACGAGCGGGACGTGGCAGAACACATGCTGCATGAGGCTGGGCCGGGAAAAGGCGACAGTACCTCCACCTGGTGTGTCCTCTCAGAACACGCCTGCCCTGGAGCAGGCGGCCATGTGGAGACAGACAGAGCCCTCAGGAATGCCGGTTGCAGCCCAGGTCCCAGACACAGAGTGGGGAGCATCGCTCTGAGGCTCCTTCTGGTTGAGGCTCTGGACACCATGGACCCGGGGTCTCTTCTAATCACTGGCCTGCAAACCTCCTGAGCATGATGGATGGCTGTTTGATTTCAGAGAGTTCCGGGGTGTTTGTTACGCAGCCACGTTAACCGGGACATACTGTGCCGTCATCAGCTTCTCTCCATCGGGGCCACACCTGGGTCCTATTCTCTGTTTGGGGCCAAGACCTAGGGAAGGGGTCATCCCATGGTTTCCTTTCCGTTGGAATGGCTCTTCTGCAAGAGACCAGGATTCTGTAAGACAGTTTTGTCGTGGCCTCGGCCAGGACCCACGGATTTCCAGATCAGATTCGAGCAACTTTTCTCTTCTTAGGGTACCTGCACCAGGAGGGTATGATGAATTTGTGTGCCGCTGCCCTGGTGTTGTAATAATTTCTCTGTTCTTGAATGTCATCTACATGGAAGCATATATTAAATACTCTTTTGAGGAGCACCTGGGTGGCTCAGTCGGTTAAGCGTCTGACTTCGGCTCAGGTCATGATCTCACGGTTCATGAGTTTGAGCCCCGCGTCGGGCTCTGTGCTGACAGCTTGGAGCCTGGAGCCTGCTTCCGGTTCTGTGTCTCCCTCTCTCCCTGCCCCTCCACTGCTCATGCTCTGTCTCTCTCTCAAAAATAAATAAAACCTTAAAAAAAAAAAGGTAAATACATGCATACATACATACATACATACATACATATTCTTTTGGGCCTGACGGCTTTCGCTCAGCAGAACGTAGTTGGGTTTCGTTCGTGCTCTTGTGAGCTTGCTTGCCATGCTGTGGTGTCCTGAGTAGCATCCCATTATACAAACACACCAGAATTTGTGGAGGCGCCTGGGGGCTCAGTCGCATAAGCGCCCGACTTTGGCTCAGGTCATGATCTCACGGTTCGTGGGATCGAGCCCCACGCCGGGCTCTGTGCTGACAGTGCGGATGCCTGCTTGGGATTCTCTGTCCCTCTCTCTCTGCCCCTCCCATGTTTCTCTCTCAAAATAAATAAATAAACTTAAAAAAAAACACACACACCAGAATTTGCTTATCTGGTAGTCTCACCAAGAACACCCGCGTTGTTTACAGTTTTGGGCCGCAATGAATAAAGCCCCCAGGAACCCACGGGCACAATTCGAGGACAGACTGACACCACCCCATGCAACCAGCAGGGGGAGCTCCCCCCAAGAATGAGAATGGAGACGCTGTTCTTCTCTTGGGTAGTAGACCGGGGAGAATTGCTGGCTCACAGGTAGATGTTTGTTTACCTTTATCAGAACCCAGCGAGCTGTCTTCCAAGGCGGCTGCTCCATTTTACCCGCCGGTGATGTCTGAGTGCTGTGTGACGGTGCCATGCGCTTCCAGTCTTTTCAAACTCAGCCATTCTCCTGTGTTCCGCGTGGCATCTCACTTGGTTTGCATTTCCCTGGTGACCAGAGATGTTGGGTACATTTTTAACGTGCTTGCGGTCATTTGTCTATCTTCCTATGTGATGTGTGCGTTCAAAGATTCTGTTCGTGTGTGTGTGAGGGAGGGAGAGAGAGAGAATGTGAGCCAGCAGGGGAGGGGTAGAGAGAGGGAGAGAGAGAATCCCAAGCAGGCTCCAGGGTGTCAGTGCAGAGCCTGACATGGGGCTCCAATCCCACAACCGTGGGATCATGACCTGAGCCGAGGCCAAGAGTTGGATGCTCGACCATCTGAGCCACCGAGGGGCCCCTAGTTTGTTCATTTTTTTTAAACCGTGCTTTAAAAATATTGAGTTTTAAGGATAAAAAATAGTCTACGCACATCTTTTCATCTGATACGTGCATTTTGAATATCTTCTTTCAGTCAATGGCTTGCCTTTTTATTTTTCTCATTGGTATCTTTTGAAGAACAGAAATTTTTGATATTTATGAAATCCAGTTTATCAACCTTCTCTTTTATGTGAGTGCTTCTCATGTCCTTTGAAAGAAATATTTGCCTACCCCAAGGCTGTGATGATTTGTTCTGTTTTCTTACAGAAGCCTCACACGTTAGCCTTGACATTTAGATGGCCCATGCTCTTAGTTTGTGTGATGTGAGGTAGGGCTGGGGTCCATTCCTTCCTCACCTGTCTGCTCTGTTGTCCCAGCACCAGTGGCTGGAAAGCCACCCTTTCCCTGCTTCGGTGCCCTTTTGAGAAGACCGGGTGCGGGTCAGTCCTGGATGCCTGCCGGCTGCACCCATGTGGCTCTCCGGACACTTACAGCCACGTGGCCAGCAACCCGCCTGTTCTGGATTGCAGGGGAAATTCCCCTGTCGCCCCCGCCTGCCCGGTGCCTGCCACGCAGTGTGCGTTCATCGTCATGAACTTTCTCTTTACTCGACCAACCCCTGTGACCACCCCAGGTCCTGCAGGCAATGGGGTAGCTGGGGACTGGACCTCGCCCGGGAGGCGACAGGGCAGGCTGGCTGCATGCTGAGGAATGACGCCCAGAGGTCGGGAGTGTGGACTCGAGTCTCTGGCCACGTCTGTGTTTCCTCAGAGGAGACCCGGGGCTCTGGCCTCCGAGGACCTTGCTCCCATCCTGCAGCCTGCTCGGCTGTGGCCGGTGCACGGAGCCGCAGCTTCCCTCTCTTCCCCAGTGGGTTGGGGGTCAAGGCGGGTACAGCCCACCCGACAGAGCACACCAGGCTTCCAGCCCCTGGGGTGGGGGGAGAGGTCAGGCGCTGGTGGGAGGCTTGGGGTCTGCGCTGGGTCTGCAGTGCCTCCAGGGCACCAGTTCCCATCAGGGGCAGCTCCTCCCTTTGTTGGGAGTGCAGACACATCCTCCACCTGCCCCCAGCGTGTCACCTTAGAGGATAGGGTGGCCCCACCCCCAGCAAGGCCTCGGCTTTCCTGGGGGCACAAAAGGGAGATTTGGGGATTGTCCTCAATCTTTCTGGTGAGATGGTCCTAAATATTCACAGTGACCATCTCATCAGCTCCACAATGCTCGCTCTCCTGGGGCTCAAGGCCTGGCCTGGGGGGCTCCAGGAAGGGTTCTGAGTGTGGGGTGGGGGTGCACAGACAGTGGTGCAGAGCCGTTGTAGGTCGGGGTGGGGAGTGCAGCTGGGACAACCAGCCCTTGGGTCTGGTGGGATGCAGCCCCCAGAGGCCTTCATCCCAAGGCTCCCCAGGGAAGGACGGTGCAAGGAGGCCCTCCAGGCTGTCCCCTCCCCACCCCCGGGGTAAACTGGGACCCTCCAGTTCGGAGACTCAATCGCCTTCTTGCTCCCAGGCCAGGGTGTGACCTTCTGGGTGGGACCCCTGGGTGAGTCCCTGGGAGGGTCCTTGGGGGACTGTACCTGGGTATTAAATTTCTCTCTGGGTGGCTCTTAAACGGAGACTGCTAGGGGTAGCTGAGGACCAGGCAGGTGAACTGAGGCCTGGCTCCGAGGCCTGCGAGCCCCTCACTCCCAAGTGACGCCGGCAGGGTTATCTGGGGGCTTTCCCAGCGGCTCTGGTGATGGAGGAGGGCCACAGGAGGCGAGGGCCAGGCTACGTCCACCAGGAAACATGCTGGATGAGGGACGGCTGCTTAACGGGGGGAGGTGTTGGGTGGAGGCTTTGTTTACCTTTTAATTTGATATAATTTCAAACAAACTTACACTCAAGTTGCAAACATAGTGCAAAGGACTTGTATACACTCTTCGTCTAGATTCACCAGTTTCTGACATCCCGTCCCATTTGGTTTACTACATAAATACACGGTGATTTCTGAGCCGTCTGCAGGCGAGTTGCAGACATCATGCCCTTTACCCCCGCCCCTTAGCACCTGTTTCCTAAGAACACGTACTTTGTCAATCATTAAACCAGGAAACTTACACATCGCGGGTTCTCAGCCCACATTCACATTTTGTTAACCGTCTCATAATTCCATAGGTGCGGATATGGGTTCTTCGAACGGCCAGCTCTTCGTGGTCTCTCACGGCCTGGACGCTTCTGAGGAGGCATTTTGTCTGCGATGTTTCCTTGTGATTGGCGTGAGGTTTTGCGTTTGGGGCTGGAACCACAGGAAGGGGCGGTGTCCCTTCCCGCGTGGCGCCCGGCGCCTGCTGTGCCTGGTCCCAAGGCCAGGAGAGGGCTCTCCACTGTAACTATAAGGCATCCCAGGGGAGACACTTGGAGACGATATGAATATCTGTTTAGGTTGTCACTGTCAAGGTTGCAAACATCATCCGTTTCCGAACTCGTCCCGCTGCATTTACTGGTTGGCGGAGCGGAGCAGAGTGTCGGAAGGTATGCTATGATGGTAGCAGGGACCTGGGAGCCAGGAGGCTGCTGTAGGCGTCGACGCTTTCTGGGGCGGCCTGGGTTTGGAGCTGCAGCATTTGCTGATGGCTGGAGGTGGAGTGGGAGGAGGGGTCCAGGGCGCCCGGGCACCTGGGAGGATGGGGTGCTCATTTCTTAAACCCGGGAGGCTTTTGGAGGAGCAGGGGAAAGTGTGGGCCCAGTGCAGTGTGACAGGCCTGCCTGACATGCAGGGGAAGAGGCTGGGGCTTGCTGTGTGGGTCTGGGTTTTGGAGATGAAATTGGCACCATCGACATCTGGATGGTCTGCAGGGCCGGAAGGGGAGAGGCTGTCATCCCGGCATGTGAGTGACCAGAGAGGATGGTTACTTCGCAAGAGCCCACGATTCAGTACCCAATGTGGTGCCTTTCACACTCTGCCTTTGTATTTGCTTAAGGAATATGCGCACTGAATCCAAACTCCAATGTCCAAAAAAGTAAAGGAAAAACGTAAGTCTCCCTCCTCTCCTGGCCATGCAGTTTACTTCTGATTTCTGTAACTGACTTTTGAACTTTGTATAGTTTTTAATTCTTTTCTTAAAAACTCAAGGTGCGTTGTGGTACACCTCAATTTTCTTCTCTAACAAAGTATCTTGGAAAAAACTGCATTTCACGACATTTGAGATGCCTCCTCTTTTATGGCCTCAGAGTAGTTGGTGGCACAAGGGACGGGATGCTGGTGATGACGCGCACCGGGGCGCCCTCGGCCACTGTGATTAGACAGGAGGCTGCCACAGACGCCATGTGTAGACTTGGTTCTGCATACGTGCGTCCGTCAGCCTTTGGACGGATGTGTCCCGGCGCTTCTGGCCCGGTGCTGCCCGATTGCCACTGTGGTTCCAGTTCTGACACCCCCTCCCCGCCAGGGCAATGTCTGGGGACCTTGCTGATGGAGAGGTGGAAAATATTATATAGTTGGAACTTGCATTTCCTCAAAAGGAGGTTCCATTACATTTAGAGCTTTTAGCTGTGATATGAAGTATAATTCTTTGTCAGTTTGTGTTTGGATTTTGACTCTTGTTTTCCCTTTTTTTTTTTCTTCGTGGTTGAATGTGTTAATGGTGCGCTGGTAGATGGTTAACTACTGGTTCTCTGAGAAGGAAAAAAAAAGCATTTGCTGATTTCCATGGCCGATTTCAAACCATCAACTAGAAGTCAGTGAACCACGTGGGAGGAGATGGGAGCACCGGCTACTTGGGTTGGTTTTCCTGAGAAAGGCCTTCCCACCACAAGACTACTAACAAATAAACACATTCTTCCTCGGCTTCTTCTAGTGACTTTATGGCTGTTTTTTGTTTGTTTGTTTTTGTTTTTGTTTTTCCTGTTTAAATCTTTGGTCCATTTGCCGTTTTATTTTTGGTGTAAGGTCTTGGGTAGAGAATCCCCCTGCCCTATTTTTGTTTCAAGATGCTAAGCAGTTGTCCTAACAGAATGGTTAGAAATCCAGCAGTTCTAACAGAACCTGGGTGGAGGGGAACCTCCTTTCCTGGGGACCCGACACACCGCCTTCCGTCGTGTATGGAACCCTGTGCGCAAGTCAGCCGTCTTCTCGACTCTGTTCTGCTGCCTTGAGCCGCTTGTCCGCTTGCACTCCCGGAATACACTCCTAGTGGCTTTACAGCATGTTTTCATATCTGGTAGGGCTAGTATCCTCTTACTCGTTTTAAATTAATGTCTTCTCCACCCATTTATCTGATTACAGACACTGAGGTTGTTTCCGCGTCTTGGCCATCGTGAATAGTGCTGCAGGGAGCACGCGAGTGCACATGGCTCTCGGAGACCCTGATTTCATTTCCTCCAGATTTATACCCAGAAATCACCGGATCAGACGGTAGTTCTATTTTTAATTTTTTGAGGAACCTCCATACTGTTTTCCATCGTGGCTGCACCGGTTTACATTCCCACCAACAGTGCACAGGGTTCCCTTCTCTCCACATGCTCACTGACCGACACCTGTTATCTCTTGTCTTTTTGGTATTCGCCATCCCAACAGGTGTGAGGTGTCTCCTGGTGCTTTTGATCTGTGTTTTCCCTGATGGTGAGTGATGCTGAGCATCTTTTCACGTGTCTGGTGCTCATTCGTATGTCATCTTTGCAAAAATGTCTATTCAGGTCCTCTGCCCATTTTTAAATTTGATTATTTCTTTATTTTTGCTATTGAGTTGTATGTGCTGCTTACAAATTTTGGATATTAGCCACTCATCGGATGTATGGTTTGTGGATATTTTTTGCATTCTGTACGCTGCCTTTTCAATGTGCTGATAGTGCCTTCGCGGAACAGAAGCTCTTTAGTCTGGTGTGATCCCGCTTGTTTGTTTAGTGCTCCCTGCCCGTACTTTCAGGGTCATATCCAAGAAATCGTTGTCAGGACAAATAGCAAGGCTCTTTCTCCCTGTTTTCTTTTTCTAGTAATTTTGTGGTTTTAGGTCTTACATTTAAGTCTTTGATCCACTTTGAGTTAATTTTTGCGAGTGGTGTAAGATAGGGCACCAGTGTCATTCTTTTGCATGTGGACGTCTGGTTTTCCCAGCACCATCCGTTGAAGAGACTGCGCCTATCCCCATTGCGTGTTCTTGGAACGCTTATAAAAAGTTAGTTGACCGTATCTGTGTGGGTTTACGTGTGGGCTCTCTGTTCTGTTTCCCTGGCCCGTGTGCCTTATTTCGGCCAGTACCATACTGTTTTGGTTACTATAGCTTTGTATGTAGAGCTTGAAACCAAGAAGTGTGATGCCTCCAGCTTTACTCTTTTTTCCCAGGGTTACTTTGGCTATTTGGGGTCTTCTGTGGTCCCAAATAAATTGTAGGATAGTTTTTTTCTATTTCTATGAAAAATGCCATTGAGATTTCGATTGGGATTACATTGGATCTGTAGATCGGTTTGGGTAGTATGGACATTTTCAGGACATCATTTCTTCGAATCCATGAGCATGGAATATCTTTCCATTTCTTGTGTGTGTCTTCTTCAATTTCTTTATCTATGTCTTACTGTTTTCAGCGTACAGGCCTTTCACCTCCTTCGTGAAATGTATTCCTAAATATTTCGTTATATTTGATGCTATTGTAAATGAGATTGCTTTATTTCTTGTTCAGATAGTTTGTTGTTAGCGTACAGACATACATCTGCTTTCTGTATGTTGATTTTGTATCCTGCAACTTCACTGCATTAATTTATTAGTGCTAGCAGGTTTTTTCAGTGGAGTCTTTAGGATTTTTTATATATAATATCATGTCATCTGCAAACATATGATTTTACTTCTTCCTTTCTGATATGGATGCCTTTTATCTCTCTTTCTTCTCTAATTGCTGCGCCTAGGACTTCCAGTGCTATGTTGGCTAGAAACGGTGACAGAAGGCATCCCTGTCTTGGTCCTGATCTTAGAAAAAAGGCTTTTAACTTTTCACCATTGAGTAGGATGTTAGCTGTGGGCTTGTCACATATGGTGTTCATTATGCCAGGAACATTCCTCCCATTCCCGGTTTGTTGAGCATTTTTATCATGAAAGGAGGCAGTGTTGGGTCACATGCAGAGAAGCATCTACTGAGACGACCATACGATTTTTATCCTTCCTTCCGTGAACGTGATGTATCACTTTCGTTGATTTGCTGATGTTGAACCATCTTGCCTCCCAGGGATAAATCCCGCTTGGTCATGGTGGATGATCCTTTTAATGTGCTGTTGAGTTTGGTTGGCTAATATTTTGGCGAGACTGTCTGCATCTATGTTCATCGGGACAATTGGTCTTTAATTTTCTTTCATTGTGGTATCCATCCGGCTTTGGTACCGGGGTGGGTGTGGGCTCGTAACATGAGTTTGGGACTGTGTCCCTTCTTCAGTTTTTATGACTCCTTCTTTGGCATAATCCTCCCTCCTCTTCTTGCCTGTTTGTGTTATGCTTTCCTTAATGAGTTAAAACGAGCACGTCTACCCCTGATTCTTCCTCGTACGTTTACTGGGATGGTATTAAATCCATACATAAGTTTAGGAAGGATTAATGTCTTTATGCAATGTTAAGTCCCTCATCCAAGAATGTGGTATTCTGGTCCAGTTTCTACGGTGTCTGTTGGGAACGTTTCAGTTTTCCTGCGTGTTTCTTGTTAAGCTCATCCCTGGGCCTTTTGTTGCCATTGCTTATGGAATATCTCCTCTATTTTGTCCTCTGACTTGGCGCTTGTGTATCTCAAGTCTTCTGGTGTGATTGCTAACGGTGCAGCCGGCCGGCTTCCTGACTGGCCGCTCCCAACACAGCTCTATGGAGCTGACCTTGGCTCCATAGAGGTGGGTTTCACTGAGGAACAATATTGCTGTATCAGGTCTCCATTGCTGTGTGAGGGATCACCCCCAGACTTTGTGACCTAAAACAACATTAAACGTCGGTTAGCTCGTGGCTGGAAGTGGCTTAGCTGGGGGCTCACGCGTGGGGGCTCTCACGAGGCTGCACTCAGCTGGAGGGTCTCCTCGCGGGGTGACTCACACACGTTCCCAACTACCGGTCCGGGTTGGGCGGGAGGCCTCCGTCCTTCTTGGCATGGGACTCTCCACAGGCCGCTGCTTGAGTGCCCCCACACCGTGGAGGCTGGCTTCCCCCACGGTCGGCCGGAGAGCGGGGAGGAAGCACCGTGTACTGTGACGCGGCCTCAGTCGTCACACTGCTGCCATGGTTTAGCTCTCTTCATGTTCAAGGAGACTCTACAGGGATATGAATCTAGGAAGCAAGGGTCCTTGGGGTCACGTCAGGTAATGGTGGGGGGATCGGGTGCTTTGTTAGCTGCTAGCTGCTGAACCTCAGCCAGTGACCACGGTGCCTGTTTCCTCAAGGGAGACCTGTTTCCCTCAAGGGAAAGTTGGGGGGGTCAAATGCGATTAAGCTGCAAAATTCTCCTGACGCTTCCTGCGTCTAGAAGGGGGAAGCTCTCCCTCGGTCCTGGTGCTGGCATGGGCCAAACATGTCCTGAGTATTTTAAGGGGCTGGAGAGAACTCCAGAGTCATCGCCAGGTAAGAAGGCAGGTCCCCTCTAACCTAGACTGGATGGAGCCTTTTAGGAAAGGGTCACTGCCCCAGCCCTCAGCCCTCTCCCTGCAGGTGCGCTGTGGCTCAGGTCTCTGCTGCCGGGTCAGTCAGCGGCCACCCACCCGGGGTTCTCGGGACCACCTTCCCCCTTTGCTCTGATTTCTCGTTTTCTGGTTTTCTCCACCCGCCCTCCCGCTCCCCGCCCCAGGGGACGGCTTACCAACCTCCCCGAGGCCCAGGCGCCGCGCGGGTGGGCGGGTATGTGCGCTCCCGACACTGGGACGCGAGGCGGGGGGTCGCAGCCGCTCCGGGGCCCCACTGGGGGCGGGGAGACGAGCTGTCACTTGAGGGCGGTGCCGGGGGCGGGGTGGGGGGCGGTGAGGTAATTTCCGCGATGGGGCGTCAGCGCTTTGAGTCACCCTGGGGGCAGAATCGAAAGTGATCGCTTGGCGGGGCGGGGACGGTGCACCGGGCTGCGGGGAAGACAGGATCGCGGAGGGTGAGCGGGGGGCCGGGAAGGTGAGCGGGGGGAGGCTGGGGGCCGGGCCTGGGGTTTCCCCCGCCAGGTGGCGGCTGCCCAGTGCCCTCCAGGCTCCGGCTTTTGTGGGATCCCCGTGCGAGAGGGAGAGGAGGGGAGGCCGCACCCCGCCCGAGGGGGTGCTGGGGTGGTGAGGTGGTGGGGGGACCCAGAAGCTACCTCTGAGCCCCCAGCCCTGAGAAGCCGCGACACTGGCCGCCTGAGGAGGGGCCGTGATCTCCGGACCCCTTTAGGTCCTCCTATTTCTGAATATCCACCTGGTTCTGGGTTCTCACCCTGGTCCCTCTGGAGGTGGACTCAAGACTCACTTTGGAGTGGGCTGGGTTCTCCCGCTCAAGGCTGGGGCTGCAATCATCTCCCTTTAAAACGTCTTTGTGTTGTCCTCAAAGTTTCCTGTGAAAGTTCTAGATCCTGGGCATCCCTGTTTCCTCTGGAGGGAAATGTGCCGTCCTGTCCTGTCCTGTCTGGCAGCGCCGGCCTCTGAAAGGTTCTGCCTGCCTCCCCCCTGCCCCCACGGGGAGGAGCCCAGTCTCCCCTTGTAGGCAGGTGCAGGGTGCACCATCTCACAGAACAGGGAGGTGCTGTGTTCAGATGAGTCAGTGCTCCAGGAGCGAGCGTGTCAATACAAGGGCCCTCGCGGGAGGCTGCCGGGGAGCCCCAAGCCCCCAGGGGCCTCCAGAGCCTCTGCCAGCCTGCAGGGCTCCTGTCGCCGGGGCAACCTCCCTCCCACTCGCCGGCCAGCTGGCTCCTTTTGAGCAGGGCCCAGAGACCTTTCAGAAGGGGAGGGGTCTTGGTTGGGCCAAGGTCAATGGGGCCCAGCTCCTTGGACCTACCAACCCTCTCCTCCCATCTGGGGGACGGGGTTCTCCCTGCTTCTGTTTCCTCTGCCCCTGCCTGACGGAGAGGCAGAGTGTGTCTGAGCCCCGACCTGGGCCCACGTGGACCTCCTGGCCTCGGGACCCGACCTTGCTCCCTGCTGCTCCCATTCCAGACTCGTCCTCATGAGCGAACAGCCCCAGACCGCCGGCTGAACCCGTGAGCCTCGGACGCCACTCCACAGAGCCAGGCCAGAGATGGCGTCCCCGGGGTCTGGCCCACCACCCAGCAGCTCGGCGGCCGCCAAGGAGCTGTCCCTGGCCAGGCTGTGCGCCCAACTGGACCTGTGTCTGGGCTGCTCCCAGTGCACTCAGCGGCTCAACGAGAGCACCTACCTCCTGCGCAGGGTAGAGCACAGCTGTCGCCACGAGATCCTGCTGGCCCGCTTCAAGCGAGCCACCAAGAAGCACGTCTGGCGCAAGGTGGACCGCCGGCCCAGCTTCCCGCGGCCTGCCCGTTACGAAGTGTGCCGCTACTACAGCCCGGGGCTGGGCTGCCGGCGCCACCACCACCAGTGCACGTTCGCCCGGAGCCCGGAGGAGGCGCTGGTCTGGACCTTCGAGCGCGAGCACGACGTCCGGCGTCTGTGGCTCAAGTGCGAGGTGCAGGGCAGCGGGGCCCAGGGCGACCTGCGCAGCCCGGCCGACGCCATCCGTGCCGAGTACGGCGGCCGCTTCCAGCTGCTCTGTGCCCACTGCTTCCAAGGCTGCCCGCCACGCCTCTGCCCCGTGGACCCCCAGGGGCGGTGCCCCCGGCACGGAGCCTGCCCTTCGCTCCTGACCCACGTGAGCACCGAGGGCCGCCGCAGGCAGCAGGTGGTGGAGGTGCGGCCGCAGCCCCAGTACGGCCAGCCCCTGGCCTACTGCAGGTTCGTGGGGCGCGGGCGGCCCTGCCGGCACGGGGCGGCCCGCTGCCAGTACGCACACAGCGCCGTGGAGATGGCCGTGTGGGAGGCAGAGCAGCTGGACGGGCTCCAGAGGCGGGACCTGCTCTCGACCCCCGGCCCCGGCGGGGAGGAGCACACGGCTCCCCACCGCCAGCCCCCCGGAGCCAAGCTGTACTGCCGCGCCTGCCTGGTCACCTGCTGCTCCCAGGAGGCCTTTGAGAACCACTGCTCATCCCTGGAGCACGCGTGGATGGTGGCCTTGGACCCGGCCGTGCCCTGGAAACACCGCAGCCCGCCTGCCGGGCTCTCCGAGTTTGAGCTCTGCCCGAAGTAAGGACCGTGCGGTAGGGGATGAACCTTCGACCGAAACCAGGGGGTTCCTGTCCCCTCTGTGTTCCCTACCGGCCGACTCCCACCCCGGCCTCTGAGGAGTGGCTAAGGCGGGCCCATTCAGGCCTCTTCTCGTGGGCACGGGATGGAGGAGGTCCCCGTTCCTCCCCTAGCCCTGCCCCCGGGTGCCCCTCCCCCACCTCCAGGCCAGGATCTGGCGGCCAGGGCTCACCCCGCCTCTGCTTGCTGACCTCCCCTTTCCCAGATCCGGCCTCTGTGAGTCCGGGGACATCTGCACCAAGGCGCATTCAGACCAGGAGCTGCAGGAGTGGATCCAGCGGGCACGGAACGTGGAGCTGCGGGAGCAGGCCGCGTGGCAGGAGGGGCTGGTGCCTTACCAGGCGCGGCTGCTAGCCGAGTACCAGCACAGCAGCAGTGAGGTCCTCGTGGTAAGTGGGGCCTCGTGAGCGGGTGGGGCTCGTTGGGGCCAGGACGACCTGCCCACAGCCGGGCTTCTCCGTGCAGCTGGCCGGGACCGTGGACGGCGTGTTCATCACCTGCAGCCAGCCCTTGGTGCATCAGGCCCACGAGAAGAAAACGCAGCACAGCTGGATGTTCGACGTCTGCTCTGAGGTGAGGGGTCGGGGGTTTGGGGTCTGAGCTGCCGCCTCGGAGATCTCGCCCGTGTCTGTGATCTGGAGCGCGAGCCTCAGCCGCTTGGGCCGAGCCCCGTGAGGGTTTTTTGGTGGGGTGTCCGGCACAGAGAGCGAGGACCAGGCCGGTTACCACCTGCGCCCTGAGCATCCTGTGCTGCACCATTACCTTGCTCGGCATCCGTGGGGGGCCGCCTGGGCCAGCTCGGTGACCCACTTGCAGAGGGGAACCCCGAGGTTCGGACGGGCCGAGCACCCCTCTGGGAGCACAGCAGGGTGGACTCTGGTCTCTGACCGCTGGGTGGGGGTCCAGGGGCCACCTTGCCATCGAGTCCCTCCCCCAGGAGCCCCTGCTGCACGTGGCGCTGCTCAAGCAGGAGCTGGGAGCAGACTTCTCGCTGGTGGCGCCCTGCCTCCCACCGGGCCGGCTCTACGCACGGGGCGAGCGCTTCCGCGTGCCGGCGGCCTCGCCGGCCAGGTTCCAGGTGGAGGTGCGCGTGCAGAGCACCTCCTTCGGCTCCTTCGAGCAGTGGGTGGTCTTCGACTTTGGCCGCAGGCCGGCGCTGCTGCGGAAGCTGGTGCTGCAGCTGGGCCAGGCGCAGGGCCCGGGGCTCCGGGGGGAGCCAGCACACGGCCGCCCCGAGGAGCTGCAGCGCTGGCACGGCGGCAGCCGCCACGTGGTGCCTGGCGTGGAGCGGACCGCCGAGCAGGTGGCCCTGCTGGCCAAGTACAAGGTGCCTGACCTGGCCCTCGACTTCAGCCCCGGCGGCCTGGCCCCAGGTCCCATCTCCTGCACCAACTACCGGCAGAGGATGCACCAGTTTCTCTACGAGGAGGAAGCCGTTCGGCAAGAGCTGGTGGCCAAGTGAGTGTGGGCCGGCTGGCGGGCGGTGGCGCCGGGGCGTCGGCCACAGAGCCGTGGCCCCGGCCGGCTGACCCCTGTCCTGCCCGCCAGGCTGAACTTCCGGGGCCCGGTGCCCCTGAGGACGGTACTGGAGACGCCGGCCCTGGGCATGGTCTTCCCGCCGCCTGGGGCCCTCTACGCCGAGGTGCCCACGCCCTCCCCTCTGACGCCAGACACAGACCAGGGCTTTCTGCTGAGCCGGGCGGTCCGCACCGCCCTGGTGGCCCCCGTGCCCGCCCCTGACGACACGGTGTTCGAAGTGCGGCTGGAGGCCCAGGCCGGCTCGGAGAGGGCGCTGTGGCTGCTGCTGCCGGCCCGCTGCTGCGCGGCCCTGGGTCTGCAGCCCGACACCAGCCCCGTCCTGGAGGTGCAGTTCCAGGTCGACCCGCTGACCTTCCGCTTCTGGCACCAGGCGGTGGACGCGCTGCCTGAGGAGCGCCTGGTGGTGCCCCACCTGCCGGCCTGCGAGCTGCCGCGCCCCTTGCCCGCCCTGCCCGTGCTGCGCGGCAACCAGAAGCAGAAGTTGGCGGTGGCGTTCATCGCGGGCAGCAGCCCCAGGGGCGAGCGGCCCGTCGCCCCGCTGCTGCTCTACGGCCCTTTCGGCACCGGCAAGACCTACACGCTGGCCGTGGCCTCCCTGGAGGTCATCCGGCAGCCGCACACCAAGGTGCTCATCTGCACGCACACCAACAGGTGAGCCCGGAGCCACCCCTGGGGCCTGCCCGCCACCCGCTTCCTGGGCTGGGGCGAGGGCACCGCTGTGGGGGTGTCGCTGCAGGAGAAGGGGAGCCCGGGTTCTCAGGTTCCCTGGAGGTCTGGGCAGCTGGGTCCAGAGGAGACCTGCCCGGATTGCCTGGCGGAGCTTCCTCCCCTGGCTGCTCGGCGCATGCTGGGGGGAGGGGGGCGGGGGGGAGCACGGCGCAGCCCTTGGGCTGCGTCAGGGTCACTCTGATCCCTGGGACTCTCCCTGATAGCTGACTGGTCCTGGGCCGAAAGGGACAGGGGACGTTTGCGCTTCAGGCCCAGCACAGGGTGCCCCGGGGGTCAGGGTCTGCTGTATGGGAGAGGGGCGGGCGCCTCCACAAAGGCCCCGAGCCAGAGAGAGCAGCGGGTAGGGGGTCCGGCATGGCCCATCTGGCACTTCTCCGGGGAGAGGGGGGCTCTGCCGTGGTCTTTCAGAGAAACACAGACTCTTGTCTCAGCTGTGATGGTCTCCCGCGGTCAGTATGGTTTTCTTAGCTCCCAACACTTCCTGCTGCTTGGGCAGAGCCCTCCCCCCCACCCCACCACTCCTCCCCGGGGTGGGCCTGGGGGTCCCTGGGTCTCTGAGATGCCCCAGGGCTGTGATGCGTCCCCAGGACGCGCTGGCCTCAGGGCCCCTTCCAGCCACGCCCAACCTTACTGCTCACCCACTGACAGCCAACTGGGAGCTGAGCTCAGGGCCAGCCGCAGCCTCTGGCCACCCTGGGCTGCCTCGGGCAGTGGCCCGGCTGTTCCCTTCCTGCCTCTCTGCACGGCCAGCTCTTTCACGCCCCCCCCCCCCCCAGGAAGCCCTCCCTGACCACCTAGACCCTCTGTGCCGTTGCCGTCTCCCCTCGTCCGGCTCTGACCTTCCCTGTCTCTCTGTCTGTCTGTCCCCTCCACTGACGTTTACGCTCCGTGGGGGCAGGACACAGGTCTGTCTGCCTCTCTTGAATTCCTGGCATCCGGGCTGGGCTGGGCTCACTGTAGGTGTCTTAGCGGACGGCGGCTGAGGCCCCGTGGGCCCTTCTCCCCTCAGTGCGGCCGACATCTACATCGAGGAGCATTTCCATGGCCACGTCAGCAGCGGCCACCCTGAGGCCACCCCGCTGCGGGTGATGTACACGGACCGCCCGCCCAGCCAGACGGACGCGGCCACGCTGCGGTACTGCTGCCTGACGGAGGACGGCCGGGCCTTCCGCCTCCCAACGCGGGCGGAGCTGGAGAGGCACCGCATCGTCATCACCACCACCTCCCAGGCCCGCGAGCTCAGGGTGCCTGCCGGCTTCTTCTCGCACATCCTCATCGACGAGGCCGCCCAGATGCTGGAGTGCGAGGCCCTCACCCCGCTGCGCTACGCCACGGCCCGCACCCGCGTGGTGCTGGCCGGCGACCACATGCAGGTCGCGCCCAAGCTCTTCAGCGTGGCCCCGGGCCAGGCGGCCGGGCACACGCTGCTGTGCCGCCTCTTCCAGCACTACCAGCAGGAGGCGCACGAGGTGGCCCGGCGCAGCCGCGTCATCTTCCACCAGAACTACCGCAGCACCGAGGCCATCCTCAGCTTCGTCTCACGTCACTTCTACGTGGCCAAGGGCAGCCCCATCCACGCCAGTGGCAAGGTTCCTCGCCACCCCCAGCACTACCCGCTCGCGTTCTGCCACGTGGCGGGCAACCCTGAGCGTGACGTGTCAAGGACGTCCTGGCTCAACACAGCCGAGATTGCCCAGGTCATCGCCAAGGTGCAGGAGATCTATGCCTCCTGGCCCCACTGCTGGGGCCGCCGGGAGCAGAGGCACATCTGTGTGGTGTCCCACGGCGCCCAGGTAAGCCCCGGCCACCGGGACAGCCCCCCTTCCCCACTCCCTTCAGCTCAGAGGAGGGGGGGGGTCCCTGTGTGGTCTGGGGGACCCGCGCGCCCCCGCCCCGGTGGGCCTTCTCAGCCTCTGTGAGGGTGGCCGTGGACTTAATCTTCCAGACACCATGTGATTGGTGCCAGGGCCGGGCGGCTCGAGGGCACCAGGGTGCGGGGGCCAGTGTCCCACCCTTGCCGGGGACCCTCACTGCACACAGAGCGCTCACCCGGGCCTGCTGCTCCGGCCGTGTGTCTCCAGGTGAGCGCGCTAAGGCAGGAGCTGAGGAAGAGGGACTTGGGCCAGGTGTCCGTGGGCAGCTTCGAGGTCCTGCCAGGTGGGTGCTGGGTGCTGGGGGCGGGGAGGGCAGGGCGGGGGCCCCCCTCGAGCCCGGCCCGGCCTGACGGCACCCCCCCTCAGGGCGCGAGTTCCGGGTGGTGGTGCTGAGCACCGTGCACAGCCCGCACAGCCTGCGGAGCCCCGAGGCCCCTGCCCTGGGCTTCTTCACGGACGCCCGCGTGCTCAACACCGTCATGACCCGCGCCCAGTCCCAGCTGGTGGCTGTGGGTGACGCCGTGGCCCTCTGTTCCTTCGGGGCCTGCAGCAAGTTGTGGAAGAGCTTCATCTGTGAGTGTGTGAAGCATCGCAGCGTCTGCCCCGAGGGCCTGTCGCTGGGGCACATCGAGCAGGCCGTGGTCCACAGGCGGCACTGGGCCCTCGGAGCAGAGCCAATGCTGGCAGCTGTGGCGCAGGGCACTGTCCCCCAGGAGGGGGCAGCCAAGGGCCCAGCTACAGCGCGCACAGCCGTGGAAAAGGTGGAGCCGGGGGCGGTGGCCCAAGGCGGTACCTTCCTGCCCAGGACCACGGCGGCGGGAGACACGGCCACACAGGCGGCAGAGGCTGGGGATACAGCGTCGGGGTCTGCGGCCGGGGGGCGCCCAGCAGCGGGGGACACGGAGGTGGAGGACACGACATCAGCAGAGAGCTCAGCGAGGGGCGACGTGGCCCCTGGGGATGCGGGAGCAGGGCTGATGGCCACGGAAGGCAGGGACCCCGAGGACCCTGAGGACTCCGAGTCCGACTTCTGGCCCGACAGCGAGCTCAACGCCGATGACTCCATCCTGCAGGAGCTCCTGGACGAAGGCCGGAACGTGATGGTGACCGTCCGGGAAGATGGGCTTCTGGACACTGTGGCCGGGTCCGAGTCCCCGCACCAGGCCTGGGGGTACACGAACCTGCCGCGGGCCAAGCTGCGGAAGCTTCTCCGCTCGCAGCCCGAGCTGTACCGCCACTGTGCCTTCGTGCAGGAGACCTTTGAGCGGGCGACGGCCGTCCCGCTGGACGGCGTGGACCCCGGCCCCATCCAGGTCAGGGGCCGCTTGCGCTGTGGGATGGCCTTCAGCGGGGACGAGGTGCTGGTGGAGGTCCTCGGCGGAGACAGAGGCGCCTCGGGGAGGCTGCAGGGCCGCGTGGTGGGCGTGCTGAAGAGGAAGCACCGGGAGCTGGTGTTCGTGTGCCGCATGGACGAGTGGGACCCCCGCATCATGACCCCCATCGACGGCTCCGTGACGAAGATCTTCGTGGCCGAGCTGAAAGACCCCCTGCGGGTGCCCATCCACCGCGTCCTGCAGGGCCGCGTGCAGCGCGTGGGGCACGAGCGGCTCACCGCCGAGGCGCGGGGCAGCCGGCTCTTCCGCGTGCGCATCGTCCTGTGGCGGCAGCGTTTCTATTACCCGCTGGGCATCGTCCTGGAGGTGCTGCCCGAGGCCAGCACCTGGGAGCGGGGCCTCCGCGTCCTGGACCTGGAGCACGGCCTGGGGGAGCCCTCGCCAGAGCCGGCCTCCACCTGCAGGGCCTCGAAGAAGCACCGGGCACCCGGCCGCCGGGAGGACTGCCGCGGCTTCCTGACCTTCACCGTGGACCCCCAGGGCGCCCGCTACCTGGATGACGCCCTCAGCGTCCGAGATCTGGGCCCCAGGTACGAGGTGGCCGTGCACATCGCTGACGTGGCCAGCTCTGTCCCCAGGGACGGGGCTCTGGACGTGGAGGCCCGCAGGCGGGGCACCGCGTTCTACGCCCCCGACCGGGAGCCGGTGCCCATGCTGCCCGACAGCCTCTGCCAGGATGTGCTCAGCCTCCTGCCGGGCCAGGACCGCTTGGCCATCTCCCTCTTCCTCACCGTTGAGAAGGGCAGCGACCAGCTCAAAAGCCTGCGCTTCGCGCCCTCCGTGATCCGCTCCGACTGCCAGCTGTCGTACGAGGAGGCCGAGCACGCCATCAAGAGGCACCCGGGTGCGGGCCGGGAGCTGCCCGCCCAGCTGGACTCCGTGGACGCCTGCGTCGCGGCCGCGTGCCACTTGTCCCGGGTGCTGCGCCGGCACCGCCTGCAGACGGACTCCCACTACGAGCAGCCGACCGAGGACTGCGCGCTGGGCTTCCGTGCGGCCCACGTCATGGTCAAAGAGTACATGATCCAGTTCAACAGCCTGGTGGCCGAGCTCCTGGTGAGCAGCGAGCGCACGCGGACGGTCACGCCGCTGCGCTGGCAGCCCGCGCCCAGTGACCGCCAGCTCGCGGCGCTGCGTGAGAAGCACGGGCAGCTGGTGCCCCTGTCGCTGCACCTCCGCCACCACCTGGGGGGCTGCGGCCCCCCCCCGCCGCGGCTCTACCTCCTGGCCTCCCTGTGGAGGCACGTCCAGCTCGCAGCCCGCGCCCACGACGGTGACCGCCTGGCGGACCTCGTCACCACGGACGACGTGCACCCGCCTCTGGCGCCCGTGGGCCTCGACCTCCGCAAGGCGCTGGGCCGCTCCGTGTTCGGCCGCTCCGGCGAGGGCGGACGGCCGGTGGCCGGCCACTACGCGCTGCAGGTGGACTGCTACACGTGGGCCACCTCCCCCATCCGCAGGTACCTGGATGTGGTGCTGCAGCGGCTGATCCTGCTGGCGCTGGGCCACGGCGGCTCCGCCTACTCCGCCCGGGACATCGGCGGGCTGTGCCACGAGTTCGGCTACCAGCACGGGCGCGCCCAGAGCTACCAGCGCCGGGCCCGGAGCCTGCACCTGGCGGTACAGCTCAAGACCCAGTCGCGCAGCAAGTTGGGCTTCGTGGTGGACCTGGAGGCGGGCGCCCGCTGCTTCAAGCTGCTCTTCCCAGCCAACCGCGAGACCCTGCCCGACCCCTGCCCTATCTTCTACCGCGCCCTGCAGCTGGCCGAGCACCCCTGCTGCCTGGCGAGGCGGCCGGGCCTGCGGCTTTCGTGGCGGCGCCGCGTCTACTCGGTGCAGGAGGGCAGGCCGTGCTCCCCGCCGCCCGGCACCCTGCTGGACCCGCACACCTGGCCTGTGGACGCCGACCTGTGGCAACGGCTGCTGCGGCTGGTGGAGGAGCAGCGGTGGCCCCAGGCGGCCGCCCTGGTGCAGGAGCGAGGTGCGGCGGAGCCCCAGCGGCGGGAGCTGGGGCGGGTGCGGCGGAGCCACTGTGGCCACTTTGTGGAGGTGGCCCGGGAGCTGGGCGCGGGGGACACGCTGCAGGTGCAGCTCAGCGCCACCCTGCAGCGCGGGTTCCTGGCACCGACCCTGCAGCTGTGGACCGTGGCCCCCGGCCTCACCCTCTGCCTGGAGCACGTGGAGAGGCCAGGCGACTGCTTCTCGGGCCAGATGCCCCAGGCGGGGTGGGACCGGTGTTCGGACGTGGGCGAGCACTGCCGCGTGTGGGGGCCCTTCTGCTCCCTGGAGGCGGCCACCAGCGCGGTCTCGGAGAATGACTCAGTCACGCTGCAGCACGTGCGCATATCCTGGGAGCGCACGGCGCAGGGGCGGCTGCGGGGCGCCTTCTGCCTGGAAACCTCCTTCCTCAGCGAGCACTGTGCCGACCTCAGCTTCAGGCACTGCTACCTGTGCGTCCGGCTCGAGGGGCTGCCGGCTGGGGCCGGTGCTGGACCCGGCCAGCCTCCCCCGGCCGCCCCGTCCTCCAGGCCCAGCAGCCTCGGGCCCTTCCTGAGCATCGACCCCGACACGTACACGTGGGTGGCCCACGGGCTGACGGAAGACTGGGACCTGAGAGAGAGCCAGGCGGACCGGCAGGAGATCCCCAAGCAGGTGCACTTCTCCGTCCAGCACATGGCCATGGAGAAGGTTCCCGAGGAGGTGCTGAGGCCTGGCACCCCATTCACCGTCGAGGTGCTGCCCAAGCAGCTTCCTGACATGTGAGTGGCCTCCACAGGGAGAGGCCGGTGGGTGGGGTGGGTGGAGAACACTCTGGGTTCCCTCGGCCGGTAGGGCGTAGCTGGTGGGGCTGTGGCCCCTCCCCAGGGGGAGTCCCGTGGAGGTTCTGGTGTCCACCCTCGTTGCCACCTGCCCCCAGCCGCAAGGAAGAAGCCGTGTGTGGGCTGAAGGACGCGTCCCCGCTGGTCATCAGCATTGCCCTGGGCCAGCCCATCCCTCCGCACTGCCAGCAGACCCTCTGCCGGGGTAGGTCCCTCCGGCTTCCCCCATGTCCCTTCGTCGTGCCTGAGCCCTGCCCTGGGCCCCTGCTCAGGGAGGCCTGACCCTTCTTTAGAGACCTACGGCAGGCTCCTGGAGAAACAGACGTTCGACCTCCCCGGAGGCCGCCACACGCTGAACCCCAGCCAGAATGGAGCCATCAGGGAGGCTCTGAAGAAGCAGTTCACCGTGATCCAGGGCCCTCCAGGTGGGGCTCATGCTGGTGGAGGTGCTGCTTCCGGCTGCCCGGGGCGGGCCCGGGGGACCCTGTTCATGGTGCCCTCTGCCCGCAGGCGCAGGGAAGACGGTGGTGGGCTTCCACATTGTGTTCTGGTTTCACAAGTCAAACGAGGAGCAGGTGGGGGCCTGTACCCCCCCCAGTGAGGAGAAGCAGCCGGGGGGGCCCTGCATCTTGTACTGCGGCCCCTCCAACAAGTCGGTGGACGTCCTGGCAGGTGCGCTGGGCTGGTGGTGTGGGGGCTCTGCCTGGGGGTGCTGGCCCCGGGGAACGGTCCCTCATGCCCCGCTGCCCCCAGGACTGCTCCTGAGCAGGAGAACGGAGCTGAAGCCCCTTCGAGTGTACAGTGAGCAGGCGGAGGCTGCGGACTTCCCGATGCCGGGTGTGGGCGGCAGGGGTCTGCCCAAGAAGAGCCCTCGGGAGGGCAGTCCCAACCAGACGCTCAGGTGCGGTCTCTCCACCGTCTGCCTGTGGGTGGAGGCAAAAGGCCCCACCGTCCTGTCTCGGACAGGGGTTAACGCGGGGCTTCACAGATGTCCCCCCCGCACCCCAGGAGCATCACCCTGCACCACAGGATCCGGCAGGCTTCCAACCCCTATGCACCAGACATCAGGGCGCTTGACGCCCGGCTGCAGAAAGGGGAGATCTTTTCCAAGGAGGATCTCAGCTGGTAAGCAGTTAGGGGCGTGGGGTTTGTCCTCTGCCGTGGAGGTGGCAGAGGGAGGGGGGAGGGGGAAACGGTGTCCCCGGATGACCACACGGCGACCGCACGCAGGTACAGGAATGTCCTGGGGAAGGCACGGAAGTTCGAGCTGGACCGGCACGCAGTCATCCTGTGCACGTGCTCATGTGCGGCCCTGGCCAGCCTCAAGAAGCTCAACGTGCGGCAGATCCTTATCGATGAGGCCGGCATGGCCACAGAGCCCGAGACCCTCATCCCGCTGGTGAAGTTCTCGAAGGCTGAGAAGGTGAGTGAGGTGGGCGGGGAGCCGGAAGCCCCAGGCAGGCGTCCCTGGCGTGCTCTTTCGCCTAAGAGGGCAGCACCGCAGGCAGGGCCGAGTGGCAGCGGCCACGGGGCTGGGTACCTCTGGGTCTGGGGGGCGTCAGGACCACACCTGCCTGTCCCTCCAGGTGGTTCTTCTCGGGGACCACAAGCAGCTGCGGCCTGTGGTCAAGAACGAGCAGCTGCAAAATCTGGGGCTGGACCGGTCTCTCTTCGAGAGGTACCACACGGAGGCCTACATGTTGGACACACAGTACCGCATGGTAAGCCCGTCCCAGCCTCTGCCCCTCCCGCCCAAGATGTGACCCGAGGCCAGGGGTGCCACAGGTGCTGCTGCCCACACCCCTACCTCCTGTGTCCACCCTGGCCTTGTCCTGGGGCCACAGCAGGCCCCCCCGAGACCCCGGCCCTCGGCCCCAGGACAGGTGGACAGGAGACCTGCTCTGGCTTATGCCCTGCCTTGCAGCACGAGGGCATCTGTACCTTCCCGTCCGTGGAGTTCTACAATGGGAAGCTGAAGACCTGGCAGGGCCTGAGGCGGCCACCCAGCGTCCTCGGCCACAGTGACAAGGAGAGCTGCCCTGTCATTTTTGGCCACGTGCAAGGCCATGAACAGAGCCTACTGGTGTCCACAGATGAAGGGAATGAAAACTCCAAGGCCAACCTGGAGGAGGTAACAGAGGTGGTGAGTGTCGGTGAGGCCTTTCCTGCTGCCCCTTGGTCATGGAGGGCTTCCTGGAGGAGGAGGCAGAGGAACCAAGGGAACAGGTGAGGCTCCGGTGCCCAGGGTTAGCTTCGACAACACCCTCTTGGTCCCTCAGGTCCGCATTGCCAAACAGATGACCCTGGGCAGGACAGTGGACCCCAAGGACATCGCAGTTCTCACTCCCTACAACGCTCAGGCTGCGGAGATCAGCAAGAGTCTCCTGCGGGAGGGTGTCGCTGGAGTGACTGTGTGCTCCATCTCCAAGAGCCAGGGTGAGGGTGGCTCTGGGGCAGGGGGCACGTGGGCCAGCGGGTCACGAGGGAGGATGCAAGCAGCACGGTCAGCGGCAGCTGGCAGGGGCCTCAGCATGCCTGCCTAACTGCGCAGGAAGCGAGTGGCGCTACGTGCTGGTGAGCACGGTCCGCACGTGCCAGGAAAGTGACCTGGACCAGCGGCCGACTAAGAGCTGGCTTAAGAAGTTCCTGGGCTTTGTTGTGGACCCCAACCAAGTGAACGTGGCCATCACCCGGGCCCAAGAGGGGCTCTGCCTCATCGGTGGGACAGCTTGGCTGGCGGAGGGCTGGGGCGGGGCTCCCCCCTGGGGGTGCGGCTGCTTGGCTGGGGGTGGGGAGGGCGGGGGCGGGGCTCCTCCCTGGGGGCGTGGCTGCTTGGCTGAGGTGAGAGGGCTGGGGGGGGGGGGGGGGCCCCCCGGGGGGGGGGGCTGGGGGGGGGGGGGGGGGGAGGACGGGGGCGGGACCGGGGTCTACCATGGACTCTTCTCCCCTCTCCCCACCCCTGCAGGAGACCACCGCCTCCTGCGTTGTTGCCCTCTCTGGCGTAGATTCCTGGACTTCTGTGAGGCCCAGCAGAGCCTTGTGCCCGCCAACCAGGTGCGAGTTCGGAAGAGGCCAGCCGTGTCTCCCTGAAGAGCCCTCTCCACCTGCCCACCGCTCTCAAGCTGCCGGGACTTGGAGGAAAAGACCGTGCCCTCTTCTGAGGGCTCCCTAGTCAGGCACCACTCAGGAGCATCCCGTGTGCCTTCGGTGGGCACTGTGGCCACCCCGCCTATCGGACTGGGTCTCTGAGGCCAACTTCTGAGCAATAATCTCCTTCTGGAGTCTTGGCCTCTCCCCAGGGCAGAGAGCAGGCCAGGCCCCACCATACCGATGTGCTGTGCGCCTGCACTGGGGGGGAAGAATCCCTCTCTCCCTACTGAGCCTTTCGTCTGGAAATCTGGTGACAGGGGACATCTCAGGGGTCAGGGGCTCGGGGAGGTCCTCTGGACCTTCTGGTGTTACTAGGAAGGCTTGGGGTCAGAAGGAAATCCTGCTGGGGCTACTTTTTGGTCTTTGAGCACCATCCCTGAGACACTGGGCGCTGGCTGTGGAGCTCAGCGTTTCCTTTTTTCCCTTTCTCACTTCCTTCCTTCCTTCCTTCCTTCCTTCCTTTCCTTCTTTCTCTCTCTCTCTCTTTCTTTAAAGTAAGCTCCATGCCTAACGTGGGGCTTGAACTCATGACCCTGAGAGTAAGAGTTGCCTGTTCTACCGAGTCAGCCAGGTGCCCCTATTTTCTATTTTTAAATAAACCCAAAACCAGTGTCTTTATTACTGGAACAAGGTCCTTCGCCCAAACGTAGGGCCAAGAGGCCTCCCTGGAAGAGAGGGCCTTTCCTCTGTCATCACTGCTCCACCTGACTGGGGCCCACAGCCCTGTGTCCTCTCAGGAGGAAGGGCAGAGCAGAACCAGATGCCCGCACAGCCCCGCCTATACCGGGCGGCACCCCTGCGGTGTGTGGGCGGGGGCTGGGACTGAGCGCCCCCTGGATGGGCAGCCTTGTGCCTTCACCCTGAGCTTTCCTCCCCTTTACAACCTCAAGCCTGCTCCTGGTTCAGGGCCTTCAGGACAACCTGTGCTGCGAGTCTGTCTTTGCAAGGTTGAGGACCTTCACCTGCCTCTCAGGGTGTATTTATATCCTGCTTTTTCTGGAAACCTCTTGCCTCAATATCAGCCCTCACCTCGGGCCACCCCAGACCCCAGCACCCCCCACCACCACTTCCACGGTCCCCACGGCCTGAGGGTTTGCTGCAAACAAGCCGCTTACTCTAGGAGGGGTGTGCCCTCTCTGTGGCCTTACTGAACCCTCTGCTTGCGGGGGGAGGGGCGGGGGGAGGATGTGTCTATGCGTTCCGCGCTTTCTACAAATCCAATTTTTACATTCCAATTTTTATATCTTTTCTTTGGCTCTGTGTTATATGATTGAATAATAATTTTATTACAAAGACCACTCTGAAAGTTCTCCCTTCTGGGTGTTTGAGGTTTTATTGGGGGGCAAGGAGGGGTGGCCCCTCCTCTTGGGTCACAGGGTGGCTACCCAGTCTGTCAAGAGTCAGGAGCCCATTACAGCCAGATGCCGGACAAGCGAGCTCGGAGAGGCTGGCATCGCCACGTCACAGCTCTCGGCCTGCCGGGAGGGTGGGGCGGGGGGCGGCTGACTTGGTGAGGGTGGGCTACAGCCCCAAGCTGTGTCCAGGGAATTTGGGCAGGGCCTGCCTACTGAACTCTGACCCCAAGCAGGGCTGGCTTCACAGTCCAAGTCCAGAGTCCCCGCGGCTGCCGGTCCTGCTGGAGTCCTGCAGGGTCCAGGCTCTGACCCTGGACCAACGCCCACCCCCTCCAGGCCAACTTGGGCTACTCAGGACTCGGCATGCTTGTGGCCGAGCCCCCAGAGCCACAGCACCGGCTGTGCGGAGGAAGGCACGCCAGGGCCCGGGCCTCCCTAGATGCCAGCATGGGTCTCGGCAGGGATTGGAAGTCACAGAGAATCAAAGAGAAAAGGAGTCTCTAAGGCCCGTGTGTTCACTGTGGGACTGCAGAGGGGCCACGCGGCCTTATCTGGAAGAGCAGCCATCCAGGCTCGGAGAAGTTTTCCTGGCTGGTGAAAAGCAGTTGAAAGGAGGACGGACAGGGGCCCCGAGGCGGGAAGTCAGAACCTCTCAGCCTGGAGTCAGGGAGGGCTTCACAGAGGAGGGGGCGTTGACGACCCGAGGGCACGGGCAGTGGCGCCCAGAGGCAGCGTTCGCGAGCCCGGTGGCTGGTGGAGGGTCAGCCTCGTCCCAGGGAGAGTCGCGGTTTCGAGTTAGGGGTGATCTTGTTCCAGGCAGCGAACCCAGCGAGCCGGAGCTGAGAAAAAGCGCCTGGCCCTGTGTGCGGCCGTTCAAAGACTCGGGAACCCCAGGCCGGCGCGGTGCGGTCGTCTCAGAGCGGGCACCTGAGTGGGGCCGGCCTCTGTGTAGCTGCCTTCCTTGGTGAGGGCTGGAGGCACCCCCCCATTCTGCCTCATTCTCGGTGGGACGGTGTGACCCCGCACAAATCCTGATCTCTGATCCCTGCTCTGTCCGCTCTACCCTGTGCCCTGCCTCACCACACGCCATTTGCTAGGAGCACCCTGGCTCTGCCCGGAACACCCTCCAGCCCCCCACCCCCGGAAGCCTTGGGATGACCAGACCCTGAGGAACGTCCAGGAGTGTCCGCCCCATAGCCACATGATGTCACAGAGTGTGTGACAGTCTGACTTGAGCCCCTGGATGATGTGGGCCAGCACACCCATGCCGCAGCAGCACACAGTGGGTCAGCAACTGCGGACGCCTGGGAGGACCCACCCCACCTCTCAGAGAGCACGGCCTATGGCTGGGGGGCAGGTCCTGGGGCCTTTCCGACCCAGTGGGGGGCCTGCTCTGTCCAAACCTGCCTCTGTCCAAACCACTTCTCTGCCAGTGGAGGAGAGAGTCCCTCCTCCTGGTCATCCTGCCCTATGTTCTCAGAGGGCCCACTGTCCCAGTGACCACCACGGTACGCGGGCGGGCAGCTCATGAGATGTCAGCGTCCCGACAGTCCCCCTCGGCCGGGACTCGTGGCGCTGGCCACCCTGGCCCCAGACCCAGCCAAGCTGCGGCAGGAGCCAGACGCATTCGCCCGCCCCAAGCAGTGACCAGGAGGGAGTGAGCTGCTGGCCACACTGGTGGTCACATGACCACACCGGAGGGCGAGGACAGACCATTGAGGCAACGATCTCACGGTTCGTGATTTCCAGCCCCACACTGGGCTCCATGCTGACAGTGTGGAGCCTACTTGGGATTCTCCTTCCCTCTCTCTCTGCCTCCCCGCTCTCAAAATAAATAAAACTTAACATATATTTTACAATAAAATAAAATAAAATAAAATGTCCTCTTGGCCTTGGTGCCAACTCCAGTGAAGCTGGGAGCAGTAGTATGGGGCATGGCTGCCCCCATCGAGATTACTGTACCCCCTGGAGACGGGCCAAGGACACAGGAAAGGACGGGCAGAGCCAGGCTGTTGTGATGGAGCGGGAAGGAGAGATGTGGGAGCGGCTGGGCCCACGCGGCAAAGCCCCCGAGAGGCTCTCCTTCACTGGCGGTGGTAGCCAGTCGCCGGGGCGATGCTCCTTTCTCCAGGGGTCAGCTCTCCTGGAAGGTCCAGCCCCGGGCCCGACCCGGGAAAGGGGGCTGGAGCCTGGGGGGCCTGGGGCTGGAGGGGAGGCTGGCCGGAGTCCAAAGAAGCACTCACACGGCTGCCGCTGCCTCTAAAACGTAAGCAGGTTTGCTTCTTTAATGTTGTGTGTGTGTGTGTGTGTGTGTGTGTGTGTGTGTTTATACTCCTCTTCACTAGTGGATAAATATTAGAAAATCATCTTTCGGAAAGCGTGGTCAGGGGCGGGCCTGGCTTGCCCGGCCGACTGGGGGTGGGCCCTTTGGGGGGCCCCGGCCTGGTCTGCAGCGTGAGGCTGTCCCGCCAGGGCTCATACACCAGCGTGTAGCTGTCAGCTCTCTTGACGGTGAAGTTGTAGGAGCGGTTGGGCATCAGGTTGTGGATGTCGAAGGTGCAGGCGGCCACGGGGATGATGCCACACTGCGTGCACTCCTGCTGTGTCCGCGGGTCCAGCAGCTTGAAGCGGAGCTCAAACTGCTCCGGCACCACCGGCTGGATGGTGGCAAACCACCGCAGGCTGACCCAGTCCTGGTGGGCCACCGACTCCTTTCGGTCGAACATGACGGGCATCTTGGTGCTTAGCATGAGCCGGATGTGCGGGATCTTGGTGGCACCGACGTCGGACACCAGGCGGTGCTTCATGTGCAGGCGCCCAGGTACCGTCATGGCCAGGAAGCTGTCCATGACAGCCGCCAGGTCCGCCAGCCTGCGCTCCACCAGCCCCCAGCCCGCCAGGAAGGGCTGCGGGTCGGGTGACCCCAGCAGAGCGCCCAGCTCGGCGCGGCCGCGGTCCAGCTGCTCCAGCAGGTCCGTGAGCAGGAGGAGCTGGATCTTGGTCTGGGCCGCGCCCACCTTCTTCATGCGCTGAAACTTCCAGGGGTCGATGAGCTGGAACATGGCGGTGGGCAGCACCAGCGGGTTCTGGTCGCCCAGGGCCAGGTGCTTGGGGAGGATCTCGATGTAGTAGGAGCATTTCTTGAGCAGCTCCGTGCGGGCGTGGTGGCGCCGGAGCAGGTGGGGGCTCAGGTCGGAGGTCAGGAAGCCGCGCAGGGCGGTGCGGCGCTCCATGTAGGTCCTCCAGGCCTCCGGTTCCAGCAGCTGTGGATCGTCAGCCTCCTTCGCCTCCTCCTGGTCCAGGAAGGACGGGGGACTGTCCAGCTTCATCTTGTTCAGGCCCAGGCCCGTCACCTGCAAGCTCATTGTCTGGGAGCAGGGGCGGAGGGCGGGGTGTGAGCTGAACGTCAGTTGGCCTCCGCCACCCGCCCAGGGGCTCCCTCAGGGCAGGATTTGTGTGTGGGGGTGACTTCGGGCCCACTGCCCTCCCTACGGGTCCCTCTGTCCTCCCCTGGGCCGGGGGGGGCGGGGGGAGCTTGCGGGGAGAGCATGGCCCTCTGCAAAGAGCCTGATGGAGGGCCAGGCCGGCAGGCTGCAGACGTGCATAAAGTTGGACACCGAGGGGCCAGCACTCCACTGACGGTCAATCGTGATGGCACAGGGAGGAGCTGATACAATGAGCTCTGGGGCAGAAACCCCAGCCCACTGACCAGCTGCGTGGCCTGGCCAAGGTCTCAGTTCCTCGTCTGAGTGGGGTGAAGGTGCTCCCTTGGGACAGTCGAGAGGATTCAGTGTGATCCTGTGTGTGCTGCACCAGACTCCCCCTTGGGGACACCACTGCCCTGTAGACCTTCCATGCCTGGCTGCAGGTGCAGAGCAAAGTGCCAGGGCTCACCCAGAGACAAGGCCAGTTGGTGGCTGGAGCCAGCGAGGGTGGCAGGGTGGCCCCAGCCTCAGCTCGGAGGGATAATCGCGCCGGCTCCTAGTTACCGGGTCCACGCTCTCTACCTTTAACGAGCTCACTGCACACAAAACCCCTCAGAGTGGTAAGGTCCCCTGACCTCATCTCACAGATGGGGCGCCTGAGGCTGACATGCTTCGGAGTTTGCTCTCAGTTCAGGGTTTGACCCCAGCCGTCAACTACAGAGCCTGATTCTCCTGTGCTACTCCTGCCTGGGTTCCCAGCTCTGGGGGGGGCCGTGGAGGGGCCGGTGCAGCTGTCCTTCCAGGACCGGGACACAAGGATTGGCCCTGCAAGCTGGGGCTCTTTGGAGAAGGTGCCAGCAATCTGGCTGGCGTCCCGGGTCCCGGCCACCCCCAGGGCAGTGAGATAGCCGCTGGGTCAGCACCACGTGGGAGACCTCAGGTTGTCCCAAGGGTTGGATGAACTATGAAGACAGCTCACAGGTTGAGTGACCTGCCCAAGGCCACACCCGCTAAGTGACAGTGAGGTCGGGACCCAAGTCTGCCTCCCTCCCCAGAGGCCACCTTCCGGGGGCGCAGAAACGAGTGCAGGCCCTGGGCACCACCATAAAGGTACTGGGGTGCAGTGAAGCGTGCCTCTAGCAATCCCAGCCCGAGTCCTGTTGGCCCCTGGGTCTCACCACCGGTTCAGGGATGCCTCCCAGGCTGTCAGTCGGAAAAGCGCCGCGGGGCTGCTGGTGAGTTCTGGGGAAGGGGCCGCTCTGTGCCGGGGGCCGGGCGCCCAGACCTACACCCTCCCGGGCCTTCCAGAAGCCCCAGACACCTCCCCCGTCGCCTCCCCCAGCAACCTGCCCTCCTCCCCGGCCCGCGCCCAGCCTCTTGGCGCGCCCACTTGCCCTGCCTCCCGGAGCGGAGAGAACCACGCGGCTGACTGTGCGCCCAGCGCGCACCTCCGAGGCCCGCGGGTTGCCATGGGGACCGCGGGCCTTTGTGACGCCCCGCCCGTCTCCAGGGTGGAGCGGGAGCCCAGGGCCCAGGGGTGCGGGGAGACGTCGCCGGGGGGGCGGGGGCGGGGGCGGGGGCGGGGGCGGGGCGCTCTCTGGTCTCAACACCCAGACGGGAGCCACTGGTGTCAGCCTCCGGTCCCGCCCCCCACCCTGGTCTCAGGTGCCAGGAATTATCTGGGGGCTTCGTTCCCTCCCGAGGAACCTGGGGTAACGCGCCCTGCGCCCTGACTTGGGAACCACCTCGAGTGGCTATTCCAAAAGCCAAGCCTAAAGTAGGGTTCCCGGAGAGCAGTAACTGAGGCTGGCTGTCCCGTCCCTCTGCGAGTGCCCCTGTCCCAGAGTCCTGTGGACACAGTGCTCACGTGGGGCTGCCAGAGCCGGGGGGAGGGGGAGGAGTGCTAGTGGGGAAGAGGGCTCCTGCTCGTGTCCCAGCCCGAGACCTGCTCCAGGAAGCCCTGGGAGGACCTGGGGGGAGCAGCAGTGACCTCGGAGTGAACACCTGTCACCGCAGGGAACAGCGCAGGGATCAGAGCAGCCTTTCCTGCGACAGCAGGCTTCCTCTCCCACCTCTGACAGTGCGGGGGTGCTGGCGCTGCTCATCTACCTGGGTCTGGACGAACGGGGTCTCCACAGTTCCAGGGAGCCTGTCAGAGGGGTTCTCAGCCCCCTCCGTGACCCCATCTGTAGCCCCCAGCTGGACTCAGGACCTCTGGGCTCTCTCAGCAAGCCTGGGGCCTCCCTCAGGCAGTAGTCAGTCTCAGATACCCAAGACACTCGTTGTGCCCCTTTGGGAGAGGCGGGAGGGAGGGAGGGAGGGAGGGAGGGAGGGAGGGAGGGAGGCGGGGGAGGGAGGGAGGCTCCCCGGGTCTCTGTCCTCGGGGGACGACAGAGGTGGCTCCCTCCACTGCACCCCTCCCCTATGGCTGGCCCCGCTCTCGCGAGGAGGCTCCCCTGGCTGGGCGTCCATCAGTTTACCCTCAGGCCCAGGCCTGGGTATGGCGCCCCCAGGAGGTCAGACCTGGAGGGGGGCCGGTGGGTGCGTTTCTGCCCTCCCCTCTCTGTTCTGGGCGTTCAGTAAATGCTGTTGGTGTTGTTATTCAGGGGTCTGAGGATTATTTGGATTATTTGGAAAGGGGGGTGCTGTCTGAAGGTTGAGGGGGAGGCTGGCACCGAAGGGGGGCGGGGGAGGGAGATGCCCGGCCCCCGCAGAGGGGACAGAGACGCCCCTGCCCCCACCCTGTTCTGGGCATGTCTGGGACTTCTGCCGTCTCCTTGGTCCCACCCCCTTTTTTCTGTTTAACTTTAAAAAATTAGCCTCTTCTTTTTCTTTTCAAATTTCGATTTAAGTTCTAGTGAAAAATTAAACTCAGTTTTGAGAGAGTTGCAGATTCTCATGCAGTATAACACAGTCCACATACTCTTGTCCCGTTCAGAACATCTGGTCACAAAGGGCCACCCAGGACGGTGACGGTGACCCGGCAAGAGCAGGACTGGTCCATCCCGCAGGGACCCTCACATGGCCTTCTGCCACCACCCCAAGCCCTCCTTTCCCAAGCAACCACTAACGTCACCTCCATTTCTGCAGCCGTGTCCTTTCCAGAATGCTGTGTAAGAGAGCTGGATGCTTTTGGGGACTGGCTCCTTCGCTGGGCATATTTCCCTTCATCGCTGAGCGACCGTGCCTGGCATGGATGGACCAGTCTGCCCAGCGCTGTGTGCCGCCACTTGGTCCTAGGAGCCGCGAGGGTGGGGAGCCCGGTGGTAGTGAGATCACGGGGGGAGGGTTCACCTCCACCGCAGGCCCCCATTATGTGTCCTCCGGAAGATGAAGCGAACCCACGGTGTGGTACTCTGGGCTGCCAGCCTCGGCCCGGATACCCAGGGGGCCCCCTCCTCATCCCGGCAGATCTGGTCTGAACCCTCACTCGGCCCCTGCAAGCCCAATGCTCTTAGAGATGGGGACGCGGAGGCAGAGAGGTCTAGCACCTTACCCGAGGCCATACGGCTAGTGAGCCTGACAGCAGGGCTAGAACGCCGTCATCTGACCCCGTCCAGGGTTGGGGGTCCTCTCCCCCCTTCACACACCTCTACACCCCCCGCCCCATCCAGCACTGTCTCTGTGGTCAGGGCCGATGGAGGGCGTGAGTGGCAGAGTCAGGGCAGGGACCGTCCTGGGGGCCTGGACGCTGCTGTGTCAGGTGGGTGAGGTGAGAAAGGGAATGGCAGGTCCCAGAACCTGGAGGCCGGAGGGCAGGCAGGGAGCCCCGAGAGCCGCCAACGACAACACGGACACAGGTGGCTCTCGCTGCCGGCTGCCTGATGCCGGGTGTGTGTGGTGCCGGGGCGGCGGGCCGTCTGGGGGTTTGTGGGGTGAGGGGACGGGAGAGGGCCCGGGCAGGGGTTGCCAGGCGCGGGGTGCTCCCTGCAGAGCCCGCTGCGCGGGGCAGACGAGGAGGAGGACCCGTCCTGGTCACCGGGAGGTGGGGCAGGCATTCTCTGTGAGCCGGGTCCCCACCGCCCAGCACAGGTTCCTGCTAGAAAATGTCCCTGTTCTGACCTTAACGAGGTGGACTGAAGCTTCCTTCCTCACCTGTAGGATGTCCTGGAGGTCTTTATAGCGGGGAGAGGGTGGGCAGCCCACTGGGCTCTTTCCTTTGGGCACCAGGCCTGGGGCCAGGCCCGAGGATGAGGAGGAACCTTCCCTGCCTGCTCTGGCCACCAAATGAACGTGCTGATCCGAGAGCCTGGGGCTCTGGGGCTCGGAGGGACTGGGAGTGTCCAGAAGGAATCTGTGTCCAGTGCTCGGAGCGCTTGACCCCAAGCACGGTCAGCACAAGCAGGGCCCTTCCAGGACCCGAAGAGGCCTCCCTGCACCAGGTGGGTCAAAGACAGGAAGCATGGCTTCCCAGGAGGAGAGCAGCGCAGGCATAAAGGACTTGAGGGGACCCGTGTGCGAAAGGCAGACTCGCCCAGGGATGGGAGGAGCAGGTCGTGGGTGTGGCGGCAGGGTCGCCAAGCGGCTGGTGGAGTGGAAGCTCCAGGCCCCTTCAGTGGGTGGGCTCCAGAGAGGAGCCTCTGCCGCGGGTCTGGCCCGGGTAGGTGGCTGTTCGGCCTCTCAGTGACCAGCGGTCACACCTGTCTGTTGGCTCTGCTCAACCACATGAACATCCAGCCGTGGATCCAGGGCAGGATTGGGAAGGGGGCTTGCGGCTGTCACAAGAGGGGTGTGGGCTCCGAGCGCTAAAGTGGATGAGCTGGGGGGAGGCCAGCGTGGGGTTGGGGGGTGGGGGGGAGCATGCGGCCGCCTGGGCCCAGACCCAACTGCCCCCACCCTTCCCCCACCCTGCCCCAGGCAGCTCAGGGTTTGGTCTCCCCACCCTGCCCAGAGACAGAGGCAGGGCTCGCCCGGCCTCTCCGCCAGTTCACATCCCTGAGGTGGGGGTCAGACATCAGAACTTCCCCCTCCCGGTGGTGGCTGTTGGGGGGTCTCCCGACCCCCAGGGGCCCAGAAGATACATCGCCCCATCGTCCGTGCGGCACCCACTCTGGTGCTCACCGAGCCCTGGCGGTCACCAACTCCCACCTTACGAGGGAAAAACCAGAGGGCAGGGAGCCTGCCCGCCTTGCGCGAGGTCCCAGGCTGTCCCCAGCCGGACTCAGACTTGGCTGCAGACGTTCCTGGCCAAGCATGTGAGCCTGTCCTGCGCAGGGTTTTGTGTTGAGAGGTTTGGCCAACACGTAAAGAACCAGACAGTTTTCTAGCAAATCCGGGTCACGGCCAGGCGCTGCGCAGCGGTGCCTCCTTCTCTGAGGGCAAGGCTCGGGTCAAGGGCGGGCGTGTGGTTCACTTGAGCGTGACCTCTTGCGTGCGCCCCCACCTCCGTCGTCCCACCTGCACCCACGGCTCCGCCCCGAGGCCCCGTCCCCGAGGCCCCGCCCCGTGGCCCGCCCCCAGAGGCCCCGCCCAGAGGCACCGCCCCCAGAGGCACCGCCCCCACGGCAGGTCCTGGGGCCGCGTCCGCCCGGGCCAGGGAGAGCGGCCGTGAGCCCCTGGACACGAGCAGCTGGGGAGCAGCCGTGGCGTGGCCACCCTGCGCCCCTCCCTGGTCTCGACCCCAGCCCGGGAGGCGGGCGCCTTGTTGGAGGGCTCTGCAGTGACCTGTGGCCCACGCTCCGCGCCGCCCGCTGACCCCTGCGGCCGCGGCCCCTCCGCTGAGGGCCCCGGTTTCGGCCCGGGACGCCCCGGAGCATGGAGCCCTTCCTCAGAAAGCGCCTGGCCTTCCTGTCCTTCTTCTGGGACAAGATCTGGCCCGTGGGCGCGCCGGACGACGGCGTCCTGGGGCTCCCCGACCCGGAGGCCGGCGCGGAGCCAGAGCCCCCTGCCGCAGAGCCCCGCAGCTCCCCGGCGCCCGCGCAGCTCTTCAGGGCGCTGTACGACTTCACCGCGCGGTGCGCCGACGAGCTGAGTGTCAGCCGCGGGGACAGGCTCTATGGCCTCAAGGAGGAGGGCGGCTACATCTTTGCCCGCAGGCTCTCCGGTCCGCCCAGGGCCGGGCTGGTGCCCATCACCCACCTGGCCAAGGCCACCCCGGAGACGCTCTTGGACCAACCGTGAGTATCAGCCTGCTCTGCAGTGTCAGGAGCGAGGACACAAGTGAGTCCTAGGATCGCATGTCCCGACCCACCCTTCCTCCCTCCTGTCCCTCACACCCTCCCTCCCAGCCCTGGACCCACAAGGCCTTGCCACGCGGCGGTGAGTGAGCACACGGGGCGGCGCACACACCCCGGTGACTGTCTCCTGGTCCTGCCAAAAGGGAGGACGGTAGTGGCTCCTGCGGGCGCGGTCGGGCCCGGTGCTGAATAGGCCGCACGGCGCGTACACACGCCACTGGCCGGGCCCCCAGCACGGTGGTCGCTCTGGGGCCCGGTCCCGCCAGCCGGGCCCTCCTGCTCTCACACAGGGATTCAGCCTGGGGAGCCGAGCACTCTGGGGGTCTCCACAACATTAAGCCGAGTGGCCGTTGCTTGGAGGGCAGGGGCCAGGGTCCCGAGTATAGTTCCAGGTGAGACACGACACGGCCCGTCCTCCCTGCGCTCCTGATCAGGATGTAAGTGACCAGAGGGGCCATCCAGATGCTGTGAGGGGGTGAGGGGGTGAGGGGGTGCCATGCTGAGTCGGAGGGCTGCATTCACCTGCCCCTCACCGGTCCACATTCACCCAGAACTCTCCTTGACTGACCCGGGCCAGGTGCGGGGCAGACATGACCCTGGCCTTTGGAACTGCTCCCAAAGAAGCTTGTTTTGAGAGGGGGACACGGGTGGAGGGGGGGGCTCACCCATCCCGCCCCCCCCCCCCCCCCCCCCCCCCAGCATGCCCGAGGCCCCCAGGGCCGGGGCATTCCACAGGCAGGGATTGGCCGGCACGGACACCTGGCGGGTCGCACACCCGTCTGCAATCGTGGAAGGAGGAAGACAGACAGTGGAGGCTCCGCTGCGGGGCTGGGAGAGGGAGATGACCTCTCAGCCCAGGCTCAGGGTCTGGATGACAGGGTAGCCGTGGGTCCACCCGTCCCCGTCTTCGTAGACATCTCGCACGGGCCTCGACCATTTGATCCAAACTCTGGTTGCGGCCCCACCTGTCTTTCCCCTTAATGCGGTGGGTCAGCCTGGATGTCATGGCCGTCGCAGTGCCTGACGTCCAGACAGATGTGGCACTGGCTAGGAGGACCTCCGGGGGGCGGCAGAGACGCCACCCCCACCCCAGCCCCGGCATGCACGGAGGTGATGTGCTGGGTGAGAACAGGCCAGAAGCTGGTCGGTGACCAGGCTCAGCAAAGCCAGGCCCAGCTGCCCAGACCCCTGCCCTGTCAGACCTGCCCAGGCTGACACTGGTTTCTTATCCTGTGCCCGGCTAGGCTAGGACTGAGCCCTAGACATGTCCTCGGCAGACCAGCACTGGGTCTCAACTTCACTCAAGCCATCTCCAGTCCCCCGGGGGTTTTGCATGTGGCCTGGAAAGCCTGAGTCCTAGGAAGGCGCCTCCTGAGGGGACTCCCACCCAGTGACCAGCTTGCTGGGAGCGATGGGAGGGACCAAGCAGCCGTTCTGATGGGGAGGGGGCCCACAGTCACTCCAGGTGTGGAGGGCAGATCCCATGAGCCACTCTTAGAGGTGGCCGGCAGGGCTGGGAGCGTCAGAGGGGGCGGTGCCGGGAGGAAGCAGTAATGAGTGTTTGCCTGGGCCTGGGATGAAAGGGCCGACCACACTCACGGTGTCATTAGCCCCAGACACCTGGCTGTCTGTCCTCGGGGCCAGACTGACTGGGCAGGGGAGGAGCCTCATTCTCAGGGTTGAGGGTTGACCTGAGAACGAGGCTCCTCCAGTCTTGGCTCAGCCACTGCCCCACCCCGGGGAGAGACTCCCGAGAAGGTGCCTGAAGCTCGGCGTGTGCAGGGTCTTGGCCTGCCATCGGCCTTTGCTGTGGGGCTGGGGACCCTTCTGCCCCTCCTCTCCCCCCCCACCCCCGCCCTGCTGTCCTGGGAGGGGCCTCTGTAGCCCTTCTGATGCCCTCCTGGCTGGTGGGCCGCAGAAGGCGGGGTCGGGCTGCGGAGCCCCCCGCCCCCCCCCCCCCCATAGCTCCCCAGGTGCCCAGAGGCCTCTGTGCCAGTGCCAGCCTCCCTCTGTCTCCCTCCTGCCAGGCGCTGGCCTCACCCCAGCCTCCGGCAGCATCCGCCTGCCTGGGATGGCACAGGTTTGACCACCCAGTCCCCTCTTTTCAGGGCACCCCACTTTGTGTCGACTCACTTCGAGTCATGCCTGGGGTCCCCTGGGATAACTGCCAGTCCCACGCGCCCAGGTGGGGGTCAGAGCCCACCCTCCAGCCCCCAGAACGCTGAGTTTCCCCCCGTCAGAGGGGATGAGAGCCATGCTCACAGGGCTAGTCGCCTGGTGGCTGTGCCTCCCCCTTACAGGAGGCAGGCCTTCTGCCACGGGGTCCTCAGAATCTCCGGGAAGCAGGAGCCTCCAGGGTGGGAACCTGACTCAGGCGTAGGGCTCCCCGACCTGGGCCTTGGGAGGCGGACACAGGCAATGGGGTGGGGCCTGGTGCCTTCCATTTTCCTTCCAAGGATGCGGAGCAGGGAGCTGCACCTGGTGTGGCCCAGGTGGGTTACGGCCCAAACGGGTGTCAGATGGGGGAGCCCCGGGCAAGCCCTCACCCCCTGCCCCGCTCCACACTCGGGTGCGTGGGCTCCTGGTATCTGGGCACCCGGTGCTCGAAGCATCTCAGCGTGTGGAGGGCCGGGGGGGCTGGGGCCCCTCAGAGGCAGAGGTGTTTTGAGCCCCTCCCGCCTCTGCAGGCCTGCCCAGCCTGGCTCAGCGGCCTCCTCCAGGGCCTTGCTGGCCAAGCTACCGTCAGCCACGCTGTCCTTCCCTTGGGCGGGTGGGCTCTGCCTGGCCCGGCTGCTCGTGGTCCTCCACACACCCCTGCAGCCCGGCTGGGACCGCTCCCCGGGGGCCCTGGTTCCTGGTGCCCCCCTCCCCCGGGCAGGTTGGGCCGGGGCCGGGGCCGGTGGTCATTTTACGAGCAGGGCTAGTGGAGAACCTGCGGCCGAGGAGTGTGGACAGTGTCTCCCGACTCAGGTCCCTGCTGGTGGCCGGCCCAAGTGGTCCCCCTGTCCCCTTCCCGACGGCTCCAGAGGCTGGGCACCAGGGGCTGGGACAGATGCAGACCTTGGGCCGGGACCGTGCACTGGGCCCTGGGTGCACCTTGTGCCTGGGAAGACGGCGGGAGCCGGGCGTCGGGGCCTCTGACCGGCGTGGGGGCAGGGGTCGCTCAGGTCTGGGCCTGCTGGTGACCACCCACCTGCCCTTCGCAGCTGGTACTTCAGCGGCATCAGCCGTGCCCAGGCCCAGCAGATGCTCCTGTCTCCGGCCAACGGGCCCGGGGCCTTCCTCATCCGACCCAGCGAGAGCAGCCGCGGCCACTACTCACTGTCAGGTAACGTGGCGGCCGCTTGCGCCTGTCCCCGGGCTGAGCCTGCGCCAGCACGCCCCTGACCTTGGGGCAGGTGCTCCCCAGGCCTCGCTGGCCGCACGTCGAGCTCGAAGGCACCTGCAGCTGGTCACCTCTCAGCTCACCAGCCTGCTGGTTACCTTCCCTCCTGTGCCTCTGAGCTGCCCGGCCTGCACAGCCGCCCGGCCATCACTCACCCTCCCTCCCTTCTTCCGCTCGTTCTCGGACTCTCCACGTGCCCTGGGCTCTGTGCCCTGTGGCCAGGAGCCCCCAGTGCCCCTCTTACTGTGCCCCTGGCTTGCGGCTGTCCACGCTTCCTCCTTTTCCGTGAGGCCCCTGAGGCGGGATCCGAGCCCGGCCCGTGGAGGGTCGTGGTGGCCATCCGGTTGGGCTGGCGGGAGGGTCCAGGGCAGGCAGCAGCCGGAGGAGGCCTTCATCTCTGTGCGCTCACAGTCCGGGCCCAGGCCAGCGTTCGCCACTACCGCATCTGCACGGCGGCTAACGGCCTCTACCTGCAGAAGGGCCGGCTCTTCCCCAGCCTGGAGGAGCTGCTCGCCTACTACAAGGCCAACTGGAAGCTGATCCACAACCCGCTGCTGCAGCCCTGTGTGCCCCAGGTGGGTGGGCCAGTCCCGCCCCCGCCCCCTGCCCAGCACACGTGGGGAGGGGCAGAGGGGGGTGCGAGCCAGGCAGCAGGCCCAGGCCAGTCTCCGAGCGCGAGCGCGGCTGCAGGGGTCTGACACGGCCCGGAGCACTGGGGGCCCTGCCTGGGGTCGGGTTTGCTCTCACAGGTACTGCGTCTCTATCTCCAAGGACTTCTGGTGCCCCCCCCCCCCCGCCATACCCAGTTCTGTGGGGGGCAGATGAGGGCCGGGACGAGTGTGGGGAGGCGTCTGGGGAAGGTGCCCACAGCAGCTGTGCGCCCCAGGAGGAAGCTGTAGGAGGAGACGCCGGGACCGGCTGCACACCCGTGCCAGAGCTGGAGCCCCCGGGCCACCACGCACCAGCCGTCCTGCCAGGGGCCAGGCAGCCATCCAGTTGCTCTGGTTTCTAATGACAGTCTGGCCAGGCACAGTAATGAGTGCGCGTGGGTGGGTGTCCACCTCCGGCAAAGGGGCCACTTAGAGCCCGGAACCACCGGGGCTAGACTCCTGGAGCTCATCACCTGGCTCCCCAGGCCTCCACCAGGCCGGCGTAGGGCGAGCGCCGCGGCACAGGTGCTGGAGGCCGGCGCTCCAGGGGGAACTGTCCCCTCTGTCCAGGGTGCAGCAGGCAGAGGCCCCGAGTGCCCCCCACCCCCTCAGCAGCCTCTCCTGCAGGACGGGTGGGAGCGGCCTCGTTCCGAGTTTGCCTTGCGGAGGAAGCTGGGTGAAGGCTACTTCGGGGAGGTGTGGGAAGGTCTGTGGCTCGACTCCACACCGGTGGCAGTCAAGGTCATCAAGTCAGGTGGGTGAGGCCTGCCCGCCCCTGTCCGCCCCGCCCTCTGGCCCCTCTCGCCCCGGGGCAGCGGCAGGGTGGCACGGGCGGGGCCTGGAGCGGTGCCTCTCCTGCAGCCTACGTGAAGCTGGCAGACCTCACCAAGGAGATCCAGACTCTCAAGAGCCTGAGGCACGAGCGTCTCATCCGGCTGCATGCCGTGTGCTCGGCCGGCGAGCCCGTGTACATCGTCACCGAGCTCATGCGCAAGGGCAATCTGCAGGCCTTCCTGGGCAGTGAGTTCTGCCCCCGACCAGGGGCCGCGGGTGGCCCAGGTCTCCCTGCGCAGCCACGACCGTCGGCCCCCTTCTCGGCTTGGGCCTTTCGCGGCGTGCCAGGCTCGACCGTCAGGGCTCTGGCCCACAGCGGGTTCGGGCCCCGGGCCCGTGCTGTGCCTTGTGGGGGCACTCGGAGCGTCGAGGTTCCAGGCTGAGCGGGTGCACAAGGGGTGGGGCCCGCCCGTGTCACCAGCCCTGCGCGCCTTCCCTGCCTTGGCCCCCCTGTGTCTGGTCTCTCCCGGGGGCCCGGGTGGGTTGCCTCACTGAGCGGTCCCTGCACAGCACAGTGACCCTGCAGCCTTGGTGGGTAGCCCTGCCCTCACCCCCTCTTCAGGGTGAGGAGGCTGAGGCACAGGCGGAAGTGACCGGTGAAGACGCCCGCCCCCCTGATGGCCCATCCCGCCCCGTCCCACAGGCCCCGAGGGACGGGCCCTGGGCCTGTCCCTCCTGCTGGGTTTTGCCTGCCACGTGGCCGAGGGCATGAGCTACCTGGAGGAGAGGCGCATCGTGCACCGCGACCTGGCCGCCAGGAACGTGCTTGTGGGTGATGACCTGGGGTGCAAGGTGGCCGACTTTGGCCTGGCCCGGCTGCTCAAGGTCAGTTCAGCTTGAGACCACCGACCCCACCGTGGCTGGGAGGCAAGGGCGCCGCTCCGCCCCGCCCACCACCGGTGTCCCCTCACCCAGGAGGACATCTACTCCCCAAGCAGCGGCTCCAAGATCCCCGTCAAATGGACGGCGCCCGAGGCAGCCAACTACCGTGTCTACTCTCAGAAGTCAGACGTCTGGTCCTTCGGAGTCCTGCTCTATGAGGTCTTTACCTACGGCCAGTGTCCCTATGAAGGTGGGCCGCAGGGGGGGCCTGATGCCGGCCGGGCAGGGTCTGGCCAAGAGCTGGGGGGAGGCGCCCACGCTGAGCCCTCAGCGGAAGAGAGCCCCCCCACCCCGCCCTCTCGTTGCCCCTCGCCAGGACTGAGCAACCACGAGACCCTGCAGCAGGTCACCTGGGGGTACCGGCTGCCGCGCCCGGCGTCCTGCCCGGCCGAGGTCTATGCGCTCATGCTGGAGTGCTGGCGGAGCAGCCCCGAGGAGAGGCCCGCCTTCGCCGCGCTGCAGGAGACGCTGGACGCAGCCCGCAGGCGCCTCCACCCTGCCCTCACGTGACCTGGGGCGCTGGACGCAGGGGCTGGGGCCACTCCTCCCCGCCTGCGTGTCCCCGCAGGGCAGCACTGGCCGCCAACACACACGGGTGCCGGCAGCCTGGAGCCAACTCTGACCGAGGGCTGAGGGCCCTGACACACACACTGACCCACACTGTGCGTGTGGATGGCTGACACACGCAGACACCCGCTGACACAGGAGGGTATGATGGCCTTTGCCCTGAGTGACCCGGTGTCCCTGCCGAGGGAAGAACTCGGCATAGAAGTCCAGGTGGGGGGATGCGCTGGGCCTGCCGCCCTGGACGCCCTCCACCCCCTCCCAGGTCGAGAGCCAGAGGCCGGACTTCCCAGTGTTCTGCAGGGCCCCCCTGTGGCCGATGTCGGGCTGGCGGGCAGACCCCAGGCGCTGGGCACACACGGCCCAGGAACAGACCCGGGCACACGGGAAGGCAGCGGGCACGCGATGAATGCACACCGAGCTGACTCAGACACACGCACAGACACGCGTCACCCACAGGCCGCAGCCCCAGCCCCGGAACAGACCCGGAGCTGTCATGGCCCACCAGCTGGTTCATCGTGGCAGACAGACAGCTGGCCCCACGCGGCCCCGGCCCCCGGCCCAGGATCCTAGCGCCCAGACTGGGGACCCAGAGGAAGCATGACTTCTGGGCCACTGGCAGGACTCTGTGCCGGCCGCGGGAGCTGTGTGATAGCCCCTTCCATTTCCCTGGGGCCGGAATTGAAGGGGCGGAGGGAGGGACTGGGTCAGGCCTTGGGAAGGTCCGGCTGCTGGCTCTCTCTGGGGACGGGGCAAAGGTCAGGGAGGCAGAGTCTGGGCCTCAGCGGCTCAGGGTCCTGGGTGCTGGCCTGCCCGTGCAGGGTCAGGCAGGGGTGGGGTTGGATGCCACGGTGTTCAGGCAACTGGGTCACAACCCGGTCGCTGGGGAAAAGGAAACGGGCGGTTTCCAGCATGTGACTGCTCCCCCAGCGGCTGATTTCAAGCCACTGTTGATGTCACTGAATGAGGAGCTGGGTGCTGGGAGGGGAGGGGGGACGAACAGCATTGCTTCTCAATCATCCTGCCCAGCTCTGGTCACTAAGAGACGGACAGATGGAGGGCCGGGGGCCCGGGCAGGGGAGATCTATGCTCAGGGTCTTTACCCTCCACTCCTGTGCCCCCCATGATGACAGCTGCGCCCCGAAGGCCTGTGGGACGGAAGGACAGAGGCGGCTGAGTCTGCTTACCGTCCCCTGGTGAGAACCGCCCATGTGCACAGTTCGAGGCAGGGATGCACCTGCTGAGGCCAATTAGCCCCGCCCCGCTTGACGTGAAGTGTTGGGGTTCGGAGCCGACGGCTAAGAAAGAACTCTTGAGATGTTTTTGGTGCAAAAGGTGGTTTTATTAAAGCGTGAGGACAGGACCTGTGGGCAGCAAGAGCCGCACTGGGGTTGTGGGGGGTGATGGGTTATAGAAAATGTTCTATCCTATGGAGGGGAACGTGACGTTGGGGTTTCAGGAAATTGAATCCGTAGGTTCCTGGGAGTTTGGCTGTTGATAAAATGGCTTTTTTCCTCGTAAATCATTAAGACGGTTGTAGACTGACAGACTCGTGTCCTGTGTGACCGTGATCTCTACCAGTTATCTGTTCGTTTGCCCCTTTTCCTTTGTTCCTGGGGGCCAGGAGAGCGTGAAGAGAGTCACACACATCCCATGGGGGAGGGGCCCGAGGCGGGGGAGGGGGTAGCTTGTGCTCAGCCCTCAGCTGGCCTTTGTTTCCCACATCACCACTGATGACAGGCCCTGCCCTTGGGCTGGCAGGGGGCTGTGCAGGGCTGGATGGTAGGGGGCTTCCCAGAGGGGAGGGTGCTGAGGTCACCAAGGGGAGGGCCGCACAGAGGGAGGAGGGAGGACACGGCAGGGCCCGGGTGTGAGTCAGGGCTGAGCGGGGAGAGGACGGGGGCTCCTTACATTGGGTGCCGGGCGTGGGCCAGCCCTCACGGGGGGGGGGGGGGGGGGGGGGGGGGGGGGGGGGGGGGCGCCCCCCCGGGCCCCCCCCCCCCCCCCCCGGTCCTGCCCGCGACAGACGGAGGAGCAGGTGAGTGTGGCGTGGGGCCGGGCCGTGGCCTCTGAGGGAAGGAAGGGAGGGAACAGCTGGGCTTGGACCAGACACAGGTGTGCGTGGGGGTCACCGGTGCGTGTCTGGCGTGTGTCATCAGCCACAAGCTGGACGGGTTTTGTGCTCAGGGGCTTCCAGGTGTGGCCCGGGCAGAACCGGGACCAGTCCGTGCCCAGGAGCCGACTGGAGCAAATGGCCCCACAATGAGGGAGGCCTCGTGGCTGGTGGGGGTGGGGGGGCCTGCCTTGGAGCCCTGGGCGTGGGAGATGCCTCGCAGGCCCCGCCCAGCTGGGCCCCCTCCCCACCCTGCTCTGCCAGTAGGACTGTGACCTTACTGAGTGACCACACTCCTGTTCTTGACCCTTCCCTTTCCAAAAGAGGGAAGTGCCAAGAAATCAGGCTTAGTATCTGGTTTTCCCTGGTCATTGTCCTCCCGGACCTCCCATCAAGGGGGCAGGCTGGGGCAGGCCGACCACGGATGGACGGCGCACCTGGAGCCCTCCCCGCGCCCTGGCTGCCGGCTCCCCTTGGGGGCTGGGCCCCGCCCGCCCCCACCCCGAGGCCTCGGTGCCGCTCCCTCTTTCCGGCGCCTGCCCACCCTGTCCTGTGTCTTGGAGGCCAGCGCAGCTCCCCTGGGTGGTCGGACGTCTGGGGAAGGGAGTGTGTGGTGGGCCCCCAGGGGTCAGCCTTTAGGGAGGGGATGGGAGGCCACACCCACCGGGGCTCTAGGGGTGACTCTGGAGAGCTCAGCCCCAGCGGCCCCGGGGGTCGGGCAGCGCTGATGTGCCCACGGGTCTCCAACCCCCCTCCCGCTCACTCCCACCTAGGTTCCACTCACGCCAGAGCCCCGGTTGCTAAACTGGACCCCAGGGAGGCCCTGTCTGACCCGCTACTCGTCCCCCCCCCCCCGGGGAGGGCGGGGGCTCAGGTCCAGCCACGCGACCATGTGGTGGGCACGCTTTCCAGGGCAGGTGGGCGGGAGCAGTACCCAGACTGACTTGGCCTCAGCGGGCAGGAGGACAGGTGGAGCCCAGGGCAGAGGCCCATCCGGGCTGCGGGTGCGGCCAGCCTGGCTTAGCCGCCTCGGCATCAGGAAGTGGGCTGGCTTCTCGGCCTGGTGGAGGTGGCCTGTCAGGGCGGGCCCCACCCGCCGTTCCTAGCCACAGGTGGTGCCGCCACCAGCCCGGTGACAGGTGTTGAGGCCAGGAAGCCAGTCCTGCCGCTGCACCCGCCATGGTGTCCCGGGACCAGCCTCACCCGGGCCCCCGGTACGTGGGCCTGTGGGACTTCGAGGCCCGGACGGACAAAGAGCTGAGCTTCCGGGCCGGGGACCTGCTCCACGTGGCCAGGAAGGGGGAGGAGTGGTGCTGGGCTGTGCGGCTGGACGAGGCGGGCAGGACCCTGGCTGAGGGCTATGTGCCCCACAGCTACCTGGCCGAGAAGGAGACGGTGGAGTCTGAACCGTGAGTGTCCCCATGGCCCTCGTGGGTCACCCCAAGGCGCCCCCCCCCACTCTGGGCCCTGTGGCCCCTCGGGAGCTCAGGGTAGGGCAGCCCTCAGGACAGAGCTCTGCACTGCTGCGGCTGGGCTCTGGGGAGGCCGGTGAGGATAGGGGACATGGGACTCCATCTCCCTACGGTCCCTAGTCGGGGCCAGACCCCACCACGCGGGTCCCGGGAGAGCTGACGAGGCTTTCTCTGTGCGACATCTGGGGATACAGAGCCACAGAGGCAGGCGGCCCCTTCCCTGGGCTCCCCCACGGTCACTTGGAGGTGCCAGGACCCAAACAGGACAGAAGGGTCCACGGTGGGCTTCCGGGCCAGCCGACAGGGATGTGGTCTGCGTAGGCGTCCGAGGCAGGGACTGGGCCTTTTGGGGAGCAAAGCTTCGCTCACCTTCCAAACAACCCAAACCAGATGCATGACCTAGTTAGAGGGAGCAGGAAGGTAATTGCGACATGCCGGGTCTGGGCGTGGGCCGCGGGCTTTCCCATCACCGGCAGGGAGGCTCCTGGAGGTGGTGGTTGGTCCCAAGGGGCTGCCCAGGAAACTTGGGCCACAAGGGCAGCCTGGAGTGGGCGTCGGCACAGCCCCCCGAGCTCTGGGCCAGGACGGTCCAGTGTGAGAGGCCCCAGGAGCTGCTGCGAGCCGGTGCTGTCTCACGGTGAACGGGCGTGGGGGTTTCCTCCTGCTGAAGAGGGACGAGCAACAGGGTCGTAAACCGCACAGCTTCAGAAGGCAGGGTCCGGCCACGGGGATCGTGCAGAGGTGGGCGTGATTGGTGCTAAGGCCCCGAGGTCCTGAGAACCTAGTGCATTTGTAAAGCAGGAAGGAAGCAGGGTGGTTGCAGGGGTGAGCCAATGAGAGAGACTCCAGAGGTGCTACCTCGGCCAGGCTCAGGGTGGGGCGTGGCCCTCACGAGGCTCCCCGCGGGGGCTTCCTGTTCCGGGGACCCCTGCAGGAAAAGGGGGAGCTGAGGGCCGAGCAGCCGGCAGCAGAAGTCACCTGGGTAATTCTGCAGACCCCACCCTGCAGCCCAGAGTCCGGGGCTCGCCCGCGCCTGGGCACCGGTGTGTATGAGCAGGCGTGAGGGTGGGTATGCGTGTGTGAGGGCACACGTGCAGAGCCTTGCCGCTCAGACGCCGACCCCGGGCCCCACAGTCCCACAGCAGAGCGTCTGTGGCCAGGGTCACGGAACAACGTGGTCCCTCTCACGGGACAAGATGGCACGTCTCTGGGACAGGAGTGGCTCTGAGCCCACAGACAGGGGACTCCCCGGGCAGGCCTTCCCTTGGGGTCCGGACGGGCCCTTTGGGGGCTGGGATTCAGCGTGGGCAGGGTGGGAGGAAGCAGGGGCGGAGAGGGCAGGGGACGAAGGTCAGGAGGGCTCAGGACCGCCCCCCACCCCCTGCAACCTGCCCTGCAGGTGGTTTTTTGGCCGCATCTCCCGCTCCGAAGCGCTGCACAGGCTGCAGGCAGAGGGCAACACAGCCGGGGCCTTCCTGGTCAGGGTCAGCGAAAAGCCGGGCGCCGACTACGTTCTCTCAGGTACAGCCTCCCTGGCCCTTCTCCCCCCGTGTCCCCCGTGCAGTTGACCCTGGGGCCGCTTGCCCCCAAACCCAGCCCCGCTGGCCTATGCCTCTCTGTCTGCCACAGCCAGGACCTCCCTCCGGCGGGCGGGCCCTCGGCCGGCCAGGGCGGCTCGTCCCAGCGGTCCTGGGTCTGGGTTTTCTCCCATCGCCGCTGGGCGTGCGGGGGGCGGGACGCGGGGCCCGCGAGCGCTTCTCGAGAGGGGACCGTGATGGTGGGCGCGTGTCAACGCGCGTCCCTGCCTCAGCCCACCCTCCCCGCTCACCAGTGCGTGACGGCCAGGTCGTGCGACACTACAGGATCTGGGGGCGTGCTGGCCGGCTGCACCTCAGCGAGGCCGTGTCCTTCCCCAGCCTGTCCGAGCTCGTGGACCACCACAAAGCCCAGAGCCTGTCCCACGGCCTGCGGCTCACTGTGCCCTGCTGGAAGGTAGGGTCGCCCGCCTCCCTCTCTCCTGACGTGGGTGGAGGGGGCACGGGGACACCTGGCCCCAGGGACTCTGGCCGTCTCCGGCCGTGTTCCCACAGAGCGGGGCGTGGGGGCAGGGCCGTGCCTTCCTTTGCTGGGTCACCCTTGCCCCTGGGCCAGGGAGAGGCCTGTGCTCCTGCCAGTCCCGAGTCTCTCTGGGGCAGTGGGAGCCTGGGGACAAGAGCTCTGTGGGACTGGCACTCAGGTGGATGTCACTGGCCTAGAGTGGGCAGGTGAGGGTGTCTGCAGCCCATGGCTGGGGTCACCAGGGCAGTTCCTGGGAAAGCCTGGCTGCGTGCTGGGTCCTGGGGCGTTGCCCTGAATCCGAGGATAGATCAGGGGCTCCCATCCTGGGGTCAGAGTGGGTGGGCTGGGTGATGGGCACGGCACCCTGCCTGTCCCTCCAGCATGAGCCCAAGCCCCTGCCCCACTGCGACGACTGGGAGATGCCACGGGAGGAGTTCACACTCTGCAGGAAGCTGGGGTCCGGCTGCTTCGGGGAGGTCTTTGAAGGGCTCTGGAAAGACCAGGTCCGAGTGGCTATTAAGGTGATTGCTCGAGGTGAGTGGGCCCCAGGCCAGGCACCCCAGCAGGGACTTCGGGCCTTGCTCCCTGGGGACGGGCGGGGTGGCCAAGCGTCCCCGGCATCCCCCGCACCCCCTGCGGCTGTATGTGCATCGCATGCGTTGTCTCCAACAGTGTCCACGTGGCGTCTTCCTTTCAATGTGCATGTTTTTACCGAAAATGCGTTTATTTTATGAAAAAAAATTTTTATGTATATTAATTTTTGAGAGAGAGAGCGAGAGCGTGCATGAGCAGGGGAGGGGCAGAGAGAGAGACACAGAATCGGAAGCAGGCTCCAGGCTCCGAGCTGTCAGCACAGAGCCCGACTTGGGGCTCGAACTCGTGAACTGGGAGATCCTGACCTGAGCCAAAGTCAGTCGCTTAACCAACCGAGCCACCCAGGCATCCTTAAAGGCATTTGTTTTAAAAGGGAATTTTAAATTATTTTCTAAGTTTAGTTTTATTTATTTTGATAGAGATATAGACAGCAAGCACGAGTGGGGAAGGGCAGAGAGAGAGAGAGAGAGAGAAAGAGAGAATCCCAAGCAGGCTCCATGCTGTCGGCACTGAGCCCGATGCGGGGCTCGAACTCATGAACCCTAAGATCATGGCCTGAGCCAAAATCAAGAGTTGGACACTTAACCGACTGAGCCCCCCGGGCACCCAGGCAATTTTAAATTCATAACGTACATGGAAAGCTATTAAAATAAATAGATCACTAGACATCTGAAAGGGTTCGTCTAAAGTCTCCTGTGAACCCACTAGAGGTTTGGACCCCCCGCTTCAGGAATTGGGGCAGGGGCACGTGGGGACACACCCGGAGGGTGAGCCACTCCACATCAGGCTGGGGACAGGGCATCAATGCGGAGCCCGGTGTGTGGCCAGCAGGTGGTGGGTTCGGCACAGCCTTCACGTGGACGCTGTGGGGCGGTGCTGGGGCGCCCCAGGGAGGGCGCCCACGTGTCCCGAGCCGCTGCCGCGAGCGGGCGGGCGGGAGGAGGCCGGGACTGGGCCGCACCCACGGAGGCCACCTGCCCCCGCAGATGACCTCCCGCACCAGCACACCTTCCAGGCGGAGATTCAGGCCATGAAGAAGCTTCGGCACAAACACATTCTGCCGCTGTATGCCGTGGTGTCCGTGGGGGACCCTGTGTACATCATCACAGAGCTCATGCCAAGGGGAGCCCTGCTGGAGCTGCTGCGGGGTGAGCTGGCCGCGGGGCCGCACTCGGGGCTCCTTTCCTGGGGATAAAAGTGACATGTGCTTGAGGGCGTGGGAAACTTGCACAAAGAAAGAGGAAATCCACGTGGGCTCAGTCGGTTGAGCGTCCGACTTCGGCTCCGGTCACAATCTTGCGGTTCGTGGGTTCGAGCCCCGCGTCGGGCTTTGTGCTGACAGCTCGGATTCTGCGTCTCCCTCTCTCTCTCTGTCCCTGCCCTGCTCAACTGTCTCTCTCAGGAATAAACATTTAAACATTTTTAATAAAAAAAGAAAGAGAAAACCCAAATTGTGCCCGTACCAGGGACAGGACAGCCCGGGGGCTCCTTGACAGCCTTGCCTGCTTAAGAAATGATTTCAAATATCCTGTGGTAAATGCACCATCCGTTCATCTATGGAGGTCAAGTGAGATAAGACTAGACAGGCCAGCCCTCCATCCCCATTAACTGAGACCATTGTGTTCAAATGCCAGGCGTGGCCGGCCCACCTCTTAGCCTGGGGGACACGCCGGCCTGGTTCTTACGGCTTTTCTTTCTAGAAGGTGCTGACCTTCTTCTGGTGTCCGAATGTGCACGTACACTTGCACACGCATGTACACAGACACCCTCATGTGCTACACACACACACACACACACACACACACAGACACGCACACACTTCAACATGCGCGGACTCACAGACCTCGTCATCTGTACCTCATCGAACACCCAAAGCGAACGCGGCCACTGCCTATTAGCTGGGGCGCCGTTGCTAAGAGCCCTTCTCCAGAAGACGGCCCCACCGACGGCACGCTACCGCACCCACGAGCTGTGCCTGTTTGGCGAGTCCCCTCTCGAAGCTTTCTGAGGTTTTTAGTCGTGTGAATAACGTTGTGATGAGCTTCTCTGCACTGACACTTCCGTGTGGATTCCCAGGAAGGGAACCGGGGAGTGGGGCAAAGGGCACACGCGTGGACCGCATCTGGCCTTCCAGAAGGGCCGTGACAGGTGCACTGTTCAAGTCAGGCAGCCACCCTCTGTCCCAGCGGCACACAGGGCCGGTGGAGGGGAGGACGTGGCCCCCTGCCCCTCTGACCGTGGCCTCCCCTGGCCTCTGCAGGCTCTGACGAGAAAACCCTGCCCGTCTCGGAGCTGGTGGACCTCGCATCACAGGTGGCCGAGGGCATGTGCTACCTGGAATCGCAGAATTACATCCACCGGGACCTGGCGGCCAGGAACATCCTTGTGGGGGAAAACAACATCTGCAAAGTCGGGGACTTTGGGCTAGCCAGGCTCATCAAGGTAGGGCCCGGGGAGCACCAGGACTCCCTCTGCGCATGGAGCTGGGGCTCAAGGGAGGCCGGCTGAGCAGCCAGGGGGCGGGACGCTGGAGTAGCGGCAGCTCCCAGGCGAGGCCCAGGGCGCAGCCCTGATGGGGTGGGCAGGCCTCTCCGGGGACTGAGAGCTGGAGGGGCAGGGGGACCCCCGGAGGAGAGAGAAGCCACACGGGGGCCGGTGGGGCGCTCCTGGGCGGGTGGGGCACCTGCTCACTCTTTCGTGGTGTCTTGCGTTCAGCGCTCAGCGAGGGGAGAGGGTGGGAGTGGCTTGTGAGCTTAGGGCAAACGTCCCCCCCACAGAAGACACTTTTATCGTGGAGGGTTCTGAAGACAAACGTGGACAAAACGGTGTAACGAGCCCCCTCCCCAGCCCCATCCGGTGTCCCCTCCTTCCACGGTTAGACCCAGGTCGACACGTGCACACTGAGACTCCAGACAGAAACAGACACAGACACATTTCTGACAATTAACGGGACTCCTTAAGGTCATCACATGCCCCCTCGGAGCTACGTTTCCAAATTCCTGAGAGCCGAGAATTCATTTGTTTGCTCCCACTGCCTGACCCCTTCAGTCTGTGCTCCCCTGCGGCTCCTTCGGTGCTGGGCCTGGCTCTCTGGCTCCCTCTTCCCAGAAACCCCCCTTGCGGCAGGGCCTTCCACTCAGGGCGGGGTCTGTCAGTGGGCGAGTGGGTTCTGCCTCAGTTCCCCTGGCATGGTGGGGCACTGATGGCCAGAGTCCAGGGCCCTCCACTCAGGGGCTGATACCCTGATGCTGTAGCCCTTGACTGTAGGCTGGGCACTTCTAGAAAGGCATTTCCCTCATTCGCTTGGTGGCCAGCCCATCCGGGCTGTCTCTAGGAGCCCCTGGTTTGAACACACCGGCAGACTCCAGCGTGGCAGGCACTGTCCCTGCTCGAGCTCACGCTGGCCGACCTCTGGGACACGGATGCCACCTGGGAGGGCCACGTGTATCCCAGTGCTTCCTGCGCACCCCCCGCCCCCAGCCCCTGAATCTGGTGGCCCGGGGCCTGCCTGTCTCCCGGTGCCAGCACCACCTCCCTCTAGTGGCAACCGTCCATCATCAGTGCCCAGTCTGCTCTGGCCCACCGCGAACCCAGCTCCCCACGTGCGTCCCCACGTGCGTCCGTGCTGCGGGGCCAGAGCCTGCAGGCTGCCCCGTGGCCCAGCACGTCTCCGCTCGCAGGAGGACATCTACCTTTCCCACGGCCGCAACATCCCCTACAAGTGGACCGCCCCGGAGGCCCTGTCAAGAGGGCTTTACTCCATCAAGTCGGACGTGTGGTCCTTCGGGATTCTCCTCCACGAGATTTTCAGCAGGGGTCAGATGCCCTATGCAGGTACTGGCCCCCAATGACGTCCCCAGCTGTGGACAGGGTGGGAGGGTGCCGCCACCTGGACTCGGGGCGTGTGCCACACAGAGCGCCAGGCTGCCTCCCTGGGGCGGCCTCCAGACGGCGTCAGGAGGGCGCAGGGGATGCAGAGGGCAGGAGAGCGGCCCAGGGTCCTCCGGGAGGGTGGAAGACGGTGGTGAGGGGACAGCCCCTGCAGCCCCTGCTACCGGCCCGCCACAGGCATGTCCAACCACGAGGCCTTCCTGAGGGTGGACTCGGGCTACCGGATGCCCTGTCCCCCGGAGAGCCCACCCGCTGCGTACAAGCTGATGCTGTCGTGCTGGAACAGGGACCCGGAGCAGAGACCCTGCTTCAGAGCCCTGCGGGAGAAGCTCTCCAGTGTCAGCAGGTACGAGAACCCGCTCTGAAAGGGACACCCCTCTGGTGCTGCCTCTGAGGCCACGAGGCCCTGTGAAGGGGGGCCCGGGTGCCGCCCTGGACCTCAGATCAAGGGTATGGGCAGACGAAGGTGTGGACAAGTTCGCAGGACCGGGCTGAACGCTTGGGGGACGGAGATCCTCCAGCCAGGGGCCCACCCTGCCCCAGGGCTGGGGGCAGCAGTCCCCTTGAAGTCGGGGGGGCTGAGGCTGCCCATTCCTCCTGTCTGCTCCTTCAAAGACACCAGCTCCTGGAAAGTGCCGGGACTCTCCACAGCCAGCTCTAACCCTCCAGGAGCCTGGCCACTCTTCTTTCCAAAGGGAGTGGACCTGTCCCTGGTCCTGACTCAAAGCCCATCAGCTGTCAGGACCAGGGCGCAGCTCCCCCAGGTGGGGCATGAGGAGGGGCCTGGATTTGGGGCGGGCTCACCCTGGGTCACCTGGCCTGTGTGCAGCTCCTGATATGGGGCGACATGGCCTTCTCAGTACTCTGTGAAAACGGGCTATTTGCTGGTGGGGCACTGCGGTCTGCTACCCAGGGCCGTGGCCATCAGCAGCCGCCACCAGGAGTCCTGAGGGCCTCATCTGGACGCTGTAGCAGGAGACTGGGCACCTGCCCCCACCCTGGGTCCGTGTGAGGTGGGAATGAAGGCCTCCTGTACAGGCCTCAGCATGGACTACCGGCTTTGGGAGCACAGGGGGCCTGGGTAAGACTGCACCGACCCTGCAGCCTGCCTTGACACGATGAGGGCAGACAGGACAGAGGCCCTTGAGGGCCATCAGCTACACGGGATGCCCTGGATTGGACTGAACCGTTTCTAGCACAGAGTGGGGGCAGAGTGGCCAAAGAGGACGCTGGGCTCCCTCAGTGGCCCGTGGGGCCCCTAACTTCATACCAAGCCCCCATCCACGCCCTCCCTAAGCTGCCCCCTCCTGCCCAACAGACCCGGGCCAACCTCTGCTGGCCACTGAAGGTGTGTGGACACACAGTCCACCAATCACGCCCGCCCATGGAGGCTGGCGGAGGACGATACAGCCACACCCTCCCAAGGCTGGAGTTTGTCCAGAGCCAGGTCACCAGTGGTGGGAAGGTCCCTTGGGAACGCCCCCGTACCACTTACGACTCAGTCTTAATTTTGGGTCCCCACCCCCAGAGTTGGGGGACCTTACCCAGAGCGCGTCCTGCAACAGGCTGGAAGGGACGACACCCTCACAGGAAGGCTCCGGGAGATAGTCCGGCCCCGTGAGCCGCACACCAGTTGGGACAGCTCTGGTACCGGCCCCTCACTGCCCTCCAGGGTGTCAAGGGCAGGGGCCCTTGCCAAGGTCTTTCCAGGGGCACCAGGTGCCTCCAGCTGACGGCCCCTAAACCCACAAGCAGAGGCCCAGGACTCCAGTGGCTGCCCCGGAGCTTCTTGTCCAACCTCTGAACTGCCTGCTCTTCCAGACCCCCCACCCCTTCTCAGGTGCCAAGGCTCCACACTCGCTGTGGTGGCTTGCCGCTGCGAACCTGGGCCAGACCCAAGAGGTGGCTCCCCAGTGAGGGAACCCAGGAAGGCCCAGGGAACAGGGCCAACTCTCCACCTCTGCCAGGAAGTGAGGTTGAGAAACATCAGCTTCTCCCACGGGCCCCGGGGGCACATGGTCACACACACCATCAGGGCTACTGGCTGCTCGGTTTATTTTCCACTTGGTGCAAGGCACACGGTCACAGGGTGTCAGGAAGGCTTGCGTGTGGCTTGGATAGTAAAGAGTGGGGTTCTCTCGACTTCCTTTTTGGTGTTTTGTTATTTTGATATAAAAGAACCCAAGTGCTTCTGCCGCAGCCCGCCTAGTCTATGGGGGGGGGGAGGGGAGGAAGGAGGGGAAGAGGGGAGGGGAGGAGAGAGGGGAAGGGGGGGGAGGGCAGGGGACGGGCTCTGATGAGCCTAGCGCCTCCTGCAGCCTGGCATGGGCCGCTCAGGACTGGGGCCTGGTGTTGGCTTTGCCAGGCTGGCCACCAGGCTGCTTCCTCATGGCTTCCAGAGCCAGGTCGCAGGCGATGGAGCCGCTGGACGCCTGGGGAGATTCCGAGCTGGGGGAGAGCTTGGGGTCAGGGGGGGTTCCACCTGCCCCCACCTCCCATGCTGGCCCCCAGGAATGTGGACTCACCGCTCTGGGGACTCCAACACTGTAGCCATGAACGGGAGAGTGGACTTCCCGAAAAAGAAGCTTGCCCACCAGTGACCTGGGTCAGCCTTGGGGAGACCTGAGACAGGCAAAGTAGGGTGGTGGTGCCCCTGCCTACTCCTGGTGGGATCCCTCCACATAGTGCCGCCCACCGAAGGGGAGTGGCCCTGCGCTCACCGGGGTGGTGAGGGATGGCTTCCCCAGGATACTCCGCACTTCCGCAGGAGCTGTTACTGGAAGTGGAACCCAGGCGGCCTGGAGAAGAGAGGCCTGGTCAGCTCTGCAGGGCACCGAGTCCCCTGCCCTGTCCACCAGGCCAAGCGCTGGCTTTGCTGGCAGCACAGCGGCAGAGCCAGCGCTTCTAGCGGCCCACCCCCCGCCCCGACGGGACCTGTAGGGCAGAGGACGAGGGGGCTGACTTACGCCGGTAATAGTCGTGGGTGGCCACGAGCGAGCCGCTGGAGGGGATGGCTGCCATGCTGTCGCTTCTGTGGCCGGTGGAAGCCTGCGCACACAGGGGTCGGGGAGCCCCCCTGGTCACCCGCCGGCCCTCGGGAGGGGCGTTCTCCACTCGGGTACCCGCCCCCACCCAGACTCCGGAGTCCGCCACGCTGAGTTTATTTCCCGAGCGGAGGCGGAGCCCGAGCCCGGAACTCCCGGCCGCCTTCATCGCGCAGGGCGCGGGCGGTTCCAACCGGCCCGAACCGGCCGCGCGGGAGCAACAAAGGCGCTTTGTGCGCGGGGCCGCGGGCCCGGGGCTCCGGGCACCTGCCCAGCCCGCCCGGCCCGTCCGGCCCTAGCCCAGCCCGCGCCCCCGGCCGTCCGGCCTTCCGTCCGCCAGTCTGTCTGTCCCGCCAGCCGTGGCGCACGGGGGCGCCCCTTCGGATCGCTCGACCCCACTCACGCGCCGCCCGGGTCCTCACCTAGGCGGCGACCCCTCGCGGGCCTCGGCGCGCGATCACGGGTGGCGGGGACGGGGACGCTAGGCCACGGAGCCCATTTGCAGACGAGACCGCCTAAGGCCGCTCCACGACCGAAGCGCGCGCGGATTGCGCACGCGCGGCCGCGGCCGCTTATATAGCGGCTCCGCGCCCGCGTCACGGGGGCGAGGCCAGGCGAGGCCCCGCCCCGAGACTGGCCCCGCCCCGCTCGTCCAAGACACATCCCCACTCCCGACCCCCGCCTCTGCGAGGCCCCGCCCCGAGCTCGGCCCCGGGCCGCTCCAGTCCCATTGGGCCCCGCCCCTGGGTCCGTCCGAACCCCGCCCTTAGTGGCCTGGCTCCCGCGGGCTGGCCAGGGTGCAAGTGCCGACCTGCGGCATCGGTCCGGTCTGGGGCCACCTGGGAAGCCCGTCTCGGCCTGGCCTGGGATTGGGATGGTTAAATGACCTCCCTACCCCGTCCCGGAGCAGTGCCTGTCCGGCCACCTCCCGTGTCCTGAAGAGACCCTCTCTCCTGTCCCAGAGCAAGGCTTGTCCACCCTTCCTGAAACCCCGGGACCCCAGGTGGTCCAACCTGTCTCGACCTCTCCAGCCCTTCAGAGGCGGTGGGGGCGCTGCACGTGGCCACGCAGGCCCAGCCCCTGCGGTGCCTTTCTCCTTCAGCCTTCTGCACTGGGGACAGAGCCAGTCCCACTGCCACCCAGGACAGACTGGGGCCTCTGCTCTGCGTGCCCAGCCCTCCAACCAGATGTGGGTCCCCAGCAGCTCCCTTCTCTGCCTCCGTGGGCTCGGGGTGGTGCCTGGAGCCCTCCAGCTGGGCTGTGGCAGACGAGGCCCTTCCGGGGTGTCCCTCTCCCAGTTCTGGTGGCTCTGGGACCCACACCCCAGGCCTCCAGCTTCAGCCAGCATCCCCCTGCTTGTGAGCACAGCTTGCAGGGGAGGGTGGGAGTGGGAGGGCAGCGGGTCAGGGAGGGGGCCTCATCTGAATGAGTGGAGGTAAAGAACTGCCATCTGGGGATGTCTCCCCCAGCGGGAAACAGAGGCCCCCTGTTTGGGGCGACCACAGAATGTTCCCTGAAGTGTCTGGGGCCTTGCCACACCCCGGTTGGTCAACCAGGACGACAACTTCCTTTTCTGTTGTGGAAATCAGCCCTCCCCCCAGCCCCTCAGCTCCTTGTCAAAGGCCCCGAGCCCCAACCTCCCTCTGCAGGAAGAGGCAAACTTGGCTTTTTGCATTCTAGGCCCTGGCTGGGTGTCTCTTCCCTGATGGTTGGGAGGGTCTTGAGAAGTCCCGCGGGCATCAGGGAGAAGCCAGGGAGATCTCATAATGCCTTCCGCCAGGCCCTCCCCATCTTCAGACCCCGGCAAGGACCCCTCCAGGATTCCTGGACCTCAGTCCAACTTCTCACCCAGCAGACAGGAAGTCAAGGCCTCAGGAGGGGAGGGACCCGGCAGCCCCTGGATGTGACCCTTTATCTGGCTGGGTGGGGGGTCGAGGCTTCGGACATTCTGACCAGGACCTGGCTTGGGCAGCGGTGTGGCCCAGGGCACTGTAAGAGGAGCTCAGTCTGGGTAATGCCCACTCCTTCTCCACCTTCACCCTCTCTTCCCCATGGGCGAGTCCCCTGCTGGCAGTTCCGGGGGGGGGGGCTCTCATGCAGGGGGTCAACCAGGCCACACTCATGGAGAAGACAGCCTGGCCCCCGCCAGCTTGCTCTGATTTCACCACAACCCCAAGCCGCCTTCACAGCCGACGACCTTCCCCTCTCGTCGACTCCCACTGTCTCCAGTTTCCTGTCCCTGCGTCAGGCTGATTCTGGATCATAAACTAGGTGTGACTTGGTGCGAATCACATTTAATTGTTAAAGGACATTTGTCATCCTCTACCTCACCCTCACACTCACCACACCTCGAGCCCCTCCGTCAGGTTGGTGGGTCAGTGGCTGTCTGGGGTCCGTGCTGGGGTGCCGCCATGGGCTTCAGTGCCAGCCCCTGATGCTGGCCTGGAATGGGCCAGGCCCATGTGCACCCCCCCAACTCACGGGGTGCCTGTGCCTTTGCCTGACTCTTCCTCCCCTGAGAAGCACCGGACCCCCCTCCCAAGCTAGGGGCAGCTCCTAGGAGGCTTGGAGCATGACTGGATTTGGTGTTTTGTGGTCCACAAAGGTGGCTGGGGTGGCTGGGTGCCAGCTCTGTGCTGGGTGCTGTGGGGGAAACCGAGGCCAATAGCACCTGCACTCACTGCACAGTAAAGACACAGAGAGCGAGGCAGGGATGCTGGGGAGGGGTTTCTCAGGCCCCCAAGAACACAGAGATGGGCCTGACTCAGACCTTGCACCATTCTGGTACTCAGTACGTGGGTTTGTTGAATATCTACTATGAGCAAATGGCTGAGCCGGACAGGAGTGGAAAGGCCAGTCCAGAGTGCAGGGGGACCCAATGCGGTGAGGCAAGACAGCAGAGGGGGTGTCAGATTTAAGCTGAGATCTGAGGAAGGTGGAGATGGGGGGAGGGACCGGCAGGGACACCCTGAGACCCAGCTCTCAGTGCTGCCGGGCAAGAGCAGGGAGGCTGGTAGACCCTGGGATGGGGAGGGGCCAGGCCGGCCCACTGGGGCCACTGAGGGTCACTCGTAAGGCAGATTGGTCAATGTACTGACCAGGAGGGAGCAACGTTCTAGTAAGACCCACAGACCTGTGGTCTGTGGCTGAGTGTGTGACTGTCTTGTGGTATGTCTCACACACGCGTCCAACAGGACTGTGGTTTCAGGGCTTGAGGACCTTGGACAGCGCTTATGGCCAGAAAATGGGGTCGGGGCTTGGAGGTCAGGCCACAGTCTCTGAAGCAGTGGGGTGTCTGTTCTGAATCCTGGGCATGGTGGTCACTCAAAAGGGGCGCAGCTGGGGTTGGGGGGGGTGGCAAAGGCTGATGCTACTCGGGGGGGGCCTGGGTGGGTCAAAGAGAGTGTCCTGGGGGTGGGGAGACACCAGTGTGAGCAGGAGGAGGACAGGCCGGGATCCCTGGGGCAGACCCATCCTGTGGGGGGGGGGGGGTGTCTGAGCGGAGACAGCTGGGATTGGGGGCCACCTGGAAGGATGGGGCCAGCTTGGGGCTCCCAGGGACAGAAGGGCTGCCCAGCCTCTGCTGGGAGGGGCTTGGTGCTGGAGGCCGGTGTTGACGTTGCTTTCCTGGCTGAGGCTCGTCTGCCTGTTCTTCCAGAGAGTACTGGAAGCCTACTGTGTGCCTGGCAGTGCAAGGCCTGTGTGTGTGCAGAGCTGGATGAGTGGGAGCCCCTGCTCTCCCAGGGCTCAGTCCCAGGCTCAGTCCCCAGAGCTTGAGAACGTGCTGTCACAGCCCCCAGGGCAGGGAGGTACACAGGCCCTGGACCCAAAACCCCTCGCACACTGGGCTCAAGGTGCGTGGAGGTTGAAGCTATGTCCTGCCTCCTGGTGGGGAGCAGCGGGCGAGGTGTCCTTCTGCCTCCCCCCAAGTGGGCACACCAGGCACTGCCCTGCAGGCTGGGCAGTCCTTCCCTGAGGCCTCAAAGCTCCTCCTTCAGCTGTGCTCACAACAGTGAGGGCCCTGACGCAGCCGCTCCCCAGGGACCCAGGCCTGTGCCTCTTGGGGGCTTCTCGGGTCTTCTTAGGCCCGGGCATCTGGGGCAGAGGGTTCTGGGAGAAGTGTAGAGGGGCCAGGCAGTTGGGGTCCTGACCCCCCTCCTGCAGAACCTCCAACCCCAGGCACGGCTGCCTCCGTCGCATGGACAGAAGCTTCAGACTCTCACAGGAGAGACCCGGAGTGGTCAGGCTGGCCTCTGTGGCTTGGAGCTGTGACTCCTTGACATTTTGTCCCTCTTTCACATGTGAGCACCGGTTCTATGACTTTTCTATGACTTGGTGCTTTTCACTTCAATTTGACTAGATTTGCTTCCGTTCACACTGACCCTCTAGCTCCAGCCAGCCAGGCCCTTCCTCAGGCCACATGACGCCCCACCCTGGCTGGGTGCAGACATGTGCTGGGTGTGGATGCCAGGCAGAGCCTGTGAGCCCCCCTCTAGGGCTGAGGGCAAAGCCAGCCATGCCCAAGAGTCACTTACCTCAGGGTCGGGGACCCTGTCTGGGGGCCCAGGCAGGCGGGGCACTTGGCCGCCACCTGGCTGTGGTCACCTCCCCTCTGGGGCCCCCCCTTGTAGAAGTGTCATAGGCCAGGCTCTCGGGAACAGAAGTGAGATGGAGACTGAGAGGCAGGGCGCATGTTGGGTGGGGGGCCGTGGGGCCAGTGGGGGTCCTTGGCGTGAGAAGGGACAGTCAGGGGTAACCTGCATTGGCCCCCACCCCACTCAGACCAGCCTGGGGAGGAGTCCTGAGGGGAGGTGGCTCTGTGGACTGTGACGGAAGCCAGCCCTGCGGGAGCTGTCAGCAGGGACTGTGTGCTGACCACCGCAGCCGCGCAGCGAGGCCTTCCCTGGAGGAGTGCGTCTCCCGTCTCCCCAGGCCACCCTCCGCTGGGCCAGCTGACACATCCCCAGCCTCACCGGCATCTTCAAGAACAGAAAATCTGAAAGGAGGCGTTTTTTTTTTTTTCTTTAAAGTGTAAACAGAAAAGCTACATTTACTGAGCCAGGAGGGTGGAGGCTCTGCCAGTCGCCCCACTTACTAAGTGTCAGGGACCCAGAAGGGGGCTTGTGGGACAACCTGGTTACAGCGGGGACCCATCGCCACTGGTGCATCCCCAGCCCGTGTGCAGACTGCGTGGCATGGCCTGAGGTGGGCGATGCTCCTGTCTGGTGTCCACCGAGGCACCGAGAGGAGGAGTCAGGGCCGCTGTCCTGCCGGCCGGCCCCCAGGTGTGGCTCCAACATGGGGGGGAGCGTCCCCAGCTCTGGGGCCATGAGGCCTGGGGTCGAATCTGCCTCCACCTGCTGCTGGCAGCAGGACCCCCACCCAGCCAGCCGCTCAGTATCTGGGCCGGGCGGTCGGAGCTTGGACAGGTCAGCCCTTCCCTTCCACTGGCTCCGCGGGGAGTGTGGCCATGTGCCTGGAGGGTGATCGCGTGCTCAGGGTGCACAGGGCTGGGTTCTGTGTCGGGAAACACCCGAGCCTCCAGCCACTGGGGAAACGGTGACAGAATAATCACTCAGTGGGGCAGAGACGTGCGTGCTGCCTCGGGCTGGTCGCACAAGGTGGGCGGACATCTCTGCTGAACACCAAGTGGCCGTCCCTCTCGCGGCCACAGGCTCCCGCAGGGTGGCAGGGAAAGGCTCAGGCCCCGGGGGTTGCTGGGACTGGGGCTCGAGTCCCAACTGTGTCACAGCCGTGTGACATCTGGAGCCTCCACTCCCTTCTGGGGAGATGAGAGGTCAGGGTAACGACCGTGCGGTCCTAACAGGTGTTCCGTGGTGACGGGCTGGGAGAGGCAAGGCTCACAGCAGCCCCTCGTAGCCGGGCACTGTGGCTGTGCGAGCGTGTGGATTGTCACCCTGGCCGCAGGTGTTTGCCCTGAGGTGAGACCTGTGCTGAAGCCAGAGGCCAGGGCTGGGGCCCTCAGGGCTCAGCCTACTCCTGGGGAATGAGGGTCCCCCCGGGAGCACAGCAGCCCAGCCCCAGCCCCTGGTGCCCCAGGCAGCAGCTTCTGCAGGCTTCTCCAGCACACGCACTGGCACCTCTGTAGGTGGAGTCACCATTTGCAGAAGAAAATAAAACAGCTGACTGATATTTGGTGAACGATGTGGGGGCACTTTGTGTGGCCGGACGATGTCCTCGGGGCCGCGAGCCCCACCGCGGTTCCCGTTTTCCTACCTGTGAGACGTAAACGCTTAGACCAGCACTGAGCACGTAGTGGTGAAAGTTAGACATGATCTTTATTAACAGTGCTTTTCACTGCTGGGAATAGCCTAATTTGTTTACTTGTTGGTTAAACAAAATCTACAGGAAGAGAGTTTGTGTCCGTCGTGCGCCCAGTGGCTAAGAAAGAATCGGCCATGTAGTAGACATTCAATAAATACAGTTGATGAAAGGATGAATTGAGTAATGAAAGACATTACAGATTTCGGGCGTGAAGGAGTGAGGAGGTCAACAAATGTTCTCCCCAGAATGCGACTATACACCTGGAAAAAACTGTCAGAAACAACTGTTTTAGTGCTCAAGGCACACAACAAGCTGAAAAGAGTTCATTCATCAAGAATTCTGAGTTTCAGGACAAAACCCAAAATTACTTGGCATAAAAGCCCCAGGAAAATCTCAACTGGTGTGGGAAACAATAAACAGGCCTGGGAGGCCCAGATGCTGGATGATCGGACTCAGGCTCGAAAGCACCTGTTACCAGCAACTGGGAGCATTCATACCGTGTGCTGGGGACCCCGTCCGTGACGACAGCTCGGAAACGAGGATCAGAAAGGTTTTCAATCTAATACAGAGCACTGGCGAAGAACTCATGCCAAGTACGTTCAGCATTGTGCACGTTGGAGAAGGTCTGCACCCCCCGTCCAGGACTGGGATGAGGCAAGGACGTCCACTCTCGCTACAACTCCTCCACACCTCCTGGGAGTCTTGGCAGGTACGATAAGGCAAGGAAAAGAAACACAAAGCCTATGGGTTGAGACTGAGAAATACAACTATCCCTGCTCACCGACAACATGATGCTCTGTGGTCACGGAAAGTACGCCAAGCGGATAGAGCAAACGTGACCGGCACGAGGCGGGGTCAGCCATATTGTGACATGCTAGCAATTTACAACTGGAAGCAGACATTTTTTTATTTTTATTTTTTTAAAGTTTATTGGGGCGCCTGGGTGGCGCAGTCGGTTAAGCGTCCGATTTCAGCCAGGTCACGATCTCGCGGTCCGTGAGTTCAAGCCCCACGTCAGGCTCTGGACTGATGGCTCAGAGCCTGGAGCCTGTTTCCGATTCTGTGTCTCCCTCTCTCTCTGCCCCTCCCCCGTTCATGCTCTGTCTCTCTCTGTCCCAAAAAAATAAATAAACGTTGAAAAAAAAAATTAAAGTTTATTAACCCATTTTGAGAGAGAGCGAGAGCGAGAGAGCGTGTGTGTGTGTGAGTGGCGGAGGGGCAGAGAGAGGGAGAGAGAATCCCAAGCAGGCTCCACGCTCTCAGGGCAGAGACTGATGCGGGGCTCAATCCCATGACCCTAGGATCATGACCTGGGCCAAAATCAGGAGCCTGACACTCAAATGACTGAGCCATCCAGGCGCCCCCAAAACATACCATTTTTCATAGTTACCCTCTGTCCGTGAAGCACTTAAGTATAAACCTAGCAAGACGTGTGTGCCCAAAGCGAAATGCCAAAGGAAGATGTCAAGCCAGACCTAAGTAAACGGAGACTCAACACAGCGAAGACCAGCTTCCTCCAAACTGATACACAGACTTGGGCAATGCAAGTCAAGTCCCTGCGAGATCAGTGAAAACAGACAAGCAGGTCCTAGAATTGGTGTGAAAAGACAAATAAGCTACACTAACCGAAACATGTTTGAAGCCTAAGAACAAGGAACGATCGCGGTACCCAGATCCTTTCATGGAGGGTAAGTTCTAAGTTCCCAGAACGTGGACGTCACCGTTTTAGAGCGCGCGTTTTCGCACATTCGCAATGCTGTGCAGCCATCACCTCTGTCTAGTTCCAAAGCATTTTCATCTCCCCAAAAGGAAACCTTGTGCCCACCAAGCAGTCCCTCCCCCAGCCCCGGGAACCACCAATCTGTGTCTGTCTCCGTGGAATCAGTGTCGGGCTTCTTTCCCTCAGCCTAGTGCTGTCCAGGTTCATCCACACTGCAGCACGGATCAGTACTTTCCTTTTCTCAAAACAACGTCTATTGTGGTAAAATACGCGTAACAACATTTACCACCTCAGCCGTTTTCAGTGTGCGGTTCAGTGGCGTTAAATGTACTCCCAATGTTGTGCGGCCTCAGAGCCACCTGCATCCGCGGTGGATTCATCCGCTGAAGCTGCGACTCTGTCCCCACTGACCCCCGTCCCGTGTCCTGTCTCCCGGCGGCCACCTCTCGGCCCTTTGTCCCCGGGACTTTGGTGTCGGCATCTCCTGTCTGGCTGTGACGGGGGCTCCCTCCCGTCTTTATTTCCTCTGGTTTAACCTGTTCTCCTCCGCCTAGTTCCCTAAGTCTGAACGTTAGAACATTGTTGACACGAGACCTTTCTTGTGTTTTCACGTGTGTCGATCGCCATAAATGTCCTCCTTCCGGTATTTTAGCCGAGTCTCTTGTGTTCTGATACCTTATGTCTTCCTTTTCTCTCCTCTCCGAGTATCTTCGGAGTTTCCTAGTGGTTTCTTCTTCCGGAGTGTGTTGTTTAGTTTCTACAAACCTGTAGATTTTCTACTTCATCCTATTGTGGTTCAAGGAGCTATTTTGTGGATCTATCTTTTAAAATCCAGCAAGATGCATCCTGGGGCCTGTCGTCGGCTCTCCGCTGGAGACCGCCCCGTGTCCTGCTGGTGCGTGCTGTGTGTGTGTGTCTTAGACCTGCTTGGTTCGTCATGTTAAGTCCTGTTTCCTTACCTTCCATCTGATTGTTTGCTCGTTATGGACAGTGGGGTACCGATGTCTCCAACAATTGTTGTAGGAATGCCTGTTTCTCCCTTCAGTTATGTCAGTTTGGGTTCATGTATTTTTTTTTTTTAAAGTACAAGATCTTTTTTTTTTTTTAACGTTTATTTATTTTTGAGACAGAGAGAGACAGAGCATGAATGGGGGAGGGTCAGAGAGGGGGAGACACAGAATCTGAAACAGGCTCCAGGCTCTGAGCTGTCAGCACAGAGCCCAACGCGGGGCTCGAACTCACGGACCGCGAGATCATGACCTGAGCCGAAGCTCGTCCGCTCAACCGACTGAGCCATCCAGGCGCCCCTGGGTTCATGTATTTTGATGATCTGTTATATAGGTTCACAGTGCCTAATAATGTTCAGTATCTTTTCGTGTGCCCATCGACCATCTGCAGATCTCCTTTGGATAAATGTATATTCATACACCTTGCCCATTTTTTTAAAGTTTATTTATTTATTTTTGAGAGAGAGAGAGAGAGAGAGAGAGAGAGAGAACGTGAGCAGGGGAGGGGCAGAGAGAGAGGGAGACACAGAATCTGAAGCAGGCTCCAGGCTCTGAGCTGTCAGCATGGAGCCCGATGCGGGGCTCGGACTCAACAACCATGAGATCGTGACCTGAGCTGAAGAGGGACACTTGACCGACTGAGCCACCCAGGTGCCCCTCCCCCTGCCACCCATTTTTAAATTGAGTTGTAAGAGTTCCTTATATATTCCAGACACTGGACCCTTACCCAACATGATCTGTAAATATTTTCTCCCATTCTGTAGGTCGCATTTTCACCGTCTTCATAGTGTCCTTTTTTGCACAGAAGCTAAACATTTTCAGGTCCGGTTTACTTATTGTTTCTTTTGTTGCCCATGTATTTGGTGCCACATCTTAGAAACCACTGCCAAATCCAAGGTCATGAAGATTTACACCTGTGTTTTCTTCTAACAGTTTTATAGTTTTATCAGGCTTTTGATCCATTTTGAATTAATTTTTGTATATGGCACGAGGTAGGGGTCCAAATTCATTCTCTCGTGTGTGTTTATCCAGTTATCACAGCGCTACTTGTTGAAGAGACCATGCTTTCCACACGCTGCCTGAGTCTGGCAGTTGCTATAAGACTATAGTAATCAGGTCAGCATGGCCTTGGCAAAGACACGGACATAAATCACTGTGACAGAAGAGCGTCCGGAAACAGCCCTCCCACACACATGCCCAACGGTGTTTTGAGAAGATGTGAAAGCAGTTCGACAGAGAAAGTATAATTTTTTCAATAGGCGGTCCTGGGAGAACGGTACATCCTTATGCAAGAAAAGTAACACTTGACCTAAATCCCACACCTTCTATAAAAATTAACTCAAAAATGGGTAATGTCTCCAGGTGGGACACATAGAACTTCACGGCTTTGGAGGAAAGTATGGGAGAAAATCTTTGTGATCTGGGGCTAGCCAATGTCAAAAGCATGAAAAGCGTGATCCGTGTAAGAAAAATACTGATGAATGGACTTTATCAAAATGGAAAATTTTGTGCTGTGGATACAAGTACAAAAAGAGAAGCCACCGGTGGGGAGGAAGTATTTGCAAATCAAATATCTAACAAAGATTTAAAAACATTTTTTTTAACATTTATTTATTGCTGAGCGACAGAGCATGAGCTCTGGGGAGAGGCAGAGAGGGGGAGACACTGAATCCGAAGCAGACTCTGGGCTCTGGGCTGACAGCTCAGATCCTGTAACGGGGCTCGAGCCCACACACCGTGAGATCACGACCTGAGCCGAAGTCAGACACTTAACTGACTGAGCCCCCCAGGCGCCCCTAGTTTGGCAGTTTCTTAACAGGTTAAACATACACCTGTCACACGACCCAGCAGCCCCTACTCCTGGCATTTGCCCGAGAGAAACCCAGATGTGTTCACACAAAAACTTGCGTGCAAATGTCGACGGCAGCTTTATTCATGACTGCCCGAACTGGAGACAACTCTAAATGTGATTCAGGGGAGAAGTGGGTAGATAACCTGTGTTCTCGCTGTATATGGAATTTTATCCATCGATAAAAAGGAACAAAGGGTTGTGACACAGCGACCTGGATGAATCTCTAAGGTGTCATGCTAAGGGAAAGAAACCCGCCCCAAAAGGGACATGGTGTAAGCTTCCGTTCACATGACGCTCCCAAGACGACGCCACAGTAATGGAGAACAGCTCAGCGGCCGCCGGGGCAAGAGGACCATCTAAGCATAAAGCGAGAGCGTGGAGGAGAGTTTTGGGGATGGGACAGTCTGTGTCCTGATCAACGTGGCTACAGTCATCTGTGCGTGTGCTAACATTCATCCAACTGTGTATTCCCCCGAGAGTCCCTTTTCTGTGTGACAACTTAAAAAGATAAAAACAAAAAATAATTCAAAAAGCACAGCCACCATGGTAGAAATGGATGCAGGTAAGAATCATCAATGAGTGTTGGGTTGAAAGAGGATTTCGATGAGGAACAGGATATCTACAGAATCCAAGGTGCATCCTCATTAATTAGCTCATACTTACGAGGGGAAAATAAAACTTTGCTACAGGAAAAGCTAGCGGCCACCACCGTCACTGGGTCGTCGGGGGTGACATCCCTGTCAGGGAACTAACCGACGTGAGGCACCTCCCCTTCGGATGCGTTGAGGGGAATACGTGTTGCTCGGCGGGGATTCCCACCAGGAAAATAAAACTTGAACTCATTCGTGCAGAAACATCAGAAGCTCCAGAAGACGGAACTCTTCAAAGCAACTGGCCTCAACTCTTAAAAAACGTCAGTGTCATAAAAGACACAAATGGCAGAGGAACTATTTCCAATTAGAGGAGATCAGGACATGTGACTTGGGAAACCAGCGTTCGGTCCCAGACCGGGAAAAGCTGCCGGGGCGGCTGGCGCCATCGGAACAGGGCTCGTAGACCGAAGTGTTGTGTCAGTTGGAAGGACGCAGTCGAGTGCTGAGGGCAATGATTTACGCAGCCCCTTCGCAAGTGGCTTGGAAAAAAGAATATGCGTAGATACACACACGGAGAGTTGCATAGACGCACACAGAGAGGATTGCATGGACACACACAGAGAACGAGAACGCAGATGGGCAGGCATTGACAATAGGGTGCCGGCGAAGGGCGCCCGACGCTGGGGGCACCTACTCTTGCAACATTTCTCTAAGTTTGCAATGATTTCAGAATAAAAAAATGTACATGTGTGGAATCTACTGCTTCCGGCCACGGTGGAGTGGCAGGTGGCAGGCCGGCCCTGTGTCCACGAGGAAGCGTGGAGCTAGACCCCATTGCGGCAGCCGCCCCAGGCGGTGGGGGGCCCAGGGAGTAGGGCTGCGGGTGGAGGGAGGTGGGTTCAGCGGACCCACACTCGCAGGGTCATCCAAGTGGGTCAGGCTGAGGCTGGGGCGCAGGCCGGCTGAAGCGCGGGGAGTGGCTCGGGTCTGTGCCTTCTGGCTGGGGGAGCCTGGGGGGCTCACGGAGAGCAGACACCACGGTCTGTGTCCTCGTGTACTAGTTATCTATTGCTGCATAACAAATGATCACAGGTTAGTGGCTTTACAAAACGTGCGTTTATTGTGCACACCCAGCTCCCTGGGTCAGGGGTCCAGGCACGGCTTACTGGGTCCTCTGCTCAGGGCTTCAGAAGGGTGCCACCAAGCCATCAGTTTCCTTACGAAGCTCACGGTCCTCTTCTAAGGTCACATGGCTGCTTTCTTTGGCTGGACAGCTGGAGGCCACTCACAGCTCTTAGGGGTTCCTTGACCCGTGGCCCCTTACAGTTCTTTTCGCATCTTGGTAGTTCTCTTCTTCAAGGCCAAGAGGAGAATCCCTCGTTCCGGTCTGTCTGCCGAGACAGGGTCTTACATAATGTAGGCCAAGTAAGGGAGTTATAGCTCACCCCCTCCGTCATGTTCTGTTGGCTGGATGCAAGCCACAGGCTCTTTCTGCCCTCAGGGGGAAGAAGTTACTCCAGGGCATGAATCCTGGGGAGGGGGGGTGAGTTGAGATCAGAGCCAGGATATCAGCAGACATCCCATGCTGGGCACCACTGGTATCTGGACCTGGCTGGGGTGGAGAGACCTTCTGACTTATTTCTTTAAGAGATAAGACTACAGGGGCACCGGGCTGGCTCAGTCAGAGGAGCACACAACTCTTGATCTCATGGTCATGAGTTTGGGCCCTATGTTGGGGGTAGAGATTACTTAAATAAATAAAATTAAAAAAAAAAAAAAAGAGAGAGAGAGAGATGGGGTGCCTGGGTGGCTCAGTCAACTTTGGCTCAGGTCATGATCTCACGGTTTGTGGGTTTGAGCCCCGTGTCGGGCTCTGTGGTGAGAGCTCAGAGCCCGGAGCCTGCTTTGGATTCCGTGTCTCCCTCTCTCTCTGCCCCTCCCCCACTCACACTCTGTCTTTCTCTCTCCAAAATAAATAAACATTAAGAGAGAGAGAGAGAGAAGAGTACCACCTACAGTAATGTCTACTCTAGGACCATCGAAGAAAAGTTAAAGCTGAGCCTCATGAAAGGCTGGGGGACCAAGACTGAAAGTTGAATCTTACCCATCTGAGGGAAGTTATGTTGGGTGTTCCACAGATCAACACCAAAAAGCATGAAAACAAGCCCCTACAGGCCCAGCGATTGAATGGCCACTAAAATAAGAACCCACAGTCTCCAGAGGAAGATAACAGAATCCAGAGTCTTCACAGAACGTTCAGCATTCAGCCAAACATTACTAGATGTGCAAAGAAATAGGAGAATTTCCTCATACCAGCAAGGAAAAAAAAGCCAGCGATCAATTAATTTTCTCTCAGCGGTGAACTTACCCTTCAGTGCCTGCCCCATGGAATGATCTGCTCACCGTAAAGCAGAAATGCTTCAGGTAAGTCTGTCCGTCACCACAGAGCAGGTCTTGAGGCGGGAGTTTCGAGCCAAGAGGTGGTGAACAGATGACGGCGCACACCTGTGGCTCCGAACCCCATCCCCGTGGCGTCCTCGCACAAGTTCACACACAGCGGCACACGGCAACCTTATCGTGGAGCGACACTCAACGCGGAACCCCGTACGGCAGTGAGAAGAAACAACTACCGTGTAGACCGTGTATGTGAAGTCTGAGAGTAGACAACATGATGCACGGTCTAAGAAGTCAGGACAGTGGTCACCTCTGAGGGCACGAGGGAGTGTTGTGTTTCTGGATCTGGGTGGCCAGGTACCTTTGTCATTTGTGCACTTTTCTCTAAGCATTTCCAAGGACAGTCCCCGCACCCCCCCCCACACACACCTTTTCTCTAGCCAAGGACCAGCTTCCTCAGTCTTGCCAGTAGGGAGGGGGTCTCCCCTGGGGCAGGGCAGGCTCTGGACCTCTACCATTGATGGAGGCCGCCAACAACCTCCTGCACCAGTCACCCTAAGACACCCACGAGGCCTCCTGCTCTGGAGGCAGATTATTCCCAATTGCCCTGCCGAGGGTTTGCTCTACCTACGAGGTGAAAACATGGGCCCAGAGTTGCTAAGGAGCCTCAGGATCCCCAGGGTTGTCTGCCTGGAGACACTCCTCCTTGAACTGAGCACTGAGGCCTCTCCCTGCAGCACCTGAGGAGTGGGCAGTGGGTCTGTAGACCCTCCCCAGGGGCTCCCTCCGTCTCTTGGCCCCACCATAGGGGCTGCCCCTTCTTGGCCAGAGAGGCTGACCCATCCCCTGGGCTCTCCAGTGGCCCCCCCAGCCTGCCATGGACCACATGGGGGGGCTGGGCCCCCCCTCCTCCTGGTGCTAGGCTGGAGCCCTGGACTCTGGGGGGCTCAGAGGGCAAAGCTCGCCAGACCCCCTCCCCGGTGGTGGCGCTGGGCTTGGGCAGGGCAGGGGTGGAGCTCCGGTGGCGGCAGGAAGCCGCCCTCCCAAGCACTGGTGACACTAACCCGGGCTCTGGGTGGAGCCCTGCTCCTTCGCCATGGCAACAGCGCCCCGCTGTGTTGCTGGGGGATCGGCGGCCCCAAGTGCTGGTGGCGGGTAGGGCAGGCCCGGCTGACCTTCCCTTCCCTGAGGGGCTGCGTCCCCCTCCTCGGGGCCTCCCACCCTCCAGGCACGCTAGGTTTCTTAAGGTGGGCCGTTTGGGGGGCCTAGATTGTCTAGTAAGTCACGCCCTGCACCCCGTTCCACTCGGCCCAGGGACCGAGCCCAGGGCTGGACGTTCGGTGGGGCCCCTGCCTAGCCTTGGGGTCTAGTTGGGGCGCAAGCGGCCGGCCCGCCACCCCCCCTCCAGCCCCGCCCCGGCCCTGCCACCAGGCCGCGGCCCCCAGGCCCCGCCCGCCGCCCCCTCTGGCCCCTACTTCTCTGATTTGGGGCCACGATCTCGCTTTTCCGAGGGGAGTTCAGCAGCCGACAGTTCCTCCTCCATGGACACCACCTAATGTGCGGACTCATGGGCAGCTCAGTTCCCTGGTTGTCCAGCCTGGGGAGCTGGGGGAGGGAGGACCTTGACCCCAAGGCCGTCCAGGGTCCTGCTGCCCAGGTAGGCTGGGAGATGAGATGTGACTGACCCCGCACATGAGGGTGAACACCCGAAGTCCTGGGGACAGACAGGAGCCTGTGGCCCAAGGCCAGGAGTTGAGGTCATTCTGAGACACCCCAAGGCTGGAGGGTGTGCTCAGCCCTGACCCCCATCCTGCCTCCAAGTCACTGCCCGGGCAGCAGCTCCCAGGGTGACCACTGGCCTTGGCCCCGCAGGAAGGCACATGCCCAGCTGGTCAGTTATGCATTCGCAGGTTATTATTAACCCAGCAGTGACATCACCAGCAGCCAATAGGAGGAGGGTTTATTTCCAGGCTGACAGCTTGATAACGGTTAATTTTAGCTGGGTCTTCTTTCCACGGGCTCATGAAACCTCAGCCCGTCAAAGTGGGGGCTGCCTGTGTCTCCCCAAACAGCTCCCCGCTGGGGGTAGCTGGGGGCCACCGGAGGGGACAGAAGGTGTGCCGTGAGGCGGTGGCCCCTTCTTTGCTCCCCCTCCCCCGCCCTAACCACCCCCTTGGCTGCTCTGGGGGCCGTTGTGACTAGAGGCTCGGATTTGGGAGGGGGGGGTTGGGGGGAGTTGGAGGGGGAGGCGTGGCAAGCCTGAGCTGGGAGGAGGGGAGGAGCGCAGGCGGGAACCGGTTGGCCTCTGTCCAGGAGCGACACTGCCGGACTCAGGCCTTCCAAGCTTCCGGCAGGTTCCACTCTCCTTGCTGTGTGACCTTGGGCACTGTGGCTTGTCTGTGCCCAGCTGACTCTTGGTCAGTGGGTGCCCCGCCGCCTGGTAGGCCCACCCAGCACTTGATGAACTCACAAGGCCTGGAGACGGGTTATTTAGTATTTGGTGTTTGGTTCTGTTCAGTGACCTGTAGTTATTAAATGCTGTGCGATGGTGGGGAGGTGTTAGTTAGTCTGGGGACTCTGCAGTCGTACGGGCTTGTTTAGCACTGTCGGTGTCTTATTATGCAGTCTCACCGTCCAAGAGAGCTTGAGTGTCGCCACCTCACCCAGCCTCCCAGGGCCCTGCAGGCTGCCCCGCTGCAGGTGCACGGGGCGCATCCTGGGGACACAGAGGCACCTTGGAGTAAACACCCGAGACCCCTCGGGGTCAGGGTGTAGGGCCTTCAGGGAGGATGCTGCATCCCACCGGCAGTGGCTGCTCCCCTGAGCAGCACCTCCCGGCACCGGCCTGCCCCTGGCAGGGGTGTCACAACGTGATTCGGTCCCCACCAGGCTGACGGCCGTGGGTAAGCCCAGAGTAGGTGCGCAGTCCAGACCTGTTGACGGGGAGCGGTCGGCAGGCAGCCCGGGGTCCTGGGCGCTGGTGGTCCCTCTGGGGAAATGGGGGTGGGCGTCTCCATGGACCTGGGCCTCCCTCAGCCTTGGTTTGGCCCATCCCAGCTTCAGCCAATCCCGATGTCTCCCAGACCCCTGCTAACCTTCAGGCGGGAGGGACGCATTAAATATAGAGGGCAGCTGGGCGGGGGGGTGGGGTGGGTCTCCGTTTCTTGCCAGGAGTTTATTTTTAATTCCTGGCTCCTGCGTGATAGTATCAGCAGCACTTGGAGGTGCCCGGAGTCATCTGTGAGCCCCTCCCTGCCTGAAAGGGCCAGGAGTCCGTCCGTCTGTGGGTGCAGACCTTGGTCCTGTGGGGCAGGTCCCCCGTCCTCACAGCCCAATGGGACAGCCTGTCCCTCCCTCAGAGACCTCTCCCTGAGCAGGGGAGACCTGCTTGCCCCCCCCCCCCCACTGTGCTGGGCCCCTTTCCCCCCTGACCTCTGAGGGTCCCATCTCTGAGGGCTCTCTCAGCCACTGCCCCCGTGCAAGGAGCTGGGCACTAGGCCTCTGCTCTCACCCACTCAACACACATTTCTAAAGACCCTGCAGTCACTAAGAAGAGTAAGACAGGAGCGGTGGCCGGACGATGGCAGATGAGGCCACGGGGAGAGGTGCCAACGGCGGAGAGGCCTGTAGACTTGGTTTTCACACAACACAGCGCTTCCCCGTCCCTCCCCTGAAAACCCATTTTGGCCATTGCCCTGGTCTGCCCAGGACCCTCAGAGGTCCCCCATCTGTGGCCTGGGACTCTGCTTCCCTGGGGGCTCCTGCCCGTCGTGCACACCAGGGCAGCCCAGGAGGCACCAGTGGGCTCTGGGAACAGACCTGGGTGCTCCCTGCGTGGAGAGAGGCCCAGGGTGAAAACAGTCCTTTCCAGAAGCCTCGGAGGGACGGTGGTGGAGGTGGATCGCCTCAGGCCTCAGGTCACTCTGGCGAACTGAGGGGACCCTGGACACACCATTTTCAGTCTGTCCCATGGGGCCGGACTGGGGGCACGCCAGGGTGAGGCCACGTGGCAGGCACCCAGGCACAGGGGCCTGGAAGCAAGCAGATTCCAGGGTCTCGGGGAAAGGACCCATTCCGCAGAGGCCACACTGAGGAGGCAAACAGAGGCTTGTTAGTGCGTCGGGCACCGACCACGTGGAGGGCCAGGCCGGGGCTCAGTCCCTGACCTCAGTCCCTGCCCCCTCCTGGCCGAGGCCTTACCTGCTGCTACCCTGGCCCCACCTGTGTTTTCCGGTACCTGGGGCTGACCCCTGGCCTGAGACCTCCCTCGGCATCTGCAGTGCCCTCTCGCTCTCTCCAGGAGCGCCTGAGCCTGGCCACTCCGGCTCTGCTTCATCTGCCCTCCATCTCTGGCTGTTTCTCTCCCGTCGTCTCCCTCCCCCTGCCCCCCTCTCTTCTCTCCGCGCCTCCCTGCCTGCCCTCCCTCCGGGTGCGTCCGCGCCTTTGTCGCTCGCTCCCTCGCCGCAGCTTTCTGTCGCGTCCCTGCCGCGCCCGCGCGCGTCTGCCGTCCCGCATCCCTCCCTCGCGTCCCCGCCCCGGCCCCGCCCGCCCCCCTCCCCCGCCGGTACCGCATTGCCGTACTGCAGGGGCGCGGTGCACTGCGCCCGCTCCGTCAATAGGTGGACCCCCTCCCGGAGAGATAAAACCGCCGCGCCGGCGCCGCTAGTCCCTCTGGCTGAGATCTCGGCTCTGGGTAAGGACGCTCGGCCTCCGGGTCTCCGGCTCCATCCCCAGCTTTCCGCAGAGGGCCCTCTCTCGGGGGACCGGACCTGGAGGCAGAGAGGGGCCAGGGAGGCGCCTGGCCAGGCTGCGCTGCTCGCCCCGGGCTTCGGCCAGCCATCCCACGCGCCCGGACCGGCACCAGGGTTCGGTCCCCGCGGGCGACAGGGGCTGGGGTGGGGGCACCGCGGTGGCGCTTGTTTATGCGGTGGCGGCGGCGGGGGGAGCGGTCTTCTGGGCGGCGGCGATCGCCCTGCTGCCGTGACCTTGGAACCGGCTGGGGCCCTGCAGGGTTGGGGCAGGGTCGTCCTTGCTGGGGGCTGCTGGAGATGTCCGCGGAGGGGGAGGCAGTGAGAGCCCAGAGGCACTCGCCACCCTGCCCCCACCGGGTGGGCCTAGGGGTGTCCGCTTGGTGTCTGCACCCTAGGGTGCACTGTTTCCCTCCCCCAGGCACCTGTCCCCTCCCGGGCTGCCCAGATTTCTTCACTGACCTCCAGGATGGGGCAGGGGCTGTGACCTGGGTTCTGACCAGAGGGAGAGGGGGAGGGGGAGGGGGTGCCCCCCTGCCCCCACCAGGCTGCAGGCATCGCTGTCTGGCTCTTGCTGAGCTTGGCTGCGGGGCCAGATTCTTCTCTCCTCTTTCAGAGCCGGCACCCCACTCCCTTGCCCTACTGTCTGCCCCCTGCCCGGGTCCGGGGAGGGCCCAAGCTATTCTAGGCCCCCTGTCTGGGCACCACCGCCTTGTCCGAGCTCTGGCCCAGCCTGTCTCCCCTGGTGCCAGCCTGCCTGGCAGGGATGAGGGGAAGATGGCTCCCTCTCTGCTGGAGGAGAGGAGTGGGGAGCACTGACCGTCTCTCCACCAGGCGACAGCTATGCTGGTGGGGGTGGGGCACAACAGTGGGCCTGGGACTCCCGGGAGGGGAGAAGCATCAGGGACAGAGCCCCGGAGAGCGGAGAGCGGGGCAGGGTGACTCATCACCGGGCTCCTGGCTGGTCATGGGGCTCGCCCAGCTTGGCGCTCCTCCCTCGCCTTCAGGGGGGGTTAGCCTCCTTCATGGGGGTGCCCTGTGGGCACAGCACCCCGATATTTACTGCAGATTGGACTGCTGGGGCTTGTCACTTGACCCGAAAGGGCCAGGCCCAGGCTGGGGGGTGGCCTTCCCTCCCTACTAAATGTGGGAATGCGGCCCCTGCCTCGGGGCCAGGTGTGTGGGCAGGGGTGGGGGTGTGCTGGCAACCTGTGCAGGGCAGTGTCTCTGCTGGCCTCCGTCTGAGGCTCTCTGTGGCCTTCCCCCACCCCACCCCACAGAATCACTGCCCGACAGCCCCCTCATCCTGAGCCACAGCGCTCCAGCTCGGTCCGGCCCCTCCCCCCACCCCGGGCAGAATGGGCAAGGAGAAGACCCACATCAACATCGTGGTCATAGGCCACGTGGACTCCGGCAAGTCCACCACGACGGGCCACCTCATCTACAAGTGCGGAGGCATCGACAAGAGGACCATCGAGAAGTTTGAGAAGGAGGCGGCGGAGGTGAGCCTGGGGGCCCCTGTCTTTTTCGCCACACTGAGGGGACAGCTTCCCGCCTTGGAGGCCGGGCTGGCGCGTCCCTGACTCCAGGCACAGCTGATCTCCTCCAGGCCACGAGGGCAGCGTGAGGCCTAAAGGAAGCCGCGTGGGGGACAAATATCTGAGAGAGTCCAGGTGGAGTGGCACGGGGGGGGGGGGGGGGGGCCGGGGGGGGGGGTGTGGTGGGGGTGGGGGGGGGGGGGGGGGGGCGGCGGCCCCCCCCCCCGGGCCCCCCCCCCCCCCCCCCCGCCACAGCAGGCTCCGGAACTCTCTGCCACACTGGACTTGAGAACCTGGAATGGGTGGGGTTCCCGTGTCCCCACGGCCGAGTGCTGGGGCTGCAGGCACTGCTGCACTCACTTGTCCTGGGGCTGGGCCACGACTCAGGGTGGCTATTAATAGCTCACTGATGGGCACCCGGCCCCGGCCCATCAGCTCCACTTTCTCATGCTGGGCTGGGGAGGGCTGCTTGTCCAGGGCGGCACTCTTTGGGGGGGGGGGGGTTCTGGTTGCCTGGTGAGGATGAGAGGGGCCCCGGTGACTGAGCTTTCTCTCAAGTGGCAGAGACCCCCGAGTGGGAAGTGGTCACGGAGCGGGGGTCTGCTCTTTGCGACCCCTGCCCCCACCCCTGGGCTCTGGGAGAAGCCCCCGTGTGGGGGGCTGTAAGGGTCCTCTCCTGGATGACAGAGGGGTGGGGGCCAGGGCCCTGGAGGAGTCAGTTGCTGGCCTGGGGTGACCTCGCTCGGAGTGTGTGTGTGTGTGGGGGGTGCTGGGCTGCCTCCCTCCGCGCCTGGGCCCAAACGCTGCGTCACTCCCTCCTTCCCTGCGGGTTTGGCGCTGGGGGGAGGCCGTGGGTGTTTGCAGGATGTCTGATTCAGGTCTAGCTGGGTCCCATCTGGGTCCTGGCAGGGCGGCCCTCCTGGCCGGGCAGCCTCACATCAGCCCAGCTGGGCGGCAGTAACCACAGCTCTGGGCCCGGCACGGGAGGCCTCGCTGGGCTGGGCACAGGTGTTTGCAGGTGGGGCGAGGAAGGGGAGGAGGGGCCTCAGAGCTACTAGGAAGCCTTGGCTGTCTGTAGAAAGAGCTGGAAAGCCCGGCCCTGCCATGCAACCTCATCGAATTTCCTTTTTATTTTTTGTCTTAAAAAAAATCACAGAGGGGTTTTGGGCTTGACACGTCGACAGCGGTGTTGCAGGCCTGTGGCTGACGCAGCGATCTGCGCCTGCGGGTGCGGCTGCGGGTGCGGGGGTCGCCAGCTTCAGATAAAGGGGAGCCCCCAGCCAGGGGAGGGGTTTAAATCGCCTGGGGCCTTCTTCGCAGGCCTGACTCCCAGGCCCTTGCGCCACCTACTGGTGGACGTTCAAATGGCAAGCATCGAGGTGGCAAAGGCCAGACCTGGGGGGCCACAGGATGGCAGGGCCGAGGTCGAGGTGTCCCTCAGAGGTCCTTGCATCTGACTCCCTCGCCCCGGAGATGGGATCGGGGTCCTGGGGTTCCAGTGGGGAGCGAGGGAGGCTGTCACCCAGGTCTCTCCGCTGTGACATGCTGCCGTGGTCCAGGGGCTGAGTCCCAAGCCCCTCCCTGAACCATGCCCCCCCCCCCCCCCCCCGCGGGGGAAGGGCTCCTTCAAGTACGCCTGGGTGCTGGACAAACTGAAGGCGGAGCGGGAGCGCGGCATCACCATCGACATCTCCCTCTGGAAGTTCGAGACCACCAAGTACTACATCACCATCATCGATGCCCCCGGCCACCGCGACTTCATCAAGAACATGATCACTGGCACGTCCCAGGTGGGCAGGGCTGCAGGGGGCCGAGGGGGCACCCGTTCAGTACACACCTGGGGGCCCGGGAGCCTTGAGGGGTAGCTGGGTTTCCTCTGCTCCCTTGCCAGGGCACAAGGAGAGAGAGGGAGAGGGGAGGGAGAGCGAGATGACCTCATCACACCTGGACAGAGTCCCCCACAGAGCTGACCAAGGGCCCCATCATCTCAGCTAGGCAGAGGTGCCCACAAGGACCGCTGGCCACTGTCAGGGCCGCCTTTGCAGACAGACAGACCCAGACACCGTCAGGCCATTCGCACGGGCGGACGAGCCCCTGCTGCCGCCCCTAAGGCCCAGAGCCCGAGGGCCCGTCCCGGGGCACCTGCCTGGCGGGGCCCGGGGCTCACTGCACCTGACCTGCCGGGCAGGCGGACTGCGCGGTGCTCATAGTGGCTGCAGGAGTGGGCGAGTTCGAGGCGGGCATCTCCAAGAACGGGCAGACCCGTGAGCACGCGCTGCTGGCCTACACGCTGGGCGTGAAGCAGCTCATCGTGGGGGTCAACAAGATGGACTCCACGGAGCCCGCCTACAGCGAGAAGCGCTACGACGAGATTGTCAAGGAGGTCAGCGCCTACATCAAGAAGATCGGCTACAACCCCGCCACTGTGCCCTTCGTGCCCATCTCCGGCTGGCACGGCGACAACATGCTGGAGCCCTCCCCCAACGTGAGTTGCCCGGGGCTGGGCGGGGGGGAACGGGGCCGCTCGGAACCCTGCCCGGGAGCCCAGGGCACTGGGTCAGAAGGCCTGTCCGCAGGCTCCCCTCAGCCCCACTGTGTTCCCTTAACCTGCATGACCCTGGGCACCCGGCCCCGTGGGTGTCTGCCTGGCGGGCCGCCGCCTCTTCGGGGCCTAGGCGCCGTGCCCATGAGGCCAGCAGAGGCCCCTTCTCTGGCCAGGGGTACCGGCTCTGGGCAGGCAGTGTGGGAGCAGCGGCCGCCACGGCCTAGGCCCAAGCGCTCTGTCGCAGGAGGCTCTGCCCTTATGGGGTTAGTTGTCGTCTCCCCAGGGTGTGGAGCGGGCTGGGCTCTGGGAAGGGCCGAGTCCCGGCTCTCCGCTGGCCAGCTGGGAAGTTTCTGGCTCCCGCAGCCACAGCCGGCATCTCAGGGACTCTGACTCAGCGGGAGGTGACGAGGTGGGGCCCGAAGTGGTTTTCAGAACGTGAGAACAAGGGCCTGGACGCAGCGAAGGCAGAGGACGGCGCTGGCCTAGAAGGGTGGCCATCTGCTCCAGCCAGTGCTGCAGCCACCCACACTGAGCTGGGCGGGCGCGGAGGGGGCCCTGGGCCGAAGCTGGGGACCCTGCCCCCGTCCCGCTGGGCTGCATGCTCGCACGTGGTGGGTCCCGCACAGGATGTCACGGAGCAACTGGTGAGCCGCCGCTCCCCACCCTCCTGGCAGGGCCGACGGAACACCCTAGCCCTGAACTTCCCGCTCCTGACCTGCTGCTCAGGGAGCCGTCTGTCGATCTGTGCTGCCGGGAGGACACAGCTCCTGGGAACGGACTGGGCAGCACTTCCGGCCCCCTCCCCTTCTCCCTGCCTGTGGCCAGTGGGTCGGGGGGGGGAGGGGGGGCTCCAGGCAGGAGAAGCCCTGGGCAATGCCGGGTCAGTCGTGCCTGGAGACAGGTGGCATAGCGGTTGGGGGCTGAGGCTGGACCCTCTGCCTCTAGCCTGGCCACTGGCCCGACTCTGGCCCCTCCCGCTCTGGTGCCGGCCCTGCCCAGGGATCTGAGGGCTGCCAGAAAGGGGGGCTGGGCTGGGCTGGGCTCCATGCTGGACGCTTATTCAGGGGTGCCAGAACCCGCCTCCGTCTGAGTGCGGTGTGAGCAGTCTGGGCTGGGGAAGGGGCCCCCCTGTTTTTTCGCCAGACCTCCTTTCCCAAGGCTTCTGTGATGTTGGGAGTGTGGACCGGAGCTGGGGAGGGTGCAGGGCTGCGCAGCGTCTCGATGGCATGAACAGGCTTAGGGTGAACCGTTGGCCCTTAGGTAGCGGCGAGTCCCGTGCTCCCCTGCTCCCCAGGCCCTCTCAGGTCACATGCCTCCACCGGGATTTCTGGAAAGTCCTGGGGAGGCCCTGGGGCTGTGGGGCAGGGCGGGGCAGGTGGAGGCGGTCTCTGCCTCCAACGGACACCTTCTTCCTGTCCAGATGCCGTGGTTCAAGGGCTGGAAAGTGGAGCGTAAGGAGGGGAACGCCAGCGGCGTGTCCCTGCTGGAGGCCCTGGACACCATCCTGCCCCCTACACGCCCCACAGATAAGCCCCTGCGCCTGCCACTGCAGGACGTGTACAAGATCGGCGGTGAGTGACGGTTCAGTGCTGGACGCTCCACCTCAGGCAGCTGGCCCAGCCCACCCTGGCCGGGTCTACCCCTCACACCCAGCTCCTGAGACCAGGGCCCCTGACAAGGAGGGTTCGAGGCCAAGTTATCTGCCTGTCCCTCAGTGCTGCACACTTCCTGGGGGCCATCCATCCACCTGTCCATCTCCCGTCCATGCTCCATCCATCCATCCACCCCATCCATCCATCCATCCGTCCATCCACACATCCATCCACATGTCCATCCACCACCCATCAATCCACACATCCATCCATCCATCCATCCATCCATCCATCCATCCGTCCGTCCATCCACCATCCATCCATCATTCATTCATCCATCCATCCATTCATCTCTATCCAGACGACTGTTTACCCCACACATTCATCCATCCATCCATCCATCTACCCACCCATCTGCCTATCTGTCCATCCAGACATCCACCCACCCCTCCCATCCATCTCTCCATTTATCTCCCCATCCATCCATCCATCCACCCACACACCTACCCACCCTTACCCGTTCATCCATCTGTCCAGGGTCTTTCTCTCTTCAAGTAAGCACTGAGCCCTGTGCCAGGAGTTGGTGGCATAAGGGTAACTCACATGTCCCCTTCCCCCATGGCCGTCCCAGTCCTGTGGGAGACATGACCTACCCCAGGCATGAGAAATGCTATTCGTGAGATGACAGAGAAACCACAAGCAGACATGAGGCCCACAAGGGGCACCGTGGAGACCCCCAGCCAGGGGGCTCGTGCAGAACGGGGGTGTCACACTCACCTAGCACAGAAAACCGCCACCAGCCTCAATGTCTGTCATACCACAGCCAGGGATATGGGAGTAGGGTCTCCCTGCACGCACGCTGGGGGACCCCGCATAGCCACTGAGCAGGCACACAGGCGTCAGCCGACCCATGAGAAGCGCTGGTGCCACAGTGTCCCTCTGGGGGTGGCTCCCTGAGACAGGAGGCAGTCCTGGGTGGATGACCTTGACCCGTGCTGCTGCTGCTGCCTCGCCAGGAGGGGCCTCAGAGAAGGGAGGGGTCCCCACAGTACCGCCCCCAGTCGAGATGGGCCTCCCTCTGCCCACGCTCCCCCCCGCCCCCCACTTTGCTCCCGCCCAGCACCACTAGGGGTTCTCTCTTGTTCAGTCCTTTCTGTTCCCGACAGAACAGGCCAGGGGAGCCTCCACTTCTATTTGAACCTCAGTGTCTGCCTTGTCTGGGGTCTCCCCCGTCTCTGCACTCTGCCCATGTGGCTACACCCGTCCCCCACCCCTCACAGCCCTCTTTCCCTCCACCCAGGCATTGGCACCGTACCCGTGGGCCGAGTGGAGACGGGCATCCTTCGGCCGGGCATGGTGGTGACCTTTGCACCCGTCAACATCACCACGGAGGTGAAGTCGGTGGAAATGCACCATGAGGCCCTGAGCGAGGCCCTGCCTGGCGACAACGTCGGCTTCAATGTGAAGAACGTGTCAGTCAAGGACATCCGCCGAGGCAACGTGTGTGGGGACAGCAAGTCCGACCCACCCCAGGAGGCTGCCCAGTTCACCTCCCAGGTGCGTGGCTGCAGGGGCCGGTGTGGCCCGTTCCCTCAAGGGTGGTGGGGCTGTCATCGAACGGTGCTGGGCGCCTGGGAAAACGTAGACCCCCGCTTTACAAACGAGGCCACCCAGGCCTGGAGAGGCTGGATCAGGGCTGAGGGCACTCACGGGAAGAGCGGACACCGGAGGGGCCCGGCCTCGGAACCTCACTGAGGTCCCGCTTGAGTCCTGAACATGTTTTTAGTAGTTTATTGCCGGAGACATCTCTACATTTTTCTTTTATTCTCTTCTCGACATTTTCACGGCACCCTCTTGGTCACCTCTTCGTGTGACCACAGGTGTAAAAATTGGCTTCCTTGACATATAACCGAAGTGTAATAACTGAGGTCCGCTTTTCTCATCCCCCTGCCTCAGCTCTGGCCAGTGCAGACAGTAGGAGTCCTGCCCAGTGGCCCTTCATGCAGTGCACTTGCTGGCCGTTTCTCTCCTGTGGTTTGCCAAAGGCTTGATGAGGACCCTGGGGTCCATGTCAGGGGTGTGGGTCCCTGACCTTTCCTCACGGCCAGCACCTGGGCCCCTGGGCCTAAAGCTTCGCTCCAATGCCGTCTCACCCCCTCTGGGCACGCCTGACGGCCTTGTGCCCTTGTGCACCTCTTCCTCCAGGTTATCATCCTGAACCACCCAGGGCAGATCAGTGCCGGCTACTCACCGGTCATCGACTGCCACACGGCACACATCGCCTGCAAGTTTGCCGAGCTGAAGGAGAAGATTGACCGGCGCTCAGGCAAGAAGCTGGAGGACAACCCCAAAGCCCTGAAGTCCGGTGACGCAGCCATCGTGGAGATGGTCCCTGGGAAGCCCATGTGTGTGGAGAGCTTCTCACAGTACCCACCTCTCGGTGAGCTGGGCAGGTGGTGGAGGGAGGTGCGGCCTGGGTGGGGCTGGTCCGGGCTGCCAGAGGACCACTTCCGGGTGGGGGGTTTGGCGGGGGGGGGGGGGGGCCCTTCGGTTTGCTCCGCTTAGAGTTTAGCAGGAGACCTGCGGCCTCCGTCCCACGAAGCAGCCCTGCCGGCCAGCTCTGGGATGGTGTCCTCCTCTGTAGATGAAGGCCCCGGGCCCCATAGCCAGTCTAGTGGCAGCATTAGGGCTGACTGCCGGAGCTGGACAGCGGCTGGCTGGCCGCACACACGTGCCCGGGATAACCCACCGGCCTCCATGCGAGAGCTGCCTCGTGCAGGCTACCGGCCAGCTTCGTCGTAGCTGTGCCTCGCCAGGCGCGCTCCAAGAGCGTCGGCGCGTCCTTGGACCCCCACACGCCCGGGGCGGGTCCTGCAGTCGTTCCTGCCACCCGAGAACCTGATAGCGCTAGCGTCCCACACTCCTCGGGCAGCGGCCGCACCGCGCCACCAGCAGCCCCGCTGGGCAGGTAGCAGCGGGCGCGAGTGCGCCTGCGCCCGGCCAGGCCGGCCCTCGCCCACCCCTCACGCCCTCTCCCCGCAGGCCGCTTCGCCGTGCGCGACATGCGGCAGACGGTGGCCGTGGGCGTCATCAAGAACGTGGAAAAGAAGAGCGGCGGCGCCGGCAAGGTCACCAAGTCCGCGCAGAAGGCTCAGAAGGCGGGCAAGTGAAGCACGGGCGCCCGCGGCGCGACCCTCCCCGGCGGCGCCGCGTACCGGCCCCGCCCCCGGCCCCGCCCCCGGC
>NW_024412463.1:12293703-12299497 GCF_014898765.1 Herpailurus yagouaroundi | reverse complement strand
TGTAAGAGGCTCTCGGTCAGCGACTGGATGCTCGCCATCAAGGTCCAGTGGAAGTTCTTTAAGAGGAAAAGCGCCCCCGCCGCCCCCGCTTCCGCGCCCAGACTTCGCCGCGCTCAGTGCCCGTTTTACCAATAAACTGAGCGACCCCAGAGCCGTGTGCGCCTGCTTCTGGGTGGGGTGGGGTGGGCGGGGGCCGCCCTGCGCTCTCCCCTAGCCCCTTCCTTCCGGCCCAGATGGCCTCCCGCGTTTACCCAGGGTGGGTGGTGGGGCGGGGGTCCCCACACACGCTGTGGCCCAGTACTGGAGGCCCGATCCGAAGTGCAGCTGGTCTGGCTGGGGCGAGTTTTGGAATGCCCTCCTGGGGGCATTCAGCACAATCAGTCACTTGGGATCCACAGAAGGGGGCTGTTTTGAGGGTCTCTCTGAGAGCTGAGGGCTCCTCCCCCACCAGTGATTGTCAGGCACACTGGCCCCCGCGTCTCACTCCCCTCCCCAGCCAGTCGCCTGTGGCTGGAGGGGCACCACCACCTACATCCCGCTCCCGGCTCCTCAGCTGAGCCCTCGCCTCACCCAGGAGCTCCAGCCGAGCAAAAACCCCGAGAAAACCCCCCCTTTTTGGGTCGGGGGGGGGGGGGGGGGGGGGATGGCAGGCCCACCCCTGCCCCGCCATCCCTGCTCCAGGAAAGCAGTCCCAGCCTGTGCCCGGTGTTGGTGTTGCAGAAGGAGCTCGGGGTGGGGGTGGGGGTGGGCAGCTGGGTCACCCAGGCTCACAGTGCAGACGCCGTTGCCTGTGGTGGGGAATGGGCTGGGGGCTTCCCCTCCAGGGTGGGCAGCAGGCCAACCACGTGAGTCTCCTAGGGTCACTGCAACAAATCACCTCAAACCGGTGGCTTAAAATGACAGAGGTGTCCTCTCTTACCGGCCAAAGTCACCACCAGTGGGACAAAATTCAGGCCTTGGCAGGGCTGTGTTCACCCCAGAGGCTCTAAGGGAGGGTCTGTTCCTCACCTCTCGCAGCTTCCGGTGGCTCCAAAAGTGGCTTGGCTTGTGGCTGCGTCCCTCCAATGTCTGCCCCATCCATGGTCACGTGGCATCCCTTCTGTGTGTCAGATCTCTCTCCGTCTCCTCTTATAAGGGTGCATGTAGTTGGCTTACACGATAGTCCGGGCTAGTCTCCTCATCTTGAGGTCCGGGATTTAGTCACTTCCGCAGGACCCTTTCTGGCCACACAGGCCCCATCAAGGTTCCCGGGATTGGGAAACCTGCGGGGGCACAGGCAGGCCACCACACTGGGTGAGGCTGCCAGCCAGGAGAGATGGGCCGCGGAGGGGCCGCTGTGTGTCCCCACCTGTCCCAAAGTGACCATGGGCCTCAGGAAGGCGCATGAACAGCGTGTGATGAGAAGGAAGGGCCGAGTAGCCAGGCAGAGTGCGGTTCCCAGTCTGTGTCCCGGGCAGTGGCACACCAGAAAAGTACTTGTTCTTTATCTGAGATTCAAACTGGACTGTCTGTTTTGTCTGCGACCTTGGGAGACCAGGTGCCTCCTGATGCAGGCTACCGCCACCAGTGGGGGACCCGCTGACCCTGCAATATGTCTGCTCCAGGAGGCTGTCAAGTCGAAGAAAGCTGTGAGCCGGGGACAGGGTACGAGTGAAAGAAAGCCCCACTGGGGTGAAAGCACTTCATGGTCTGTAGTGGCCCCTGCCCTCCTGTCCCAAGCTGTCGCCACCTGGCTCCCTCTGGGAGTCCTGGTCACCTAGACACTTCAGGTGGGACGAGGTCAGGTCCTGCCCACCAGAGGTCTGTGCTCACAGCCCCTCTGCTGGCCCCAGGTGAGGTGATGGAGGCAGGCCCAGGAAGGTCCAAGCGCCCGGATCTGGAGCCTGGCAGGGCTCTGGGCCTTGAAGCACCCCTGCCTGGTACCAGGCTCAGCGTATGGCCCACAGGACGGGCAGGGGATCGTGGCTGGAGGAGGCAGAAACCTGGGGCCTCAGCCCGGCGGGGTGCGGTGGCTCTGGGCCTCCACAGGGGCAGCACGCCTCCCCGGGATGTTCCCCAGGGTCCAGCAAGGGGGCTCCCCTGCCTCCAGCACCCTGCCAGCAGGACGGCGGGAAGTGCCCAGGCTGTTCCTGGAGCCGCCCACACTCGGAAGGTGGGTTTCTGGGGTCCGGTGGGCACTGGCCACACCTCGGGCTTGAGACACTGCAGGGAGATGAGCCCCCGTCACAGGGGAGGGCTGGGGTGGGGGGACTCGCACAGCCTCTCGTGTGACACTCTGGCCCTCGGTTCTCACCCCGTCACATAGTGACAAACGTGTGGCGTCATCACACGTCACGGCCTCCGGAAAACTCCACATATAAGAGAGAACAGTAGTGACAGAGAAAAGGTCTTGATAGGACTATGGAAGCAGTTTCGACCTCTAGGGCCTTCTAGAAGGTTCTTGGGACCTGAGGGGCCCGGACTGAGCTTTGACAGCCCCTGGTCTCAGTAGCATTGCAGGTAGCAAGGCGCCAGGGACAGAGCAGGTGTCTGAATGAGCGGCACTAAGTGCGTGTTCGCAGGTGCGGCCGGTGGGCTCCCCTCCTGTCTCTGCCGCTGTCCAGCTCCGGAGTGGCCGCTGGAGCCATGGCGGTGGCCTGCAGGAGTCAGGTGGGGGTGCAGGCTTGGGATGTGGAGGGAGCTGGGGGGCCTTCCTTTGCCCCAGTGGTGGGGGGGCCCTTTCCTACCGCAAGCAGGGGCTGCTGAGCAGGGTAAGGGGCAGGGTCCACCAGGCTTGGGGGGTAGGGTGTCAGCTTGAGGAGCCCCGTGGGCAGCTGGGCACCACAGCCCTACGTTGCCGTCCGGAGTGGGGGGGGGGCCACAACCTGAGGCCTGGGGGCCCAAGCCGGGGACACGGAGTGGCACTCACAAAGGGCTCGTGTGCCTGGGCTGCCGAGGAAGATGTGGAGGCCCAGGGAGGTGCCCTGCCTGCCGGCCACAGGGCTGGCTCCGGCCGGGGCTCAGGGAGGCTACACCTGAAGTCGGGGCCTTGGGGCCAGATGCTACCACCCTTGCTCGGCTGTGAATAATTTAAAGCAGGACCCCCGGGACCCCATTGGCAGCTTCGCTCTTCACTTTGGGTGCCTCTGAAAAATTCATGAGTCTGTGGGGTCCTGCTGAGCTGGCCAGATCTGATCGGTCTCCTGCCCTTGTCTGCCCGGGGCTCCTGGCGCCCTCCCCTCAAAGCAGAAAGCGTGTTCTCACCGTCCCCCAGGGTCCAGGGTAGCCCTGGCAGTGACAGTTTTGGGTCTGAGCAGCAGTTTCAGACCCCAACAATGGGATTTTGGGGTTTCTCACAAGAGAGCCACCGTCTTGTGGGTGGCCGTGGGTGAGTCCCCTCCTGGGTGCCCTAGTGTGGCTCAGAGTGGGACCACGGGAGTGCCCCTGGTGCGCTCCCAGTGTGGGCTCTGCGTTCCTGTGCGTGACCCGGATGTGGAACTCTGCGCATCCGTGTGTGGCTCCGTGGGGTGTGGGGAGAACTCGGTGGGCGTCGCGGAGCCCTCGGGAGCTGGTGCGGTGTGTGTGTGCACGTGTGTGTGCAAGTGCCTGAGGGTGTAGGTGATGTGCGTGCACACACGAGCACGTGTCCCGGCCCTTCCTGTGCCGCTGGCAGGCTGCAGAGTCAGAGCTGAGCTCCTGGGAGGCATCTGTGGGAGGCCGGGTCCAGGCCTTGCTGGACCTCTCTGTCCTCTCTGTCCTCTCTGTCCCATAGCCCTGCGGGGAGAAGCTAGCGGGGGCGGGCGCACCGTCAGGGGTACGATGTCTCGGTTGCTCCCAATGCCGCTGGGGTGAGTCCGTGGGAGCGGAGCACGGTGTCAGTAGGAGATTCAGGGTGCCGGCTCCTTTCCTGGCCTCACTTGCTGCTCCTGGTGTCTCACGGTGGGGGTCAGCGGGGGAGGAGGTGAAAGAGGGTGGAGGGGGCCTCGAGTCAAGACCAGCCCAGACACGGGCTCGTGGGCCGGGAGTCGGGCCGTGGTGGCGGCCAGCAAGGAGGCCCAATCAGCCTCATCACAGCAGGGTCTGGGCCCGGACTGGGTCTGAGTGGGGGCCAAAGCAAGGGTTGGGGGAGGTGACGGCATCTGGGTTCTCCTTATCCTGTGTCCACCTTGGGCAGAGTGGGTGGGCCCGGAGGGGTCAGTGAGGGCGAGTGCCAGTCAGTCTCTGGGCTGTGGCCCTGAAGATACTCGGAGGGGTCGATGCTGGCAGCTCTGGTTGGAAGGGGAGCTTTGTTCCCCCAGGCTCCCAGGAGGGGGCTTGGGGGCTGTGGGCTGGCACACAGTGCCCGATGGCCCTGGTGGGGTGCCTGGCCCGGAGAGCCCACCCTGGGATCTGGCGACAGCCAGCCGCCACTCGAAACTGCGCCTGTCAGGCGGGCCGGGGCCCCTGGGTTCCAGGGCTCAGCTGCCTGCACGGTGTAGGGCAGCGCTGAACCAAACGGGGAGCCGGGGGCGCGCGGAGGGAGGGGAGGTGGCGCAGAGGGGTCCCGTGGTGGGGGGTTGTAAAATGTCTCCGTTCACCTCCTGGCCTTTGAGCAAACCTCTTGCTCCCCAGAGCGGGTGGGGCCCGCACGGCCGCTGTCGCATCCTTAGGGCTGCCGTCTGGGTAAAATGGCTCTCCCGTGTCCCCCAGCTTTCCCGGACGGCTGCGGCCGTCTCTGCTGGGGTGGGGGTGCTCCCGGGACGTTGGGTGCCTTGGGTGCCCTGTCTCCTCCCTGTCTTCACTCTGTGTGTCTCCCGACACCCACGGTCTTCGTCTTGGTGGAGGAAGGCGGTACACGCTGTAGATTCAATGCACTCAGAGCCCGCCCTGGGACGGATTCATTTGTGTTTCCTTTGATGCTGATAGAAGTCTCCCTCGTGCCAGGCTCGGTCTAAATGCTTTACAACCCTTAACTCATCTCACGGTCGTAACAACCCTGTGATGTGTGTACTGTTATTAGGCCCCATTTACAGGCTGAGGAACCGTGGTACAGAGAGGTTCAGCAACTTGCCCAAAGTCACACATGTAAATTAAGCCTCCGAACTGTGAAACCGCAAAGACTCCATCGTTCTGTGATGGGGTGAGAGTAGTGTTTTGTCATCAGGCTAGAAGAGAGCATCGTGGAAGGTGCGGGGCTACTGTGCTACGCTCTGCCCACGAGCTGATGATGAGCCCGACCTGTGTGGACCACCACACAGATGCTCGTCTGCCCAAAGCCCTTGGCGGGGCGCCCTCCTTTCCAACCCCTCCCAGATTCCTGCCTCCTTTCCCATGAAAATGCTCATCGCTTGGCTTGGGTATTGTTAGGAGCCTTAGGGAGAAAAAAAATCCACGTATTTGCACTATTTTATGCTAAGGTGTGGATGGTTAACTTACCAGAAATGTTTGCATTTTAAGAGAAGACCTTGTTAACCTAAATCATGGTGTCTTAACCTCTGCCCTGTTGACATCCGGGGATAGATAATTCTCTGTTGTGGCGGTGGGAGGGCTTTTCTGTGCCTTGTAGGAGGGGCCAGTAACACCTGCCCCAGGCATGTTAGACAAAGATGTCTCCGGGGAACGAGACCACCCCTAGGGGAGAGCGACTGGCCTGATGGATCTCATCTCTGTGGGTAGGACGTCAGGAAGGGATGGGGTCAGCACACCGGAGCTGGGAGGAAGGATGGAGCACTTTCCTCAACTGCAGCCTGTGTGTGGAGGTCTGTAAGAAACGAGGGGAGAGGGAGCCTCCAAGTGGGGAACCGGGGCTGCTGGGGCACCTCCTGGGGGGGGGGGG
>NW_024412463.1:12288139-12293603 GCF_014898765.1 Herpailurus yagouaroundi | reverse complement strand
GGGGGGGGGGGGGGCCCCCCCCCCCCCCCCCCCCCCCCCCCCCCCAGACCCCGGACACCACTCAGCCGACGCTGCTCAGGGCACTGTGCTGCTCTGCTCCATTCAGTGCCCCCGCAGCCCCACCAGGTGGGAGCCATTTCTCTCCGCCTGACCAGTGAGGGAGCCAGGGCCCTGCCAGCTCGCTTACCTGGTCTGCCCAAGGTCTCAGAGCTCAGATGAGCTCACCGGGCCATCTCTGTGCTGTACTCTGCAGCAACAACACCCTGCCTCCGGTGATGCTACGGGGCGCAGCCTGGTGCCGGGGCGCAGCCTGGTGCTGCTGGCAGAGTGGGTCGTCAGGGGCCACCCCAGCAGAGCCCTTGGTGCTGGCCAAGGACTCCAGCTCTGTCTGGGCCGACGTGTCGCCGGTCTGCTGGCTGGAGAGTCCAGCCTTTCTGTCCCTTCCTCCTAGCTTGGCTCGGTGGTGACCTTGTGCTGGGTGAAGGGGTGGGTGAAGGCCTCTGACAGCCCATGGGTTCTGCCCCAGGTTAGATGGCTCTGTCCAAAGCCTACTGGACATCTGGCCAAGCAGGCAGGGCACTCAAACGAGCCCAGGCCAGCAGTGGGCGGGCAGCCAGGGCCCAGATGCTGACAGCCTGTGTGTGGGGGAGCTGACCACTCTGCTGGCAGGGAGCCAGTCTCCATGGCATTGAGCTCCCGCTGCCCATGTCCTCCATGGTCTACCCCAGCAGCCCCTGAGCCACGCAAGCCCCAGGCTGCAGTCATCAAGGGCACATCCTGGCTCGAGGCTCCAAGCGATGTCTAGCCCTAGAACAAAGTGACTGTCATTCACAGAATGTTGATGAACAGCTTCTGTGGGCTGTGAGTGTGTGCAGGGGGTTGTGAGTGTATGCACTGGGCTGTGGGTGTGTGCAGGGGGCTGTGAGTATGTGTACTGCCTGTCCAGTGGGGAGATGAACAGGAGGCAGCAAACACGTGACACGGCTTCCTACCACGCTGGGGAACCAGAACTGAGAAGGAGGGCGGGGGTCCACTTCAGGGAAGACCCGTAAGCAGGGCCTCCCAGAGAAGATGCCCAGAGACCTCCCTGTGCCGGCGGCTGCGGCAGAGGTCAGGCCAGGGGTTACCCCTCCCAACCGCCACCCTGTGTGTTCCGTGTTCCCTCCTGGAGAGGGGGGCAAGGGGGTGGGAGGGCGTGGGGCCGCGAGCAGGGGGTTCCCTTGAAGGCCCAAAACCTTGTCCAGATCCACCTCTACTCCCCAGCCCGTTTCCACTGTCACAGGCGACCACAGGCTCCTGGTGCAAGGAAGGGCCTGTGGCTGATAAATACAAATCAGCCCTCAATATGATTAGCTGTTCTGCTGGGGGCTGGGGAAGCTTGTTGGGGGCTCTGATCCTTGAAAAAAAAACCTATACGTTAAATTTTCATTGACTTTAGTGGGAGATGTTTCAAAAGAATCAATGCTTTCGTATCGAATCTTTTCCTATTGTCCTGCTCCCCCATGAACTGGATAAATTCAGCCCTTCCTCTTCCTAATGATGGAAAATTTCCCGGAGGGGAGGGCTGGGACTTTCTGTCGGGTAGGCACTTCCTGTTGTCCAAATTACAGAATTAAGACAACAGCTCTGACCCAGGTTAGGAGATTGAGAGCCTGTCTCTTCTCATTTCCCCAAATTAAGTCTTGTTTCTTGGCCTGGTGGAGTGTCCTCTCTGGGCCTCCGCCAGGATCATCTGTTTTCCTGAAGGCACCGCGATTGGGGAAGGAGCTTGGTCCTCCTCTACTGGGAGGAGGTGGGTGGGTACAGGGAAGTCTGATTTTCAATGTCTGTCCCCAGTGCCCCCATGGTCACTGGCCCACGGAACTCAAGTGTCTCCAGACACCTGGGCATAAATATCTTCTCTGTCAACAGAGCATCAGGCTGGGGCTGTGCCAGAAGGGCCCCCACAGGCAGGGTGACAGAGCAGCCCCTACTCTACCACGGAAGGGCCAGTGCAGCCTCACCGCTGACCTCCCTCGGCCAGGACAAGCAGCCAGTGGAAGCCTGTTCCTTCTAGACTCACTTCCCCTGCACTCTGATGTCTTCTGGACCCGCCGTCACCTGTTGTCTGTGAGACTAGGGTCGTGACTTCCCAGGACTGCATTCCAGGAAATGCCAAGCCCACTCCCTGTCCTGAGCACTGTGGGAAGAGTCACCATGTAGCTTCTCCACGGAGGGTATCATCCAGATGTGCTTTGATTTGGTCTGCACCAGCGGCAACTGTGATATCTACCGTCCACACGTTGTGGACCCTGTGCCAGGCTCTGGGGGACACGGAAGGACACACACAAAGGCAGGGGTGCCAGGATGGGAAGTGGGGTCACAGCCCCGTGTGGTGAGTCCCTGATCGGAAGGGAACATGCAGGAGCGCTTTGGGGGCAGGTGGGGACTTGTGAGAACTCGGAGCTGTCCTTCCGTAAGACGGCAACGGTGGCCAACGTTCGTTTCTCAGCTCAGGAGTCCGATCTCGGCTGCTTGGTGTAGCCAGCGATGTGGGGACAGGAGGAGGAACCGAGAGGAGAGCCAGGGGCAGGGTGCTAGGCCCTAGGTTCTGGGGGGAGTGACCGGAGCTGGAGGTGCTGAAAAGACAGCGCACAGCCCAGCCTGCCCGCCCGCGTCCCGGTGAAAGGTCCCTCCGGACCCGAGCTGGTGCTGTGTGCATCTGGATTTTTCCACTTCTCTTTCCTGGATCCCACAGTGCAGTTTTGGCAAAGATGGCTTGAGCCTGAAAGTCTTTCCCATCTATTTTTAAATAAATGAAATTCCTGTCTCTTGTATGGAATTTACCCCAACTGAGCATTTTCAACGAACTGCTTCCCTGGGCTGCAGGGGTGGAGGGCACTGTTGACCAGGTTGCCGACAATGCAATCCTTGTACGTGGCACAACACTGAAAGCATACATGTTCAATGAGCCAGCTCACTGAAAGGACGTCCTAGACAGAGGAAGCAAAGATCTTCACGCCTTGAGGTGGGCTTCACGCGCCACAGCCCCTGAGGGTCGAGGCAAAGCTGAGTGTGCAAGACAACAGCGGGCTTGCGCGTCCCCAGCAGCCTCCCCTCCAGCCTGGCTGTCGGTGCTCCTGCTGGAGGGGCCTCCCCCAGGGGACTGTGAAGGCAACCTGGGGCATGTGGGTCCCCTTGGGGTCCCTGCGGAATCCTGGTCCCCTCCCACCTTCGGGGTAACCTACACTCTGGGATGAGAACAAATGTCACGTTGACGCCTGACTCTGGTCTCGGCGAGCACACAACTCTCCCTGTGGGCCTCCCTGATCTCTCCCGCCTTAGCCTTCCGGAACTTACCACGAAGACAATGGAGACCAAGTTGGTGATGTAGGCTGGGAACCGATGTCTCCAGGTCAGCTTCACCGAGTCCACCTACAACAGGGAACAACGTCGGGTCACCTGGTGCGAACCGTCACAGAGGAGAGAAGTCTGTGCGCATGCGGTGGGTTATGAGTGAACAACTTGGACAAACAGAAATACTAGGAACACCTTTTTAAAAAAATGCTTGCAGGTGACGAGTAAAGCAGACACCTAGCGTCCAAAGAGGGGTCTGGGGTCTCACCGCTATCAAACGATGTCATGCAACAGTAGAAATAGCGTTTAAAAATGTGGTTCGCCTGTGTCCAGGGCGTAACAGCACCAAACACCTTTCTAAAGTAGACGCTTAGACCCACATCTTGTCCTGGACGCCAGACGGCACAGACTTTGCTCCCACTCAATGCTCATGCGTCTGCAAAAACGATACCTGGGAGTCACTCCTTCATCCTCTGCGAAACGACCATAACCACGGATCCACTTCGCTCTCACATTGAACCCTGACAAGGGGCTCCCCGAGGAAAGGCCATGACCAGCATATGTGGCACCCCACAAACCAGGGCTTCCTCTTAACAGGATGAGGGGGAACGAGGGCTGCTCAGAGTCCGAGCAGCAGGGCCAGTCTCGGCAGCTTCTTTCCTTTTGCGATCTAGGCCATTGTCTTCCCCTTGAAGTGACCAGGTGGGTCCCCCTTCCTGCGCTTGACCTCAGCGATGGTACACATACTCAAGAAAACTGCAGCCATTTGGGGACATGCTGGCTGATCGCAGCTAATGACCGAGGGGCAGGGAGGTAGGGGTCAAGAGTGTGGTCCCTGGGACACACCTGTGTGCACAGGTGTATGTGGGGCCTAAGTGGCACTCCGTCCCCAACATTCTAGATGACTTACAAATGGGCACTGTGCCTGCATTGACCATTCTGTTTTCCGCTGAATATAGAAAGCTATAGAAAGAAAGGGGCAAACGACACAGCGGACCCAGTGCGGTAGAGCGTGCTGGCTTGTGAGCCTAGTAACTGGAGAGGACGGTTCAGCACAGGGCCTCTCTCAGTGGACCCCTCGGTGCCCGGCAAATATTGGGAGAGGCTGGTTGCAGTCGGGAGAGGCACCTGCGGCCAACACCATCCACGGGGGGACAGAGGGAGGCTCCAGGGGGGACACGGTGAGGACTGTCAGCATGGAGTGCACCGGGGCCTCTAAGTGGCTGAGGCATGGGTCCTTTGGCTTCCCAGAAGCAGGTTCTAGAAAGACCCCTCCCCCCCAGGACACCCTGGCTCCCTGGCTGTAGGAGGCAACCTCTGCCAACTGCCCTCAGGAGGACTCCGTGCCATCTGTGTCCAGAACCTTCCCTCCTGGACTGTGGCATCGGTTTCCCCATTGGCCTCCGGCCTGTGTCTTGCCCTGGGGCCCACCGGCCACCCCCCTGCCGCGGGCCCTTTCTGGGGTCTGCCTTAGAAAGCCCAGGCCCCCCAGGGGCAAGTGTCTCAGGTCTCACCTCTCTGACTACCTTTGCCCCTCTTCCTGCTGCAGGGGCCTCTGCAAACCCTCCTCGCCTTTCCCCTGCTGCCTCCCTTCAGGACTCCTTCTCCAAAGCCCAGTTCAGGTAACCTCTTGGGAAGTGTCTCCAGATGCCTCCCTGTACACTCAGGGGACCTGCGTCTAAGGGGTCTTCATGCCTGGCCCACCTAGAGGCCAAGAGCATAAGTTCCTAGTGGGCTGGGCCTTCACGGAGGGTCCGGCAAGAGCCGGTGCCTGTCTCTCCGTCCTGGGCGTCCCTCCGTCCTGCTCCCAGGCGTCCAGTCCAGGGGCCCAGCTGGTAAGAATCCGACTGGGGCCAGGCGCTCCGATCCACGGAGAGCTGGGGGCCGCTCAGGCGGCGCGCTTGTCTGGCCAGGGAACGACCAGGGGGCCGGATTCCCTCGTCAGGGCACACCGGGCCGCGGGAGCGGGGCCAGGCGACCCGGGGCGGCCAGACGCCTGGAGCAGCCGGGTCCCTTCCCCCCTCCCCTCCCGCGGCCGGCGCGGCGTCGCGGGGGTTAACGGGGGCGGGGCGAGGCGGCGGGCGGAGCCAGGCGGCCGCAGCGTCCCCGGCGCGCGGCCCGGGCCGGC
>NW_024412463.1:12205939-12287739 GCF_014898765.1 Herpailurus yagouaroundi | reverse complement strand
TCGCCCGCTGAGCCCGCGCCCGCCGGGGCGCCGCCCGGCACCATGGTGCAGAAGTCGCGCAACGGCGGCGTGTACCCCGGCCCGAGCGGGGAGAAGAAGCTCAAGGTGGGCTTCGTGGGGTTGGACCCCGGCGCGCCCGACTCCACCCGGGACGGCGCGCTGCTCATCGCCGGCTCCGAGGCCCCCAAGCGCGGCAGCATCCTGAGCAAGCCGCGCGCGGGAGGCGCGGGCGCCGGGAAGCCCCCCAAGCGCAACGCCTTCTACCGCAAGCTGCAGAATTTCCTCTACAACGTGCTGGAGCGGCCGCGCGGCTGGGCGTTCGTCTACCACGCCTACGTGTGAGTGCGCGCCGGCGGGGGGCGCGAGGGGCGGGGGGGGGGGGGGCCGGCGGGTGCGCGCCGGCGGGGGGCGGGGGGGGGGGGGGGGCCTACGGGTGAGTGCGCGCCGGCGGGGGTCTCGGGGGACGCGGACGCGGGGTCGCTGGGCAGCGTGGGGGGTCTATGTGTGAGTGAGCGCCGGCGGGGTCGCGGGGCGCACGGCGGTGGGGGGGGGGGGCCCATGGGGCCCCCCCCGGGGGGGGGCGGGGGGGGGGGGGGGGCCTCTGTGTGTCCGAGCGCCCGTGTCGGTCACGCCGGTGCCGTGCTCTGAGCCGGGGGACCGCGTTCCCTGGCTAAAGCGAAGGGCGGAGACGGTAGTGCGATTTGGAAGGAGTTCTGGGGCCCGGGCGTTCAGGCGGGTGTGGGGGAGCCATCCCCCTACCGCCAGCGGCCTGGTTGGGTTTCATCAGCCCCTCCCCCGCAGGATGGGGAGATGTGCGGCGCCCCAGCCTCCCTTCCTCGGCCCGAGGCCCCTCCCCACGGCCGCTGCGCTGAACAAAGGGCCAGCCCGGAGGGAGGGTGGCGCTGCGGGTCCTGCCACTGGATCTGGACTCCTGGAGGCCCCCTCTGGCCTAGACTCCCCCAAGGAAGGGGGCAAGGGGCTGGGGGAAGGGGCTGGCCCGCTGTTCCTCAACCCCCAAGCCGCTCACTCTCCAGCTAGGGTGAGCCTCAGGGCTGCTGAAATGGGGAGGAGGGGTGTGCAAATATTACCTCCCTCTCCCAGCTCTAGGCTGAGGGTTGTGGTCTGTCTTGCCCCGCGGTTCCTGCCCTTCTCCTTGGCCCGGCCGGGCCGGCCCCCGGCCCCGCCCGCACACAGCAGCCCTGACCCCTGTCAGCTGGAGGGGCAGGTATGTGTCTAACGCAGCGCACATTCTGGGCTCTGGAGCCCCTCCTTGGTAGAGTGGTCACCCAGGAGGAGCGGTGCTGCTGGCCCAGGAACGGGCTCTTGGTTTCCCAGGCCCTGTTCAGGGAACTCCTGGCTCCTGGGGCAGGTCCGGTGGTCTCGGAGTGTTCACGTGTGTGGTGTTGCGGGAGCTGCTGTGTGCGGACTGGGCCGTTGGCATGCACAGTCTCTGAGCAGGCAGGCGCTCTCTGCCATCCCAGTTAGACTGGGACCGGGACTCGGCCATTTTGTGTGAAAGAGGCATTTTGGGATGGGATTGAGGGACGGATTCTGGGAAAGCACCTCCATGTGCCCCCTCGGGACGGGAGGCGTGTGTGCCCCATGAATGTACCCATGTGCCTGTGAGTGTGTGCCCTGGACAGATCCTCCGTGGGATGGGGGAGAACACCCCGGGAGGGAAATGCTGGAGGGGAGGGTGTCTCGGGGAGGGACCACGATCCTGGCAGGTGCCTCGGGCACGTCTCCAGGCCCAGCGCTGAACCACCTGGGAGTCCAGACGGGCGGGGCTGTTCTAGCAACATGAGTGTCCCCCCCCAGCGGCCCCAGTGAGGGGACTGGCTCTTCCCATGTAGGCGTACTCAGGTATGCTGTTCATCTTGGGAAGAGCCCTGTGTCTCCTCACCGGTGGCCCTCCTATCACCACCTCCCTCCCCGTCTGGTGGGACCAGCTCTGGTCGTCCGGGGGTCGCGGCCCAAGGTGGCCTCCAGTGTGTGGCCAGAGCCCGCCCCCAGCCCCTGGGTGCCTCTGCCAGACCCGTGGTGCGGCTGCCGGAGCGAGCGCTGTGCTTTGGCCCTGCACGTCCTGCCAGCCAGGGACGTCCTGGGGGTCCCGTCTGTGTGGCCCCGTCTCCAGCCCTGAGTGGCTCCTCCCTGCCGGGGCCTGAAGCAGCCAGCCCCTCCTGCCCCCTAAAAGCTGCAGCATCCAGAATGGGGAGCAGAGCAAAGCAGAGCGTGAGGGAAGCCTGAGTCTGGTTGCGGCTCTCGTGTCTGTGGGGTCTGTGCTGGGGTCCACCTCAGGTGTCTGTGAGCCTGGATGTCCAGACCTGCGGCGTGTGGGGGCATGGGGGACAGTGGTCCTCGCTGCCCAGGCGGCCTGCTCAGCCCCTTCCTGCTTCTCTACCGAGGGCACAGAGCTCTCTCCGCACCCCTCCCCCCCAACCCCCCCAACCGCCCCCCCCCCCCCCCCCGCCTCGCTCACTGGCAGGAGGGGAGCAGAGGTCTCGGCAGCTGCTGGATTCGACACTTGAGTGCAGTCACAGAATGTGCAGGCCTCAGTCTTCCCACAGTGAAATGGGCACCATACTCCCTGTTCCCAGGGCCCCGGAGACCTGAGCTGCCCTCTCAGGGTGGCCCAGTGGCTCTCCCTGGATGGTGACGTGTCTTCTGCCTGCTTTTGTAGCTCCTACTCAGCCCCCAGGCCCCCAGGTGTGGAGTTCTCCCCCGTCCCTGTGCCCGTGCTTGGGGTCCAGCCCCCCCCGGTGCTGGTCTGCTCGAGGCCAAAGTTACTCGACGGTGCGGCAACCCTCGCATCCCCTTGCCCGGCACAAGGACTGGCCCGTATCTGAGTGTCATTTGGTTTGTTGATTCATTAATTAAATGAAGTCCAGGCCCCTCTTCCCTGCCTGGCACTGAGTGGGCCTGGGGAAGCCAGTGGAGGGCAGGCACAAGGCCTATACAGTCTGTCCCGGCCAGAAAGGAGTCCTCGGGCCTGGGGCAGCCCTGAGCCCCCTGGGACCACATTTCTTCTCCTTTTGCCACCACAGCCTGGCTTCTGGAAGTTGGAGGTGTGCCAGCCCCTCTGGGTGTCCCAGGGGATCCTGGGGGCAGTGGTTCTCAGAGGTGGGGAGGGAGGGTGGCCGCCCTGTGGCCTCCCGGCTTGGTGGGCCTCAGGCAGGTTCCTCCTCTTCCGTCTGTGGAAGGGGCTTTCTCCGAAGACACGCCTCTGGGACCAGAGCTATGGCCATCACTCCTTCCTGGTGTGAGCTTTTTGAGACCTGCTTCTGGAGACAGGAGCCTTCCCTGCATCAGGGGGAATCCGACACCGGCTGAGGTGTGGGCCCTCCTGGGCAGAAACAGCTTGCACCCCCCCCCCCCCCCCACCCAGCCCTGACGCCCCTGGAGGGTCCCTTCCTCTGCTCGTAGCGAGATAGACAGCCAGCCCCGGCTGACCTGCCCCATGTGACGGCCCACCCAGATTCGGGTGAGCAGCCCAGGCTGCACGTGGGTCCAGGGTGAGGTTGCCGGGGACCTGACCGTGTTGTCAGGACTGGGTGGGGCCCTGTGTTGAGGACCTGGGCGTGTGGGGTGGGAAAGGGGTCAGACTCAGCTGCAGGAGGCCCACAGATTTTCCTCATCCCCCTCCTCTCCTCCCCACTGCCCGCCCCTCCTCACTCCTCAGGCTGGAGCTTCAGGGTTCGGACGTTCTGTGCACCCTGACAGCGGGGGCGTTTTTGTGTGAGAGGGTTTTCGAGATAGAAGGTCTGGAGTTTCCATGACTTTCTCAAAGCGGATGTGAGCCACAGAAAAGGCTTAGGCCACCTTTCAGGGGTGTGTCCCCCGCGCTCAATGGGAGTCCTTCAGGGGGATCTCCTTAGGGTGGTCTCTCTGGCTGCAGCTGGGGGTGGGGTTTATTTTGTGTCTACAGTGTGTGGGTCTCGGATGTGTCCCTGGGAGCCTGGGAGGTGCCCATTCTCACTGGTGGGGAGACTGAGGCCAGGCCAGGTTGAGAGGGTTCCGGAGCTGCCCCACTCAGGCTGAAAGGGGTCTCTGCCTTGGAGATGAGAGTTTGGGGGTACAGATTGCTTAACCTTTCCGACATCTGAAAGCCACTTTAAGTTGCCAGGATGAAATTGCATTTAAAATAGGCCGGGTGGAAAATGCCGGTGACGGCCACGGGGCTGAGCCCGTGAAGTCTGCGCTCACTTGACTGGCTCACTTTTTGTGAGCTGTTTTCTCTTGGGCTCGACTGCCAAGCCCTCTGTGTCCTCAGATGGCATCTGCTGTGGGGCCGGTGCTGGGGGCTGTGGGGCCCCGTGTGACCTCTTGCCCCCCCCCCCCCAGCAGCAGGCTGGGGTCCGGGGCTTCATGGCCTTGCTCCAGTCCCCTGCGTGGCCTTGGCTAACCCAAGTGGGGTCACACTGTTGGCCCGCACAGGCTGCCTGCTGTCCCCTCCCGCTCATCTGCCACCGGTGGGCCACCTGGGTGGGAGGTGGAGCCTTGGCCCTCAGCCTTGACCCTGAGCGTTGGCCACTCTGTTCCTTGGTCTGACTGCATTTGGGGGTTGAGTGTGGCCCCGGGGCGGTGGCAGGGTCCCTCCTCTGCTGACGGAGCATTCTGTGTTTCCAGAAGAAGACTGTATTCTCAACTGCTTTCCAGTCGCAGACCTCTCTATAGGCCTGGGGAGAAAGTGTCCACTGGGACTTGGAGAATCTTATGGAAATTTCCACAAAGGTGGGAATGCCAGGAGAGTTGTGGTTTCCAGGGAAACCAGGGCTTAGCAGACCATCCTCGCTGGCCTGGAGACCTCGGGCGTCTTTGCAGAACTTCCCACCCTCTGTTGAAAGTGAGATCACTCTGTACCAGTATAACATTTTTTGATCACTGTCCACTGTCACACGGGGTCAGTCTCCACACACATTCTTGGGTCTGCAAGGCGATAGGGTAGGTGGGAGGCTCAGTGCTGGACAGCTTCACAGATTCAAGCAGAAAAAAAATCTCGGTTTTATTAGAAATCCGTACAAGTCAAATATTCCAAGTCCGAAGTCTCAGAAGGAGGGAGGCTCGGCTTGGCTAGTGACGTGGGCACCACTGTGCGTTGGGGACCCTGAGACCCCAGATGCTCACCATGTGGTGGGAGGGCCACCCTGCTTCTAACAAAGCTTAAACCCCAGAAGGTCAGGTTACTGAGCCAGATTACTTCCAGGAGGCACAGGCTGAGTCCGGATGGAGTTCCTTTTTTTTCTTTTTTTAAAGTTTATTTATTTATTTTTTTTAATTTTTTTTTCAACGTTTTTTTTTTTATTTATTTTTGGGACAGAGAGAGACAGAGCATGAACGGGCGAGGGGCAGAGAGAGAGGGAGACACAGAATCGGAAACAGGCTCCAGGCTCTGAGCCATCAGCCCAGAGCCCGACGCGGGGCTCGAACTCACGGACGGCGAGATCGTGACCTGGCTGAAGTCGGACGCTTAACCGACTGCGCCACCCAGGCGCCCCTAAAGGTTATTTTTATTTATTTTGAGAGAGAGAGAGGGAGAGAGGGAGAGAGGGGGAGGAACAAGTCGGGGAGGGGCAGAGAGACAGGGAGAGAGAGAATCCCAAGCAGGCTCTGTGTTGACAGCACAGAACTTGACATGGGGCTTGAACCCATGAATTTCGAGATCATGACCTGAGCTGAAATCAAGAGTTGGATGCTTAACTAACTGAGTCCCCCAGGCGCCCCTGGATCGAGTGCTTCCAGGTTGGGTTTTACCAGTTTATTTTCGTTAACACGTTAATCCGCAGATCTTTGTTAATACTTGCACTCCTGCCTGACCGAGGCAGGCCCTGTGGGTCTCTGCATGAGCGTTACTCGGCAGACGTTCTGGGTCCTTGTTAGTGGAGCCACAGGGCTACCTTTGGGAGCTGGCTTTCTACCCGTCCCGTAGAAGGTATAAGGTCCAGAGGACTGAGCTCTTGGGACATTTCACGGGAGGCACTGACAACGGGGTCTTGGCTGAGGGGAGGGGAGACCCCTCAGAGGCTTGAACCTTTGTGCGGGACAGGGAAGCCCACGGAGTGTGTGTTCTGTGCCCCCTGAGCGTCTGCCCGAGGCTGGACAGGGCGGGTGGGGCCAGAGGCAGGTCTGGGCGTCAGGACCCGTCCTGTTAGAAGGCTCATGATGGCGGATGGGCCCTGGGCTGCAGGCTGTTCCCCTTCGGGGGCAGAGCTTATAAGGGATATCAGTGACTGGTGTGTGCCCAATGTCTTGTTACCGTGATGGTGCTGGGATACCTCTCAGGTGGCTCTTTTTAAGTATTCTCAAGTACAAATGTTGGGTCTTCCTGGATGGACGTTGCGGGGGCGCGTTGGTAGCGGATGTCACCACGTTCGCCCTCGCTGAGGTCATGCTGTCTCAATTCCTCCTATTGGGTGTGTCACTTAACCGCTCACTATTCATGGCGTGACGTTGTAGCCAGTGGAGATGGTCCAGAGGGCACATTCCTGTGAAAGATGGCGAGTGGTGGGGACCCCTAGCTCTAGGCTCACCTGATTGGGGTCCTGCCTCCACTGATGTCCCGGGACCGAGTCTTCTTGTCTGTAACGGGGGCTAAGAGCTCCGTGTTCATCTCCTGCAAATCATCCGGTGTGGTGTTTGATGTGTGTGGTGCTCACGAAGCTCGTGGCCGTTGTTGCCAGGTCTCCGTGGTTGTGGCTTAGCAAAATGAAAAGCGTCGTCCTGCATAGAGACTGGTCAGACAGGTGGACAACGGTTAGCAAGCATGTCCTGGACAGCGCCCTCAGCCATCTGCCCCTCGGCCCAGCCACGGCCAGTCCTCAGCCATCAGCCAGTAGCCGGGCCTGGATCAGGAGGTTTGTGGCTGCTGTTAACGAGCCCGCACGTAAACATGAGGCCTCTGACACTTCAGACGCTTGCTTGTGTGTTGCAGGGGGACCTGCTGTTTTCCTGAAGGAAGTTGCTTGCTCTACAGCCGCCTGGGTCCGGGGACACGTCTTCTGTTCACAGCCGAATGGCACACATCCCCAGCATCCTGAGCCTCCAGACATGGAGGCAGAACGGTTTGGGCTTGAAGAACACTGTTGCGGGTGGGTTGGACGGGCGGACTCTTGGGACCCGAAAGAACTTCGCCGGGGACATCTGGTTTCCACCTGGGCGTCCTGACCAGCCCCCCCCCCCCCCCCACCATCCTCGGCTAAGTCATGTAGTGACTTAGGTGTGTGTGGGCCTCAAGGCTGAGCCCACCTTCGACCGCGCTGTCCCCAGAGCGTGGGAGACGCTGCGGGCACGGCTGCTTTCTTCTGCAAGGCTGGAGCTCAGTGGTGCTCTCCAGCAGCAATGTGCTGACAGCTCCAGCAGCCTCTTAAAACGGCTCCTCACTTGTGATGATGCGCCAGGCCGTCGCTGCGGGAGGAAGTGTGTCTTCCTGTTGTGGCTGTGTGGCACCCATCCACCCTGCCCAGCAAAGCTGGAACAGCTTAGCTGGGTCCTAGGTACGAAGAAGAGGGCCGTGCAGACCTAAGATTGTCCCCAGAGAACAACGTCGTCTGTGCTGGGGGGAGGGTTTTGAAGAAAGCAGTGCTTCTGGAAATGAGTCCCGTTTGTCCTTGTCCCCGGGGCCCCTTTCAGCAGCTGGGCCCCACCCTTCGCGGTGGTGATGCGTTGCACTGATCCGTTCGTTCTCAGCTCGCTTTCCCGGCTGCTGGTGGCACAGTGGTGAACCCCCGGAGTGAGTTTGCTCTCCTTCTGTAGTTCTTGGGGAGGTGCATGCGTGTCAGAGAGGGTCAGCAGTGGCAGAGATGGCTCTCCCTGTAGCCTGTTCCTCATGTGAATTTAAAAAGCCGGGGCCACAGAGTCGGAGGGGAGGGGGTCCACGGGGTGTTCAGTAGATGGACTCATCTGGAGCTGGGGGCAGGGAGGGCTGGAGTTTTTATTGTTTGAAGCTGGTCTAGGTCATGATGAAGGCCCTGAGGACTGCAGGGTCCCTGGACTGGGGGCCCTCCGGCTGAGCTGCCCAGGGGCAGCTGTCCGCTCCACATTTCCAGGGGAGTAGGTGCTCCTAGAATGATTTGCTCTCAGTAAGTTTGTGCAGCTTTCTCTGCAAGGGTCTTGCTGAGCATGGCAGGATGGGTCCTCGTGGGGCGCCCAAGGGGACTAGGCTGGGGGCTCATTGTGGGGAAGGAAGGGCCTGGTATAGTCACACTGATGGGCACTGGCTGTGGGTCTGAGTGCTGATTAAGGAGCCTCTTGTCCCTAAAGCAATCCACCACCAACCCTGCCATACACCTGTAGCCTCACCCTTTCCCGGTGCAGAGAGGGGACTGTGGCCCTTGGGGATGCTGGCCCCAGTGAGGTGTTGAACCTAACCCTTCCTCTTGCCCCCCGGACTCTGGTTCCTGCGGGGTTCAGTCACAGGGGCAGTCAGGTCTCAGAAAGGGGGTCCTCTGACCCTTCCCCGAGTCTCCAGGATGATGAGCAGGGGTGGGAACAAGATTGTTTTTAGGTGCTCCACACACCTGCTGTCCGTCAGCCCCCAGATGCTGAGGTCAGGACCCCAGGTGAGTGGTCATGGACTCAAGGCCACTTGATGGTAAGTGGGGCAGCCGGGATTCAGGCCTGGCAGGTGCTGGGTCAAAGAGGTCATGGCCTTCTGCAACAGCCCCCCACAAATGGGAGAGGTGACCTGACTGGGGGGGGGGGGTTCTGGCTTCCCCCCCAGCCACCAGCTGCCCAGAATCTTGGTCCCACTGCTTAGCACCTGGGGTTAGTTGAAGGGAAGGGATGCTGGGGGGACAGGGCCTTGGCTTTCCTGGCGGCTCCTTGCAGAGACCATGAAGGTTGGGGCCACGGCTGCTCCCCTTGGGGGAAATGGGGGATGGGTGTGTTCCGGGTCAGCCCTGAGCCTGACTTTCATCTCCAGGACGTGCTGCAGAGCTGAGTGTCATTAGTCTCTACTGGTTATCTAGCCTGAATACAATTAGGTCTCTAATTTTTTTGGATTACTCGGAATAATGTTGTAAATGTACAGAAAGTCCTAATGGGAGTCATTGGGAACAGTGTACCCGGATGTCCCTTAATCATCTGTGATGGTGGCAGGTCGGCTGCTCACAGTGGATGGATGGGTAGTGCCGAGTGAGCCCGGCCGCAGAGGGCATCCCCCTGGATTGTTCCTGGTGGCCTGCAGGGTGCGGCCATCCCCTGCCCAGCTGCACTCCTTCCCCCTAGGTCTTGTCTGCTTTGCTCTTTCCGTCCACGGAATTAGAGAGCTTAGAACTTCTGAGTTTGCTTTTCCATTTAGGCTTGGAAAAAAATGTTTGAAGTGTTTGGAGGAAAAGGCCAGTTTCTCCTGGGACCCCAGGTTTGTGGGGAGGTGGTGACAAGCTGCGGGAGGCTCACAGAGAAGCCAGTTCACTGGGAGAGGATGTGGAAGTGCCAATTCTGGCCCAGCAGCCGACGGCTTGCCGCAGGAGCCTGCTGGGCCCATGGGAGTTTGTTCACCCACAGACAGAGCCTCAGTGAGCCTCCCTCAGGAGGGCAGGGCCTGACCCAGTGTGCTGTTCATCATGTGCACAAGGGCAGAGCAGGGGAGCATTTTGGAGCTTAGGTCCCAGATGGGATTAAGAAGAAGGCAGGTGGGTTTCCCTTGGCCTACCCCAGGCCTGTGGGCAGGAGAGGGTGCTGGCCATGGTGCTGGGCAGGAGAGGGTGCTGGCCATGGTGCTGGCCATGGTGCTGAACAGGAGCCCACGGCCCTGGCCCTTCATGGGCACCAGCCAAGGCCCATGGGGCGTGAGGGGCCCCTTGGCCCCTTGGCTGGTGCTGGGGAAGGGGCTGGGGAGGCTGCACAAGCACCAGCCCTTTTCACCTGGACCACTTGCTTGCATCTCCAGATTTAGCTTGTGCTCCCAGCGATCCTTTCTTCCCAGTTAGCATTCTTGCCTGCGTGTCTGAGGCATGTGTGGTTTAACTAGCCAAAAGCTGAATGAATGTGGCATGGACAGAAAGCAGGTGTTTCAACCCTGCCTGAGTGAGGGGTGCCAGCAGCTTCTTAAACCATTGGGTATGGTCTGTCGTCTTTGCTGATGACAGAAATAATACACACCCCTCGTGGGGAGCTGGGAAGATACAGTCAAACACGGGAAGAATGTTTGTGTCACCTGGTTTATTTTCAGGCATCTGTGCCCATCCTGTGCGTTTTTTAAGCGAGATAGGATTCAGACTTCTCTAATCCTTTTCCACGCTAACGACGTACTGTGAAGTTTCCCTGTGGAATTACATGTACCTGTTTGGCGAGCACTGGGCTTTGTCTCTGTCATAAGAGCTCCTGGTGCTCCCTGGGTGACAAGGTGGCCCTGTCCCTGACTCCCCTCACCTTGTGCCCTCAGTGGTTTATAGCTTGGGAGGAGACAGTGGCTGTGGGTGCTGGCCTGGAGAATGGACCCCACGCACACGCCTGGGGGAGGACTGGGACCAAGGAGGGGGCATGTTAAAAAGGGGTTCTGCCTGTGGGTGAGCCTCCTGTCACTTGGAGGCATGTGAGTGGAGTCCAAGAAAACACTCACTAGGGATGATTTTAGGGGACCAGTATGCCAGAGCTGTGCGCCGTGGGAGCACAGGGGATGGGCCAGCCCAAGAGCCAGTTGGAGGCTCTTCAGGAAGAGTCTGGGGGAGACTGACCCTGGGGGAGGCAGGCCTGGCTGTCCCATCAACATCAGGGGGCAGTGGGGCAGGGAGGCAGGTCTGTTGGTTCCTGTGCTCATGTAGGGAACGTGGGATGTTTTGTGGGGCGTGGTCCTAACTGATCCCACTGCTGAGCACCTTCTCCCCAAAAGCTGATGTCTTCTCAGCAGATGACAGTTCTGCTGTGTCCTGACCCCAGAGCTCACATCCACAGCAGTGCTGGCTGCCTCAGAGGCACCCTCCTCATCCTGCACGAGGCTCCCCTGTGATTGTACGGACGGGCACGAGTTACCTCTGTCATTTCCTCTGGGGTGTGGCCTTGCCGGAAGTGAGCCACATCTACCCTGTTGTGGGTTCCTGTGTGGCCAGGCTCCTCAGACAGGGCCAAGCCCCTCCTGGTCTCAGGACCCCCATGCTCTGCCTTTGGAAGCTCTCTGGGTCCCTCTAGGACACAGGCTTCCTACCCATGGGCCCCTTCTTTCCAGTTCTTTCCAGTGGTGTTTAGAGACTGCTCAGGATGCACCACCGAGCCTTGTCTGAATGGGGCCGCGGGCTGCTCTCCAGTTGGATCTGACCTCACGAGGGCCATCTTGGCTGTCATGCGTCAGGATGCACATGCCACTCCTGTGTGTGAGTTCTCGCTGTGTACTCGGGGGCCAGCAGAGAGGGCAGGAGAGGAAATGAATGGACCCCTCCTCAGAGGGTACCAGTGTAGGAAGGCTGGGCAGTCTGTCAGAAACCTGAGGACAAGGAGGAGGCAGCCCTATGGTGGATGTGCAAGCAGGAAAGAACTCCAGGTAGTAAGAGGAGTGTGTGCAAAGGCCCTGGGGCAGGGAAGCTGGCTTGCGGAAGCTGAGAAATAGACAAGAGGGGAGCGAAGCACACTTCCTATCTCTGGTGGGGGTCTCTGGTGGGGGTGGCAGGTGTTTGCAGTGGGGCATGGTGGACACGGGACACAGGGTGCATCAGATGGAAGAGCCAAGATGAGGTCTTTGGAGGAAGGGAGACACCTAGAAGGGTTCTGACTGGGGGCTGTGAGCCTGGAGGAGGTCACAATCATCTATGAGAAGGGTGGGGTTGGGGAGGCAGAGAAGACCCAGGAGTGCAAAGTAGGGACTGCGGCGCAGCCCCTGTGTGGACGGGGTGTGGGGTGGGGGGAGCCCCTCGGGTGTGCTCGCGTGAGCCAGGTGGTGATTACCCCGGTCTCCCAGGATCGAGCAGGAGGCACCTGGGGAAATGGCCTTTATTGTGTGCTGAGCCAGCGGGCTTCCTGCCCGGGCCCCTTGGGTTCAGTCCCTTTGCACACCTCCCAGTCCTGGAGCACCTGGCGCTTCACCAGGATGCTGGCTCTCTTGGGGAGGGGGGCAAGGTCTGCAGTGGGCAAAAGGGGGGCTGGGGGCCCCTGTGAACTTGGGGCTTCTGATGGGTGGATGACTAGGGGGCGAGGCTCAGGGAGGGAAGGACATCTGACCTGCATGGCCCCCTGTCCAGAGAGACCTTGGAGGGACCCTGGCCATCCTGGGGTCACTGGCCAGTGGGGGGCTTCAAGGGGTCCCCTGAGAGCACCTTCCTGCCCTGGGTGTTGGGAGAGGAAGGGGCATTAGTGTGAAAGGTGTGGCTGTGGGGTGGCCACGGGCGCCAGTTGGTGGATGGGTGCAGTGAGGTGGGGGTGGGGTCTGGGCAGGCCAAGGCTGTTTATGGGGGACTGACTCAAGTGCCGGGCCAAGAGCCGGACCTTCTGAGGTCTGGGACTTCCTGAGTTGAGGCATCCGTCGCACCTCCATCACCTCCCCCAGCCTTAGGTGCAGGTAGGTGCCACCAAGAAGCCTCCGTTCTCTGATTAGCAGGCTCAGGTGGGCTGGGGGCAGGCCGCGCCCACGGGTGAGACTTGGCTCCAGAAGAGGGGTCTCAGGAGTGCGGCCTTGGCCTCCCTCCAACGCTGGCGGGATCTCAAAGTGATTTTTCACATCTGGTTTACGCCTGGAGCAGCCGTCAGCAGTCCGGGCTCCGTCGCTACTGGAGATTGGAAGTGGCAGCGTGTCCTGCAGGCAGAGCAGTTCATTAGGGGCGAAATTAGATTCCGGGCTGTAGCGCCGGCTGCAGTCCTAGCGGACGAGGTGAGCGGGAGGCTCCCGCGGCCCGGCGGCCAGTCTGGACGGGAGGGCCTGCTTTGGCCTCACACTGGAAGCTAGCCCAGCCCCGGGCCCTGCTGGGCTTCTGGGCCACCCAGCCCCCGGGGAGGCACAGCCTGATTGGGATGGACATTATTCTGGGGAGAGGGAATTTCTACAGCGGAAGACGGTGCTCAGGCTCGACCCTGAACGGCCACGGTGAGCTGCTTCAGAGCCTCTGTTTTCCCATCTGTTAAATGGGTGAGAACGTTTTCTGCCTTTAGGGTTGTCGTGGGCCTGGTGCATAGTAGACTCACTGTGAATTCTAGCCTGGAGGGGCGGGGCTGGATGTCACAGACCCTTCCCCACTTGCTGAAGAGCAGCCAGTGGGGGCTGGAGGGACAGTGGTGTGCTGGCAACCTTCTCCGATCCCGGCTGCTCCCTTGTTAGATGGTGATTTCACTAAGTACACAAATGAGATTAACAGCCCCAGCCATCTCCTGAGTTAGTCTTTGGAGGCCGTGAAGGGGTCTGGGGTGGGCCTGACCATGGGGGCTTTGCCCTGCCAGTGCCGAGGGACCCTCCCAGTTGGCCCCACAGCAGTGAATCAGGACTGAGGAGCCAGGTGGCAGGGGTTCTGTCATATTTTCCCAGAAAATAAATAATTCCCTGCTGCCAGATGGGGCGAGGGTGTGGGACGGGGAGACGGAAGCAGAAGCAGAGGAGTCTCTCCCTGGAGGTGGGCGCTGCCCCTGTGTCTCAAGTGCAGGGGCAGGCAGAGCACACATGTGCACACACCCGCACAGGCGCACGCACATCCTCACAGGCGTGTGCACACCCACACACGCGCACACGCCCACAGAGCGCACCCCGTGACGTGCAGGTGTGGCTGCAGGCTGACCACCAGGAGGGGCCCCTCTGGCCAGTGTGATTGCCTCCACCGTCCTCTGTCTCTCCTGTCACCTCGCGTCTGCTCTGGGCCCCTCCCCGCACCGCTGTCTGTGTGTCAGGACCCCAGCCCTCAGGACCCTGCCAGTCCTCTGCTCAGAGCTCGGGCTGTGGCTCAGATGTCCCTCCTGACGTCTGGCTGCGGTTTCTCCTGCTGCCCGGTGCAGACGGTGTTTGCTGTGGGTCCTGGGGCGCAGCAGCAGGCAGCCAGCGGGGGTGTGCTTCCAGCCAGAGCTGCGTCTCCAGGTGGCCCGCTTCCTCGCTGCTCGTGAGCGTCATCTGAGGTCCCTTGTCACCCTGGCTCCCCCTCCTCACCCCCCCCCCCCATCCCGGCCCCTGGAATCTGGGCTGCTTGAGATATTGGTCTCCTTGGCAACCGCTGCCGGAGAACTCGCGATCATAACCATTCTCGGGCTGCAGGGAAACCGCCCCATTCTGGCACCGGGGACACTTCCTCCCTCCTTTGTTTTCCCAGGCTGGAGGGCATGAGAAGGCCCTCCCCCACCCGGGCCTTTGGGTGCTGGAGAGACCAGGCTGGGATGAGCCTGTGGGGTGGGTAGAGCCACTCACCTGTCCCCATCAGGAGGAAGCAGACCAGCCATCCTGCGCCAGCACAGCACAGATTTCTATCTGAACGTTTCCTCATGAGCCACGTCGGTCCTCGGGGCCTGGAGGGGACACACTCTGAGCACGTGGCCGTGCCGTGAGGGGCCCCTGCGGTGGTGCTGGTCTTCCCTGTGCACCGTCCCCAACACCTCTCCTAGGGCGAGGGGTGGGAAGAAGGGCCCCTTCCTCCCACAGCTGTCAGGAGCCGGGACTGAGGGTCACGGGGTCGCTGAGGGAAAGGACTGTGGGAACACTGGCCATTTGCAGACCCCAGAGCACCCACAGGAAACTCCAGGTCTGCCCAGGGCCCCAACCGCTGCAGCCCAGGGGCCCCGCCATGGGCTGCGGGGCTTTGGTGACTCTCCCCTGTTGCCTTGCAGGAGGCTGGCCCCTCCTCCAGGCTCCCCAGGGCTGGACCCCACCCACGTGTCCCCATCACCAAGGACACTGTGCTCTGGCATCATGAGGCCAGAGGCAGAGCCCCCTACCACCTTTCTGAGACTCAGTGTTCCCCTGTGTAAGGTGGGTATGAGTGTGGATGTGGCAGGGGGCGTGGCAGGGCACCCTTGTCACCAAGGTGCCTGCAGATGGGAAGAGGCCTGGAAAGAAGTGTATTCCCCGTTGCTCAGCGGCCTGCAGGGCCAGCTGGGGAGCGAGGGAAGGCTCTGGGATCTGTAGGAGACTCGAGTCCTGGGCCTGGGAGGCTGGGCAGGTGGGCGGCCTCTCTCCATGGGGATCTGCTTGTCTTTGCTGCGGGTGTGGGGTGCCCCACGTGGCTGCCTGCCTCCTTCCTCCTCCTCACGGGTGGGCAGGCCCCACCCCTTTCCCCCGTCTGCCGTCTGTGGCCACCTGCTCCAAAACCTCAGAAGCCGGGTGGCTTCTGCTCGGGTTCACTCTGCTCACCTGGTGGCCTAGGAACATTCACCGTGTCTGGCTTCGGGTTTTTCTTCTCCTGTATTGCTGGTGTGGCCCTGGACATCCCAGTCCCTGCCTTCTGGGAAGGGCTCTGCGTCCGTAGAGCACGGCCAGGCCATTCTGGAATGTTCCAAGATGCCAGTCAGAGCTGCCCTCGGGAAGCAGGGCTGGGAGGGCCCGGTTGCTTTGGGACTTGGGCCTTCCCTTTTTACTTCAGGGTAATGTTTTCGTACGGTGTGAGTCTGAGTGTGGACTCCCGGGTCCCCCCACACGAATGACAATGGCATCAGGCCCATCAGGCCCCATTCTTTAGTCTGGTTGGACTTGCCCTCTGCTGAGTCCTGGGACCCCCTGTCGTCCCTTTCTCTGGACCACCCCTTCCCTTCTCCCTTCTTGGCCCCACCGATTCCTTCTTGCCTTTGTGGACACCTTCTCAGGGAAGCCTGCCAGATTTCATGTCTCCCCTGGGCTCTCTGCACCTCTGCCCCGGGCCAAGCTGGGCTGGGTGGCCTCCTTGCCGTGGGCTCTCCCGTCACCCAGGCCTCCGGGGTCCTGACCCAGAGCCCTGGAGTCTCCGGGTCCCCCATTCCTGGCAGAGGCACTGTGTGTAAATGCTGCTTCCCCACTGACTGAGTCGGGAAAAAATACCACCAGGCAGAGAATTATGAATAAATATAAGACACATGAGAGCTGGACATTTTTTTTCCAGCGCTCGGTTAATTGAATAAATTGTCTAATGAGCAAAGGAAATTAATTGTGGTTTTGAGATGTGACTGTTTCTTCGCGTGGTTTTGTGTGTGCCAGCGGGCACCGGCTTTGCCTTCGTCATCTGCTGTCCGTGCCTCTGCTCCGGAGTGGGGTGCGCGCCGGGAGCGCCCTCACCAGCCACGCTCCTGGGAGGGTCGTGTGTCTCTGCACGCAGTTGCCCATCTTCGGGGAGTGTGGGGCCGACTGCCCGAGATGCCCTGGGATCCGGCCGAGGCCCTGACGTCTGGGGGCTGCATGTGCCGGCAGGACGTCCAGCTGCAGGCGGCCGGGGGGCAGGGCTCGTGGCGGACCACGCAGCGGCCTCCCCACTGTGGTCTCTCCCCCTGGCACGTCCAGGGTGGCAGTAACACACGGGAGGGGTGTGGTGTGCAGGCCCCTGTCCAGCTTCCCCACACTGTGTGCTTTGTGCCCTCAGACCCCACCTTCAGCCTTTGGACAGACACCCTGGCTGGTGTCAGATGGGGCCTCCTGGTTCCACCTCTCGGGAACTGATGGGTCTTCTGCGCACCCGCTGGGTGCGGCCCGGACGCGGGTCTGCGGCCAAGGCCCTGGGCCGGTGCTCCTTGGAAGATCGGCGGTTTCCGTTTCGGAGCCGAGAAAGGGATGTTACGAACAAGGAGGATGAGTTCATTGAGGGATGTCCACGCGGTAGCCGGTGTCCCCCCGAGAGCCTGGGGGCCGTCTCAAAGCCCAGGGCTGTTGAGGCAGGAGTCCCGGGGGCGCTGTGGGCGTGCGTGCGGCGTGCTTTTCCTTGGCCCCTCTGTGGTGGCCGCTGACACCCTCTGCCTCTGCCCGCAGCTTCCTGCTGGTTTTCTCCTGCCTCGTGCTGTCCGTCTTCTCCACCATCAAGGAGTACGAGAAGAGCTCCGAGGGCGCACTCTATATCTTGGTGAGCCCCCGCGGGTGTGCAGCCACGGAGGCTGTGGTCGCTGGCCATCCCCATACCTCCGAGCCTCTGACCCCCCCCCCACTGTGGCCCGTGCTCTTCCAGCTCCAGCCTGGCGGACCTGGGCCCCTTCCGGCCTCACCTCCTGACATGAGCCTTCTCGCAGCGTCCACCACGACTGTCACAGTGCTCCCACCCACTTCTCCCCACACACGGTCCACCCCGCTGCCCTCCCTGTGTCCCCTCAGCATCTGACAGCCACCCCACTCCCCCACCGCTTCCCCCCCTGCTCACTGGAGCCTGAGGGCCCAGGCGGCCCCCTGGCCCCGAGGTGTGGGGTGTTTCCTGGCGGGCGTGGGCGTGGGACGGGGGTTGAGAAGCTGACAGCAATTGACAGGCAGGGGCGGGCGCCATGGCAACCACAGAGCGATGTCTCCGTTGCTGTTGGCGACAGAGGGGCCGCTCGAGGAGGCTGGTCCGGGTCCAGAGTGTGGGACCCCTCCCACTGACACCGGCCCACACAGGCCGGGCCCCCCCACCCTAACTCCCGCTCAGCCAGGCTGGTCCCAGCCCTGACGCAGGCCCGGGGGTGGCTCAACGCGGCCTCTCCTGCAGGAAATCGTGACCATCGTGGTGTTCGGGGTGGAGTACTTCGTGCGGATCTGGGCGGCCGGCTGCTGCTGCCGGTACCGCGGCTGGAGGGGGCGGCTCAAGTTTGCCCGGAAGCCTTTCTGCGTAATAGGTGAGCGGGGTGCGCGTGTGCATGTGTGTGTGCACATGTGTGTGTGTGACAGGTGAGCGGGGCGTGTGTGTGTGTGCACGTGTGCATGCAGGCGGGGGCTGCCAGCTCCGGGAAGAGCTGAGTGTGTGTGGGCATGGGAGGCGGGCTGAGGCTGAAGCTGAGGACTGGCTCCTTCTGGAAGTTTCTCCCGCCTGCCCTCTTGGCATCCGAGCCTGTGGTGAGCTCGGCCTGGTGGCGGGAGGAGGGGACAGGTGGCAGGACAGCAGCCGTGCCGGGCAAGGCTGGACTAGGTGGACGGCCGTGGCGTCCCCGTGCTGCCACGCGTCCATGTGGCTGGGGGCCCCGCCCTCATCTGCACCAGGCACGGAGGTGCAGGGGGCCGGCCCCGCCTCGAGCCGCGACGTCCCCCGCAGACATCATGGTGCTCATCGCCTCCATCGCCGTGCTGGCCGCTGGCTCCCAGGGCAACGTGTTCGCCACGTCGGCTCTCCGGAGCCTGCGCTTCCTACAGATCCTCAGGATGATCCGTATGGACCGGCGCGGCGGCACCTGGAAGCTGCTGGGCTCCGTGGTCTACGCCCACAGCAAGGTGAGCGCTGGCGCGGGGTCACAAGCCCTGCTGGACCGAGCCCAGGGGGCGGGTCAGCTGGGAACCAGCCCATCCCCTCTTCCGGGGGCGTCTTTCCATGACCCGGTCCGTCTGGTCGTCTCTCTCCAGAGCGGCTGTTCTGCGGCTCGCTCTATGCTTGGTGGGTGAGCCTGGGTCTGTGCCGCCCGGGCTCACAGCGGCTGCCCTGAGGTGCCCCCTGCCCCACGTCCTGGCAGGAGCCCAGCCCTGTGTCCCAGGCAGCCCCCACGAGGCCCACACTGCACCCCGCCAGCCCAAACGGCCTCCTTGCCTGTCCTTGTCTGAGTCCTGAGGCTGGACGGGGCGGGGGTCTGTCCCCAAGGAGGGCAGCCAGTGGGCATTCGGGCTGCCTGCTCCAGGCGTGGGGAGGTGCGACAGGTTCTCAGCAGTCCCAGATCTGCAGCGGGAATGCCTCAGGATTGTGGGGGTGCTCCCCATACCTGGTGGACGGGGTGAGCTGGGCTGTACTGAGCGGCCGTCCTCTGGGTTTGGGTGAGCAGGTGCGGGGGCCACGTGGCAGAGGGACCACACAGCCAGGACCACACACACCATCCCTCCCGCCCCCGCAGCAGCCCTGTGCTAAGGGCCACGCGGCCGAGCAGGTGCCGGCCTGGGCTGCCGAGGGCTCTGTGGGGACAGAGAGCTGGACTGGGCGTGGTGCCTGCTGGGGCCAGGGAGCCAGGACGTGACCCTCTCTTTCAGGAGCTGGTGACTGCCTGGTACATCGGCTTCCTCTGCCTCATCCTGGCCTCGTTTCTGGTGTACTTGGCAGAGAAGGGCGAGAACGATCACTTTGATACCTACGCTGACGCTCTCTGGTGGGGCCTGGTGAGTCCTGGCAGCTGGGGCCATCGTCCTTCACTGGGGACCTGCTTGGCTTGGCACCGCCTTCCTTGGGGGCCCTCCTCCTGCTGTCCCCCACCCCACCTCCAGGATGTGCCCCCTGCCCCCAGGGCATGGCAGAGTCGCAGGGGCTCTCTGGCTGCAGAGGTCTCTCTGGGGCTGGGCAGTGGGCAGAGAGGCCCTGCCTGGTCACCCACCTTCCTTACTGGCCACCGGTGTGTGAGGCCTCTGTGCTGGAGGGAGGAGGGGACAGCCCTTCCGTCACACGGAGAGTCTGGAAAAGCGAAATCGAGCCGCCCCTGGCCCTCCTGGGCCTCACCTTCCGGGCTGCCCGTCAGGGCAGGCAGAGAGTCTGTGGGCCCACAGCCCCTGCTCACGGCCACCCAGCTCCCAGGGCCCCGGAGCGCCCCTCCCCTGTCACCCGCCTCTTCCGGGGCCAGCCTCTGAAGGGTCCCTCCCACCCTGCTACCCTGGGGTAGCGCTGTGTCTGTGGCCCTGCCCTGTGGGCGTCATCCCCATTAGCTGGATGGAGCCTGGCCTGGCTCCTTGCCCGAAACCACGGATGTCCCCAGGCAGGGTGCTGGAATGCCCCGAGGGTGCCGGGCGCTTGGCCTGGGGATGAGTGGCTGGTCCTGGGACCCCATGCCCCCTTCCACAAATGCTGGCTGCGTGGCCTTGGGCAGATACTTCAGATCCAGTGGCGAAAGGAATATGTAGCTTTTACACGCATCTCCGTGAGAACGCACTTTATCCAGAATCATCTTATCGATTGCCGTGCAGCCTGGAGTCTGTGTGCTGTGCCCTAGCCGAGCGGGAAGGAGCAGGGTGGGCCGTGGGCCAGTCGCCGGTGACCAGGCTTGCCCTGCCCCAGGCCTTGTTCGTGGGCCATGGCCTTCCCATCTTGAAGAATGGAACCGAAACGGCTACTTAAGTGTTTTATCCACGTAGTACTTAAATATGATGAATAGTGTGTGCGTGTTAGAGTGACCACGCAGTTCCCCGCACTCCCTCCCCGCCCTCTGGGCAGGGCTCCTGTGGCTTTTCTTGGGGTTTGCCTCCATGCTCCCAACAATATGCTTACGCTGCTGTTTCCGGATTTAAACTTCAGACGTGAATTATTCACTCTGTGCTGTGACGGAATGAGGTGGTGCCCCGTCCCCTGTGCTCGTCATTCTTGGAAAACGTCCAGCCTGAGCCTCCCCTTTCTTCTGCCCTGTAGCCCTGCGCGGCTGTGGGGGACCCTCGCGGGGGTTGGGGAGTCTCCACAGCTCGTCCTGCCCAGGCCCGCCCCGATGCCCCCCTCGAATCTGCCCTCATTTTGGAGGAGCAGGCCGCTGGCTTTCTGAGGGTTTTCTCAGACCCGGGCGTCTGCGAGGTCCCATCCCCACGCCCTCCCGGCTGTCGGGAGCCACACTTCCGGGATCCTCTCCCACGTGTTTCTGGAATGTGGCTGGGTGGGGGGGTTCTCCTGTGCACGTGAGCTACCTCGTTGCCCTCCCTCCGGGCCCAGCGGGCCTCAGGGTGTGTGCTCTTATCTCTGTCTGTCTCCTCACCCCTTGTCCGGCCCCGAGGAGGCGTCTGGAGCCGTACATCTCCGCCTGCTGGATTTTAATTTCATTTTCAAGATTCCTTTGTCATATGGATGGGATTTCTTCTGTGTGAGGACCAAGGTGTCCGGCCACAGAGTGGCCCCGTGGACTCCAGGTTTCTTCCCACCTCCTGACCCTGAGCCCCTCCTCCAGGTCCTACCCTTGCTCTCCAGACTTCTTTGCACAACTTTGGCGTTTTTGCAGAGAGTGGTGGTTTGAAGCGTTTCCTGTCTTTAAAATACGCTTAGTTTAGGTTAAAAATCTTAACTGTAATCCTCACACAAGGTGAAGATTCTACCAGGGAAGCTTTATGGTGAGAAGTGGGTCTCCTTCCTGCCCACACCCACTCCTGGCCGCCCTTCCTCATTACCTGTGACTTTCCAGAACTTTCTGCACTGGCGGGAATGGGGACGGTGGCCCCTCGCCTGGGCCTGTGTCTTGCTGTATGTAAACAGGCCCTGAAGGTCCTACCCCCGGGGCCTCCATTTACCCAGGGCGTCTCCCAGACTCATGGCAGGCCCTGTGCGGCACCCGGGGACAGCTTCCAGGGGCTGCAGGTGGGTGGTGACAGGTGCCCCTGTCCCCAACAGCGTGAGCCCATCCCCACTGGCAAGTCTGCTAGGGGCCACCTGGGGCTTGCTCCACGGGCAGCGGGCCCTCCTGTGTGCCCAAGCACCCCTCTGCATGGGCGCTGCTCTCTCCGCTGTACAACAGAGCAGCTTGCGCTCCGGCCACACCTCTGGGGACCCTTCCCGTTCTGGCCTTATGTCACCTCCACACGTCCCACCACACGGCCCCCATCCTGTCCCCGTCATCTGTCCCCCGGGGCTCCTGCTCAGCACCGTTTCTGTCCAGCCCCTGACTCTGCACTTCCTGGCTGCTGCCTGGCCTTGAGCCCAGAGCTGCCCCCGCCCCTGTCCCGGGGGAGGCCGCTTGACGGGTTCTTCTGCCCTCATGCATGTGAAATGGTAACACAGGCTTCCGGTGACCCCCGCATCCTGCCCTGGCACGTAGGGCAAGACAAAGGATCCGGAGAGTTCTGATGTGGTTGTTGCAGGGGGGGGAAGGATGGTGATGGGGAGCCTGGTCCCCTGGGCCTCGTATGGGTGGCGTGGGAGGGTGGTCCCCATGCCTGTCCAGCTCACCCCGAACGGTGTGGGAGGTCGCTGCGTGTAAGACTCCCGGGGGCTTTGGAAGTGTCCAGCTCAGGGTTGCAGGTGTCCACGGCGGTCACTGCCAAGCTGGCCGAGTGACTGGCCTTGCCGCCCTACAGATCACTCTGACGACCATTGGTTATGGGGACAAGTACCCCCAGACCTGGAACGGGAGGCTCCTGGCTGCAACGTTCACCCTCATTGGCGTCTCCTTCTTTGCTCTTCCTGCGGTAAGTCCTGTGGCCCCTCTTGCCTTGGCGAGCCCCCGGGTGGCCACACGCAGCTTGGGGCACCTGTCCACTTGGGGTCCGTGGGACGGGAGCGTGGCTGCCAGCAGGGTCCCCGGCACCCCAGGAGCCGCAGGCAGCAGGTATGGTGCAAGGACACCCTTTCCCGGGCTGTGCAGGCAGGGTGCGGGTGGCTTCTGTGAGCCTCCGTGGGAGCACACTGACCTTCCTCCAGCTGTGGCTTCAGACCCTGCATCTGTGGTCACTGTCAGCCCCTCCCAGCCCTATGGGATTGACCAGTGGGGTCCCTGTGAGCCAGAGCGTGCTTCGTGGTGATGAGGCTGCCTTGTCAGATCTCCGGCGGGGGCGGGGGGGGGGGGGTGTTTCTGGTGTCACCCACAGCTGGACAGGTCAGAAGGGTGGCTGGTGGGGACACAGCTGTCTCAGGTGGCTGCCACCCAGAGCTTGGGCTGCACTTGCTTCAGTGCAGGCCAACCGGGAGGGAGGGTAATCTGTGGGCCCAGCCCACTCCCGCAAGGTGGAGGTTTTCCTTTACCCTAAATCCGAGTGTTTCTCCCCAGCGTGGTCCCCAGGTGATGGGCGACTGAGGAGGAGGGAAGGCAGAGCCAGCGAGGCCCTGGGGTGTGCAGGCTGGGGCGGGGGTGGGGCTGTGGTCCCCAGCACGTGGTCTGACCCTGATGATCTGCAGGGCATTTTGGGATCTGGCTTTGCTCTGAAAGTTCAAGAGCAGCACCGGCAGAAGCACTTTGAGAAGAGGCGGAACCCTGCAGCGGGCCTGATCCAGGTGAGTCCAGGTGGCCCCACATGGGATTCCCGGGGCGCTCCTGGCACGGCCCCGCTAAGGGGGGGCCATCTTGGCCCCTGTGTCTCCCCTGCCCCGGCGACGTGCACGGCCCTTGTTCCTTTGCAGGAACGTGTTGGGCACAGAAGCCAGGTGCAGACGCCTAAGGCTGCAGTACCTGTAGTGACACCCGGGGGAGGGGGGGAGGGGGTGGCCGTCGTCCTGCGTGGGCCCCGGGCCCAGGCGGTCACAGGTACCCCTGACGTGCCGCTCACGGGGCCCCTGCCGGGCAGGTGTGGCATCTCAGCTTCGCTGCCCGCGCTCACACAGCCCCTCCCACTGCTGGGGTCACAGGGGCCCCTCGGGATCTAGCAGTGCCTCCCGAGCCTGAGCAGCAGGCTACCCGAGGGGCCCCTCCAAAGCCCATGGGCGCCGGCGGACCTGGGGAGCCGTGGGCTTCCCCGGGGACAGCCTCCTGCGCATGCGTGCGGCGTGTGAGTGCGTACAGGCGGCGTGCGCGTACTGCATGCGTGCGAGCGCGTGTGCGTGTGTGCGCGCGCGCATTTACCTTTCGCCGTAAAAGCTGCAAATGGCTATTTTTCAAATGCGAAAGAGCGTGAGGGACAAGGGCCACGGCCTCACCGCGCACGTGCACGTGGCGCCGAGGTTGGAGGCCCTCTTAGCAGCCGCACGCCTGTCCCGCTTCCCCCCGTGAGTGTCCTGCGTGCCTGTCCCCCGTCAGGACTCAGGCAGTTCAGGGGCGAGGCTCGGGTGTCCACCCGGTGGACGGACACTGAGCTTGTGGGCGGGGTTGCAGGGAGTCCCGGTACACGAGTGGCGCGCGGTCACGGGCGATGCCTCGGGGGACTGCTGGTCGGAGGGCGGTGCCTGGATCCTTCTTTGGAGGCAGGTGGTGGGACCGCAGCCCCGCTGCTCGGGATTACAGGCTGGGACAGCTGCACAGCTGCGTAGCTGGTCACCTGGCTGCGATTCCCGGCGCCCAGACGGGAAGAGACCAGCGGGGGAAGCCCCAGCAGAGGCTCGGGCCCTCTATGCTCTGGAAGTCTCCAGTGGTCTGTGTGCTTCTGGTAGCTAAGGTGCCCGGGCAGGTATCCACCTCGTTGCCTTTGCACGTGGTCCACAGTTTGCCAGGGTGCCCCCCCCCCCCCACCGCCAAGGGAATGGACATCCTCCCTCGGAGGGCCCGGGACGGGCTCTGAATAGCAGCGGGACAGGGAGGGGAGGCATCCCCTGCCCTGTGCTGAGGTCCCCACAGGTGGGCAGGGTGCTCTGGTGTTCTCTGTGAATCCGGGTTGAGGGCGGGCCCAGACGGGGGCCTGGAGAGGGAGGGGCAGGAGGGACGGGACCCAGAGGGGGAGGGAGGGGAAGGCAGAAGGAGATGCCCCCCAGGCTTTGCTAGGAGCGTCCAGGAGGATGGAGAGGTTGGGAGGAGGTTTGGAGTGTGGGGTTTGGGAAGCCGGTCGGCCCTCAAGGGCAGGTGCGCACAGCGGCTGGCCAGAGGCCTGGAGCGGAGGGGTGAGGCCCTGGCTGGCCGCAGAGGTGTAGGAGAGGAGATGGCGTGTGCAGAGGATACCGGGCCCTGAACACCACAGGCAGGGAAGCGGGCAGCGTGGGGGCCCCGAGCCGTGGAGAGCCCGTTGGGGAGTCCCCGGGGCCGGTGGGCAGGTGATGGGGAGGCACCGCTCAGACTACAGGAGCAGGGGTCCGGAGCCTCTCTCTCAAGACCCCACGTTCGAGTCGAGGGTTTGGATTAAAGCTTGGGGACCAGAGAGGTCACTGGACGTGGCGGAGGATAGAATTCCGGCACCTCATTTCTGTGCCAAAGGCACACGGATTAGCAAACCTGTCCGGATCCTGTTTTGGGGACTCAGGAGCTAAATCAGAATTTTACAACCACCAGGGGAGGGGGTGCTTGTGAGCACAGGACTGTGGGCTGTGTGTGGGGTTAAAGGCACCTGCCTGCCCCTGCCCGCCCCTGCCCTCCGCCCTGGGGAGTCCCTGGCGTGGCCTTGTTCCAGAAGGTCAGCACAGGGCTTCGCCTGTGTTTTGTCCGCCTGGAGACCTCAGGGCTGGAGCGGCCCCGGGGCTGTGAGCGTTGGTAAGAAGGTAACCGTGGGGTAAATGTCAAAGCCGGCCGTGGTGTGCTTTTGACTTGTGACTCGTCTTTTGTTTCTTCATGTGATTTAAAAGGCAGACGCATGGGGCAGTGATCACAGATCCGTTTTTCTGGTGTGCAGCGTGTAGAGACGGAAGGGGCTCAACACCAGGGGGTGGAGGAGAGGCAGGGGGTGGAGGAGGGTCGCGTTCGCGCGCCGTGGCAGCTAAGCTGGTTCAGACTAGATGCTTGTGTGAGACGCTCACCGTGAGGCACACGGTCGCCATTAAGAGAACAATTGCTAAAAATTCGGAAGAGGCTCAAGATAACCTAGCAGAAAAAGCGAGCACCGAAGGCAGAAACGAGGCGCTGGGAGCCCGCACGCACAGAGGGCTCTGTCCGTGACCACTTTGCACGTAAGTGCACCCCCCTCTCCCACTTGAAAGGCAGCAGTTGAGAGAACGGATTTGAGATGTGCCTGGCGGTGTGCTGTCTGTGGAGACTCCTTAGACCCAAGGACAGCGACAGGCTGAAAAGTGCAGCAACGAAGACAGGAACCCCTCAGGGAACGGTGGCCCGAAGGGGGCTGGGAGGGCTGTGGTCGGAGCAGACAAGACACACTAAGGCAGACACTGTTAAGAGAGACCAAGGAGGTGACGACGCGTTGACAAGAGTCCGAGTGTAGGGACAGGGGTAGACGTGTCCATGCTGGGGGCAGAACCCCAGGGTATGTACAGCCGGAATTACAGGGCGACCTAGATGCTTGTGTAATAATAGCTGGAGATGTCAGCACCCCACCCCCCCCCCCCATCCTCGGTACAAGGACGCAGGACGTGTAGGACCTGCAAATCCCCCCAGGGCAGCCCCCCACATCCTGTCAGCCCCACGGGAGTATTCCCCAGGATAGACCATGTTTTAGGCCCCCAAACAAGCCCCCAGACTGTGATGTTGCAAACCTCCAACGGGAAAGAACGTCTCTGCAACAGACGGTGTCGGGACTGCTGAAGATCCAGTTTTAAGAGTGAAGATTTACTTTCATGCAGAATTTACTCAAAATGGGTCAAAACCTAAATTTGAGAGCCGAAACTATAGAATCCTTACAAGAAAATAGGTGTAGAGCTCCATGGCTTTGGTTTCTCAGATCTGATACCTGAAGCACAAGCAGAAAAGAAGAATACATGGGAATTTATCAAAGTTAAAACCTTTTGTGCCTCAAAGGACACCGTAGAGAGAGTGAGAAGCTAACCCACAGAATGGGAGAAAGCATTTGCAAATCCTGTTTCCGGTAAGATTCTGGTATCCAGAACACATAAGGGGGCTCCAGCAATTGAACAACAAAAAGACAAACCAATTAGGAGATGAATTCGGACAGACGTGGCTCCAGAGAAGATGTCCAGGCGGCCAGTCGGCACGTGAAAAGATGCTCAACGTCATTCATGAGAGAAATGCGAGTCAGAAGCGCCTCAGGCGGTGGGAATGTGGCGGGAGCGGGATGATGGCGCATTGCTGGTGGCGGGTGCAGGGGTGCAGCCCCTTGAGAACCCTGGGTGGTGCCTCAGAGGGGTAAGTGCTGCCTTACGTCACAGCAAACCCCCCAGGTGTGTACCCAAAAGAACTGAAAACAGATGTTCAGCCAACAACTTTTCCACAAACGTTTGCTCCTGGGGGATTCACAGCAGCCAGAAAGTGGAAACGACTCGAATGTCTGCGAACAGACGAACAAAATGCGGTGTTTCCCTGCCGTTGAACGTTATTCGATCATTAGAACAGAACGCTAACGCTCACTACGACGTGCACGGGCCTTGAAACCTTCGTGAAAACAGCCGGTCACGAAAGGCCACGTGTTGTGTGGTTGTGTCCAGGACAGGACGCCGTAGAGACGGGTGCAGGTGATGCCCGACGCCCCCGCACTGGGTGGGGCGTGTGCCTCTTTGGGGGGATGCGAGTGTGGAGCGAGATGGGGGTGGTTGCACGGCAGTGTGAGTGGACCTGTTGCCCCCGGACTGCGCGCTTTGAGACGGCGGACCCCGTGCTCTGTGTATTTCGCCACAATCGAAAGGAAAGGGAACGGGAGCCCAGGCCGGGCTGAGGCTGGGCCACTGCACTGGGGAGGGTCCGGCTGTGTGTCCCTGGCTCTGCCCCTGTCCCCCGGCTCCTGAGTCACCCCCCCGCCCGCACCCAGGGTGGCATCCCCATCAGGCTCGGGGGGTGCAGGAGCCGCCACCGTGGCAGGTCCCAACCGCCAAGGGTCGGGTGAGGCGGACGACGAAAGGCTCGCTGTAGACGGGCTGCGAGCGTGACCTGTGGTGGCGTGTGCCCCTTCTCCAGAGGGTAAACTGAGGCGGGAGTGGGGCCGGACGGGGCCCGGGCAGGGGCAAGGCCCTCGGGGGCATGGGCATGGTCTGACCCTCGCCCGCTTCCCATCCGCAGTCCGCCTGGAGGTTCTATGCCACCAACCTGTCTCGCACAGACCTGCACTCGACGTGGCAGTACTATGAACGCACGGTGACCGTGCCCATGTACAGGTACCGCCCGCCCGCCGGGACCCCGCCCCACAGCACACCGCCTGCTTGTCATCGTGTCTGTTCTGAAGCCCCATTTTTTGGTTGTTCATTATTTTAATTGAGTTTTCCTTTTTTTTTTAAACAACGTGTGTACTTTCCACGGAGTTCTGTGTGTGATTTATTTCGCAGCGTTAATTTTGTTCTTTGTTTTATAGCCCGTGGCTCTTACTTTCCACCTCCACCCACCCTTTGCTTCCCTTCCTTGCCGTGGGTCCCGTTATGTTGTGAGCATCGTGAAGACAGGCCCCTCCCGAGAACTCGCGGAGGCCCGCGGCCCGGCGTAGTGCCCACCGGGGCGGGCCCCGGAGCTTTGGAAGTGAAGGGTAACCTCTGTCCTTCAGCGAGGACCAGGGTCTCTGTGGGGGGGAGGGGCCACGTGGAGCCTGTAGGAGCAGGGGTCCCCAACGGCACAGAGCACACAGACGCTCGAGGGCGCCCTCGGGTGGGGCAGAAAGGCCGGAAGCCCGCGCTGGGGGCAGCTGGTGGAGGCAGCGTGGTCACCAGCAGCTGGCAGTCCCGGCCGCCCCCAGCATTTGTCTGCGCTGGGCCCCTGGCTTAGAGCAAGGTCCGAGGCGAGGGGGGCTGGGGACCCTCGGGGCAGACACTGCCCTGCAGGCCAATCCTTGCCCGGGGCGGGGCGCGGGGGCGAAGCTGAGCCCGGGGGCGTCCGAGCCCCTGGATGTCCCTTACCTGTACCCACTGGCGTCCAGCCAGGAGCCCTCACCGGAAGAGGGGGCCGGGCCGCCAGAGCGGGTTGGGGCTCTGGGCTGGGACGACGTCCCCCCGGGGATCCTGAGGCAGCCATGTCCAGGCAGGGTACCCCCGCCCCGCTCCGTCACCTGGGCGGAGGCCGCGGCCCCGCCCCTCCTTCAGCCGCCACGCCGCCGGCGGGCACTCTCTGGAACGTCCCGCTTCCCCGGGAGCGCTGAAGGCTCTGGCTCTCCCGGCACCGTCCCTGGGGCCTGAGTGGGCCGACCCTGGCGCTAATTTTCTTTGTTCTGTTGTTTCCCCCACTTTCCTCAACCATTTGGTTAATTTTCTTTTTCTTATCCCGTTCTTTTAAAATTTCCGTTCTCTTCCCTTTGTGTGTGTGTGAAAACACTTGAAAGCTCGCAAACTCAATCCTACGGGGCCTCCAGGTAGGAGATGCATGGGACGGACGGCGTGTGTGGTGTGGTTGTTCTCTGTCTGGGACGGTGCAGGGCCGCCCCGGCCCCCGGCCCCCGGCCCGCCCCGGCCTGCAGCCCTGTACCCGTGCCCAGCCTGTGTCCCCCACGCCGGGCGCAGGCGCTGCCCTGGTCCCCCTGTGGCCTCCCTGCCTGGAGCCCGGTTCCCCCCTTGACTGGTCCCCTCCCCCGTCAGCTGCTTTCTCCGGCTGGATCCGTCCGTCCTGCCTTGTCTTCTGTTCCTCGTCCTGCTTCTGCCTCGTCTCAGTAGCTGAGCCCCTCCCCCCCCCCCCCCCCCCCCCCCCCCTGGCCCCATGTGCAGAGCGCAGAGCGGGTGGACACGGCTTCCGCTGTCCCAGCCAGGGGTGCTCCCTCCCTGGACCCGGGAGGACCGTGAGCGCCGTCCCAATTGCTGTGTCTGCAGGGGGTGGGGGTGGGGCTCTCCCTCCCGCTGATTCCCTGTGGGATGGGTGGGGCATCGGGCACAGGCCTGCGGACCCAGGGCCCACCCTCCCTGTGTAGACCAAGCCTGGGATCCCCCTGGCAAAAGCTCTTGCCTGCGGTGCCCTGCGTGGGGACTGATTGAACGTTCCAGAAGAGGGGGGTGCTGTGGGGGCAGGGCCGGGCAGCCCCCGAATCCCACGGGCATCTCCACCCCAGCACCTGCCCTTTACTGGCCGTACACCCCAGAGACCTCGTCGCCCAGAGGAGAGGGTGGGGGGGTCAGTGTACATCCCCCCGCCCCCCCTGTGTACTGACCCGTCGCTGCCCGGGCAGTTGGGGGTTCCCTGCTACAGGCCTCTCTCCTCCCTTGTCCGTCTTGTCCAGCCGGTCCCTGGCCCCCGTCTGGAGCAGCCTCTCCCCGGCCTGGGTGGTTGGAGGTGTCCTCTTGGAGCTGGCTGACCCCCGGCCAGCCGCCACTCTCTCCTGTGGGGCACCCCCTCATGTCCCTACTCCCGCGTCCTCCACAACCGCCCTCAGTGTCATCGGGGCTGTGTGCTGCGTGCACGTCCCTGCCCGTGACCCTGCCCCTCTGTGTTCTGTCCCCTGCTTCTGTGTCCAAGGCATGACGTCCTATCTGCGTATCTGTGTGTCCCTGAACTTGGACCTGCGTGTGTGGGGGCCGAGTGGGGGGTGCTGTCCAGGGTCTCTGCTCCAGGCCCAGGGGTGGGTGCCTGAGGGGCAGTGGGGAGGCCAGTTCTGTCCCCATGTCCAGTCCTGGGGCCTCTGCTGTGCCCATGCCGTGAGCCAGCCTGACTGCCCACATACCTCCTGCTTCGTCCTGACCCACTGGGACTGGGACAGCCCTGCGGGGAGGGGAGGGGGGGGGGGGGGGGGGGGAGGAGGAGCGAGCTCACTGGTCTCCCCTTCGCAGCCAGCTCTGAGGCTGTGACCTCAGACCAAGGGCAGGCCGCCCTCAGGGAAGTGTGGCCGGACAAGGAGGGGTGTGGAGAGGCCTGGCCGTCAGCACAGAGGACTCAGGGCATCCAGCAAGCCTACTGTGGAGGCACGGGGGAGCCCTTGAGCGTCACGTGAAGGCGGGCGGTGGGAGGTGGGGGGGTGGAGCGGATCACACCTGATAGCGGGTGAGGGCTGAGCCGGAAGTGGCCGTGCCCTCCACACCAAGTAAAGGCTCCGACGCTGATCCTTGACCAGGGCCAAGGGGGGTCTGGACGGGGCAGTGGTCCCCAGGGTCAGGAAGGACAGGGGCTGAGGACAGGACGATAGGGATCGGGGCTGAGGCTGGGTGGGGGTCTTTGAGCATGGTTTTAAAGGAGTGGTTGGGACTCCACTTGAGGACGAGTAGGGGTCACAGAGCTGGGTGGGGGGGGGTCACAGTGCAGGATGGGGGCTGGGTCAGGAAGGAGCAGGGGCGTTTCCTCCTTACGCTGAGATGAGAAATGCGTGAGGGCAGAAAGTGGTGAGCTCCCGAGTCAGGGGAGGGTGGGTGAGGAGGGACAGAACTTGCCCCAGGAGTTGGGAGGGGACTGGGGTCCCCCCCCCCCACGTTAGCCCCTCTGGTCCTGCGGCTGGGGTCGGGGAGGCCCGAGGTCCCCCAGGAACCTGGCAGGATTTACAGATCTCTGCCTTGGTGTCAAGGCAGAGACTTGACTGTCCCCTTGGCTCCTGTGGAAGTCCTGCCTGGAGCCGCCCAGTGGCCACATGGGCGAGCGCCCACCTGCGGGCGGGGGGCTGGGCAGCAGGCTGTCCTGGGTGGGCGTGGCCCGGCCTGGGAAGAGGGGGCTTGGAGCAGAGCCTTTTCTTCCAGCTGTCCAGGCCGCCCATCTGCAGCGGGCTTCTCTCTGCCCAGCAAAGCCCTTTTCTGTGACCTCGGTCCCTGCCCTGGCTTTGCAGGGAGGGATCTGGGACCACGAGTATGTTGGGATGCTGTTTGCAATGGTACTGCCCCTCGGGGGTGTTCAGGGATTGGGAAGGGAGAGGAGACAGTACGTGGCCCCCCAACCTGTCCTCCGGTGCCCTTCTAGACCCTCGCCACACTCTCCATGGACGGCCCGGGTGCTGTTCCTGCCTCCCTGCCGTGCATGTTGCTCACTGCCCACCTCCAGCGCCACAGACCCCAGGAGAGGTGTAGCCCAGAGAGTGCGGGTGGCCCCCCAGGGCCACCACTGCCGGGGAGCCGTCCCCTCCCTCTGCCTGGGACAGGCCACACCCATGCCCCCAGCATTAACACCGTAGGTGCCTGTGTGTGCAGTGGACGCTGGTGAGAGCAGGGGTGAGGGTCCCCCAGGCCTAGGCGGCCAGAAGCTCACTGTGCCTCTTCTCGCCACAGACTGATCCCGCCGCTCAACCAGCTGGAGCTGCTTCGGAACCTCAAGAGTAAATCTGGGCTCACCTTCAGGTCAGCAGAGGGCGCCTGGGCTGGAGCTCGGGGCGGCAGGGGGGTGGGGGGGAGGGTCTCAGCCCTCCTGGGGGTCCTCGGTGAGGGGCAGGCAGCCACAGGAGGTCCCCGGCACTGCTGGCCACGGGGCCTGGTGGTCTTGGTGGTTTCCAAAGCTTCTGCTGACCTGGTTGAGGCTCCGATCTCCAGAGGGTGGCCAGTGTGGGGGGTGGGCACAGAGGGTGCTGCTCCGTGTGGGGCCAGGGGCTCCTCCCGTGGCTGGCGTGCCAGCCCCAGGCGGGGGAGAGTCCGTCCCTACATCTCTCTGGAGCAGCGGGCGGACGCACACGCTACGGTGCCCGTTGGTTCTCTCGTAATCCCCCCAAATCTGCGACTCGAGTGCAGGGGCACAGAGCCGGGTGTGTGGAGGAGTGGCCGCCTGGGCCCCCGCGCAGAGGGCTGCCCCGCGCGGCTTGCCGCCTCTGAAGAGGGGTCAGCGGGGTGGGCCGCCCGTAAGGGTTGAGCGGTGGCCCCCATCCCCTGAAGGTGTGTCTGCGCCCCGGAACCCGTGAACACAGCCTTCTTTGGAAAAAAGCTTTGCAGGTGTTACTGTGTGAAGGATCTCAACATGAAACCATTCTGGATTAGCATGGGCCCTAAATCCCAAGACAGCGTGCCTGCGTGAGGGGAGGCAGAGGTGGGCCAGGGGCCCAGGATGCCTGGGGCCACCAGGAGCTGGGAGAGGCAGGAGGGACCCCCCCCCCCAGGCCCCGCCCAGAGCCTCAGGGGAGCTCGGCCGCCCCAGCTCGACGGAGTAGCTCTGTGTTGTGTAGGCTGCCTGGTGTGTGCTCCTGTGCGGCCTGGCGGATGAGTGCAGGTCTGTAACCAGACGTTGGGAGCCTGTGGCACTACCCACGGTGCCTGGGATGGGATATGGGAGAGGACGGTCTGGAAGAAATGGAAAAAAGACACAGGAAAGTCCTGGGTTCCCTGGAGGAAATGATTGACGGGAAACACGGCCGTGGGGGTGGTTCCAGTAAGAGCTCCGGGGAGTGAGGAGCGTGGCGGGGACGGTCTGGTCAGGGCACAGCCCGCTGGAGGGTGCCGTACGCGCTGCTGGTGAGGTCTTGCATGGAAATGGGGATCGCTGGCTACGGGAGGAAGGCCACTCTTGTCACAGACGGTGGCAGACAGGCCGAACCTCATGGAAGACACTGTCTGGGGCGGTGAGGGGGAATTGAATCAACCTCAGAGCAGAGAAGCCAGTGCCCGAAGACTCGGGGCCGCGGCCCCGTCGAGACCGCGGGGGACACAAAATTAGGAGATGCACTCTGGAAGGAGGGTCGTGGGCGGGGACAGCCTTGGTGGGAGAGCTCCGTGTGTTGACGGGCAGGTCTAAGCTCTCTTGGCAGAGGCGGTAAGGTGGGTCACCCGGGAGAGATGTGTGGGAACCCTCCTGCACAACTGCCTGTCCCCGTGGCGTGTGCAGGAGGCCCACGCGGCTGTTAGGAATTTATAGCAGCGTGCCCTGGCCGGCAGGGACAGACAGACTGAGCGAAGGAGGGCTTGGCAGTCTGGGGACCCGCGGGCAGGAGACAGGCTGACGGAGTTCCCCAGCCACAAACACGCTGGGCCTTCGGGGCAAGGGGAGAACGGCTGGGGTCCGGGCGGGTGCGGGGCGGGTTTGGGCCGGGGCCCCTGGAGACCACCGAGGCTCTTGTGACCAAGAGGGGTTTCCTGCTGGGTCTCAGACCTTGGGCACTGGTGACCCTTTATGCCTTCCAACTTCTCCCTGTTTGGGTGGGCCTGTCTGGGCCTGTCTGTCCTGTTGTATTTTGGGGACAGATCACCGGTTTTCTAGAGTTGACGGGTCCCCACCTGGAGAGGACTTTTACCCAAGTGTGGATCACATGCGCTTTTCCTTGTACCTGGCCCAGATGAACGAGACCCCGCGATTATGGGTTCTCTGAGCTACTGAGCGTTAGTTGAGATTTGGACGTAGGGCTGATACTGTCATGGGTTGAGACTTTGGGGTGTTGGGGTGTAAGGTGGACATGAATTTTGGGGTGCTAAGGCACAGACCGTAGTGGGTTTAGTGGTGGCCCCCGGAAGATGTCCATGCCCTTGAACCGTGAGTGGACCTCATTTGGGAAAGGGGGGTTTGAAGAGGTAGCTAAGGATCTCAAGGGAAGGTCATCCTGGATTGGGGTGCCCCTAGACCCAGGGACACGTGTCCTGGAAAGAGCAGCCACAGAAGAGAAGCCCTGTGACAGGGAGGTGGAGACTGGAGGGACACGGCCGCAAGCTCAGGAGTGCAAGGGGCCCCCAGGGGCTGGGAGAGGAGGAGGGACCCCACGCCCCGGCCCCAGGCGGGGAGCTGCGGACCGACACTTGGATTTCTGACTTCTGGCCTCCAAACTGGAAGAGAAGCTCCCGTGGTTTTAAGCCGCCAGATTTGTGGGTCTTTGTGATACCGTCACCGGAGACTCACCGCGCGGCTCTTGGCGTCTGAGCTCCAGGGCGGCTACAGGACGGGCACGAGGGGTCCCACGGAGGCCTCTGCACCCCACGTCGCTGGACTGTGGGCGGTCTGGCACCCCTCCCGCCTCCTCTGTCGCACGGATCCGCCAGCCACAGCAGGACGGTACCTGTTCCGCCGAGACTTTGGACACGCCCCGAAGAGCCCACTCGGGTCCCCTGCGGTTGCCCCGCGATTCAGCCGAGGAAAGTCCAAGCCGCCAGCCTTCCGTTCAGTTCATGAAGAGCGTGGACCCTGGAAGTCACCTACCCCCAGTCAGGGTGCGCCGGAGAATTGCCCTGGGCCGAGCCAAGCACAGGCCCGGGACCACAGCCCCGTGGCCTCTCCGCTGGGAAACAACACGGAGAAGAGTGACCCCAAGAAGCCACAGTGGGAGTCAGAACTGGGGCAACTGTCCGTCCCGAACCTTGGCTGTGGAACCGGAACCCTCCGGCGTTTCCATCTCCGCTCACTTAGTTAACGTTGGCGGTTCTCATTAAAACGTGTGCCCCTCACGTGGGGCCTCAAGCACTTCCAGAATTTCCTCTTTCCTCCAGGACCTGCCTCCTCGGTCCCTCCAGGGGTTCTCGGGGCGGGTGGGCCTGAGGTGGGGCTGGGTGGGGCTGGGTGGCGGGTCCTCTGGGCCCTGCGTGGGGTGGGGTCCGCCTGACCGACCTGCTGCTAACAGTCTTGTTGCTTCTGTTTAAAGGAAGGAGCCTCAGCCGGAGCCCTCTCCAAGGTCAGTGCCCGCTTGCCCCCCGCTGCCCCGGGTATGCTGCCGTGCGTGGGGGCTGGCCCCTCCGTGTCTGTGCACTGTCATCGCGGGCCCTGTGCCCACGTGTGGAACTGTGTGTCTGGACCCTGCCGGCCACGCTGTGGGCCCTTAAATCACTTTGCCTGTGCTCAGCGCCCCCCGTCCGCCCCTGGCCCTGAGGCAGGAGACCTCTGCGAGCACCCCTAGTCCAGGGCAGGGCCAGACGCCCTCTCCCTGCCTCGTGCCTCTTTGGTGGAAACTGAGCCCTGGCCCTGTGAGTGTTTGCCTGTCCGGCCCCTGCAGGTGCCGCCTTCCGGTGTGCAGTCAGGCAGGTTAGAGACGGGGTCGCCCCCGACCCCACCGTGTGCGGGGACTCCGAGGGCTATCTCTGCTGGGAGCAGAGAAGGGGTGATAGCAATCTGATGTTTTCCTGTACTAAGAAGAAAATCGACTGTTTCATGACTTCCGAGTCTGATAAACCCCAGCCTGCCTGTGTATCACCATGCTGAGCTTGGGGTGCGCCCCCCCCCCCCCAACACCCTGCCGCGAGTCTAGTCCCTTCTGGACCGCAGGCCACTTAACTGGCCGCTCAAGTTAGGCTGAGCTCTACCCTCTCCATGCACCGGGGGAGGGCACGCTCCTCCCCCCACGTTCCCCCAGAGGGGGTGACAGAAGACTGGCCACACTCTTGCCCCGAACCAGCCGCTGGAGCAAGGGTGACCAGCCCCTCAAAGCGGCTAAGAAAGCCAACCCTGGACCTGGCTGGTTTACCCGGCACACAGACCCCGTGCTCACCATCAGGGGGGATGCAGAGCACATGCCCAGCACGGCCTGGTGTGTGGGGGACCGGGGGGGGCTGCCCCCCACGTCCTCGGTCCCCATCGCTGCTGCTGTGTCGGCCCTCCCGCACCCTGAGCCCAGGGGAGGCGGGCCCGCAGCTCTGCCCCGGTCCATCTGAGGCCCCCCGGCCTCACGCGGCCTCTCGTTCTCCTCCCCACGACTCTCGTCTCAGCGTCTCTCTCTCTCTCTCTCTCCTGCCCTCCCCCCAATTTGGACACTCTTGCCTGCCCCCCCAAGTGCCTTTAATCTTGTCACTGCCCTTCTTGGGCCCCTTTCACGTCCGTCTGTCTTTGGGGAGGAGGTGGCTGACCCTGAAAGCAGGACTCAAGGTGAGGACACACGGGAGCCCTCCCCCGGGCTCTCCGGTACGTTCCGTGGCTCCCCTCTCCCTGCTTTCCGCACACCACTCCTCTGTCTCCTCCCTGTGTGTCCGTGTGTCCCTGCCTGCCCGTGACCCAGTGGCTTCCCCGAGGGCTGGCCTGGCCCGGCCCTCCTGCTGGCGCACCCCGGGCTGAGCCCTGGGGACAGAAGGCCTCTCCTGGGACATACGCTTGTCAGCTCGGTGACGGAGGGCAGCGTTTCTGTCCCCTCACTCGGGGTGGCCACAGACCCCCTTTTCGGCAGCCAGAGCACCGTAGGGATGCCAGACATTCTTCTGCCGCCAGGGCCCCCAAGGGGGTGGGCCTGTCCCGGGGCTGCCGGGCAAGGGGACCCTGTTCCGTGAAGTGCTAACGGGGGTGTGGTTCCCCAGCCCCTCCTGCATGGCAGTGGGAGGTAGTGGCCTCCTGCCGCCTGCCACCTGCGTGCCAGGATCCCGCTGGCACTTACCAGTCTGGGCAGGTGGATGGGTGGGCACGGGGACCCTCACTCAGCTGCCGTGAGACCCCCCTCCCGGTCCTGGCTCACGACGGGCATGCGCCCCAGCTGTGTTGGGGTCCTCGGCCGGGCCGGTGTCAGACCAAGGCCGTCTGTGCCCGGGCAGGGTGGGGGGGCAGGCCGCGGGGTCTCGGGCTGTGCCGCTCTGGGTGTGTCTGATCTGCCCTTTGCCCCATCCCACTTCTCACTGCCCCCCACCCCCCGTGCCTGGAGGAGACCCCCCCCACCCCCCCGTCCTCCAGCTGCTTTCCCCTTGTCTGTGTGGGTCCCTCCTCGTCGAGGCAGCCACGTGCTGTGTCCGAGTGCCTGTCTGTTCAGTCTGGTCTTGGTGAGTGTCTGTGGGTGCCTCTTCCACTCACTCAACCCCCAGGCCCCCTGGGCGTGCCTGCCCACCCCTCCCGGACCCTTGCTGTCTGCTGGCGGTTCTCAGACCGGCCGGAGCTCCACTTGGCTGCTGCGGGCAGGAAAACCCCAGCGCTGGCCTGAGCCCCGAAGGAACGGGCCCCTGAGTTGGGGGGCCTTGAGCCACGAGGCCCGTGGGGCAGTGCTCAGGGAGGCCGTGGGTACCCCCCGGCTCTGGTCAGGCTCTCAGCGCACTGTCCCATGGGGGCGCCGCTGGCCGCGTGTGACCGGTTCAGGTTTTACTACACACGAGAGCCAGTCCTCCGACGCAGGTGCTCAGGAAGCAGGCAGCGGGCAGACAGGTGGGTGGTTATGTCTTCGGTGCAGCTGGGAACGTGTCCCCAGGCAGTGTTGGGCCCTTCCGGGGCCGGTGTCTATGCTGGGAGTTTTGAAGGCAGCAAAGCTGTTTGGGGGAGTTGGACAAAGCTAAGGTCCTTCTAAGGCGCTGGAGGCAAAGCCCATCCCCCCATCACCCTCTTGCCCCGGACAGAGCCTCCGGGTGGTGGGGGCTGGGGGCCGTGTGCAGGCCCAGGGAGCCCCGGGGGGCGGGGGGAGGCAGCAAGGGGCTCTCAGTCTTTAGCTGTGGTGGGACTGTGGCTGACGTAAGGGTGTGCCTTGGGCAAGAGCATTTGCCCCAAATTTGAGGGTCTTCTGTGGACAGAGCTGCTAGGTGGCGGGGGCGGGGGGGTGGGTGGTGGTCTGGGTCCTGGGGATACTGAGTCACAGGGAAGTTTGCCCCCACGTGAGGGCACTTTCTGATACAGCTGGACCCCAGTTCCCTCACCGAGAGGACCCCACAAGGAGGAAGTCCCCCCTGGAGGGGAGGGGGCTGGGGGGCCCATGGCCCTCGGCCCCTGGGCCGGCATGGAGCGCTCTGGGCAGTCTGAGCTGTGCACTGGTGGGAGAGCTAAGTGTTGGGGACCGGAGGCGCCCTGTGGGGACGCCGGCAGGTGCCGCCAGTGTTTATGTGTGTGGACGTCGGGCAGCCCTGCCTGGGGCTGGGTTGTGTGAGCAGGGGGGAGGGGAGGGGTCGGCGTGTCTGGTTCCTGTGCCCGCGGTTAGAGAGCAGCTGTCTCAGGCCGTAGCTGCAGGGGTGGGGGGAGGGAGGGTGGCCTCAGGAAGGCCAAAGACTCTTGTGTGTTTTCACTTTTGCTTAAAAATGTGCACGATCTAGTGCAGAGAGATCTGGGGCCTTCGGGGGAGGTTCCTGGGGACCGCAGACCACCGGGGGAGCCTTTTCTGAGCTGCCCGGCAGGTCCAGCCCAGCCCAGCCCAGCCCAGGGCTTCAGCACCGAGACCCAGACGAACCGACTTGGGCGGTGCCCCCAAGGCCCCTTTGCTGAGCGTCCCTCCAGGGACTGGCAGCCACTGGCTCCTGGATGTGCCGAGGCCACTGCTGACCGGCGGCTGGCTGGGCTCGGCAAAGCCTCGGTGATCAGCTTGTGACGCCAGGGTGCACGCTTCCCCCCTCTAAAATGTGTGCTTTCCGGAATCCTGTCCATCTAGAACAAGCCTTTTGCCAAGTCTCGCCCGTGTATTATTTTTTGGTTGGCATGAAGATAGCAAAAAATAATACATTTTTAAGAAGACGTGGCCCAAAACTCTGACTCTGGAAGGAAAAGGTATTTTTGGAGGAAAAAAACGGGAATTTTTTTCTCCAAAAATAGGGCACTATTTTCTTTTCCAGGCCGGCGGAAGACTCTCCGTGCAGGCCCCTCACTGTCATTGCTCAGACCGAAGTGCGGCCGCTGGACCCCGAGTCCAGGGCTGCATCAGGGTCGGCGTGGTGCCTCAGTTTACCTGTGCTTTCTGCCCGCTCGCCCGGCCCAGGCCCCTCTGGGCGCGCCCAGGACTAACTGTGCTCTCCTCATTTCCAGTAAAGGCAGACCGTGCAGAGAGTCCCTGTGTGGATGCTGCCCTGGACACTCTAGGTACCGCGGGCGTGTCGCACGGACCGACCATTGCTGCACGGCTGTACTCCACCTCCTCTCCCGCTCCAAACACTGCTTATTAGAGGTTCTAGATGAGTGAGGGCGAGGCTGGCACCCCGCCCCGGCCCCCCAGGCCCCAATTCTGATTGGCAACTCGGCCTCCACGGCCCCTCGCGGCGGAGCCCCGGGCCCCCTCTGATTCCAAATGACGGCCGGTGACGGTGCTGGCTGCTGGCGGCACAGATGCTTTTGTCCCCAAGCCAAACGATGCCCTGCTCCAAGCAGGAGGTGGGGGGAGGGGGGGGGCCGGCCAGGGGCTCTGAGGCCAGGAAGGGCGCCGGTGGTTTCCGGGGTCCTCATCGCTCTCCGGTGAGCCTTCCCTCCGGGGCTCGCCATCTAGCACCTCTACTATGCACCGAGGGTGGCCACTCCTCACCGGCCGCCTCACCTGCGGGAGGCATCTCCGTCCTGTGTGTGCGGGCTCCCCGTGGCCCTGACACACCAGACGCGCCGGAAAGCCAGAGGCCCACGGCCCCCCCCCTTCCCCCTACAGGCCTGGTTTTGGGCGGACCGGAAACGGCCCCCTGCCCCGTGGGCTCCTTGTCCGCACCTTTACTCTCCGTCCACTGTCTGCTGTGGGGTGTGTGGAAGCGTCTGTCCTGCTTGCTCTGGGTCCCCACCCCCGCTCCGTCCCCCTCCCGCCTGCCCCCCTCCCCGGCCAGAGCAGCACGCAGCCCCACGGCGTGTGGGCAGCTGCACTCGCCTGTCATCTTGTGCATGTGGCGGTGCTGGCCCTGGGCGCACGGGTGTCGAGCGGCGGGCGTGGGGAGGGGCTGTGCAGCAGGACCAGGGGCAGGGGCATGCTTGCCCACCTGCATCTCTGCATGCCTCGAGTCCCCCCACCGGAGGCGGCGCTTGGGGGACACTCGCAGCTCCGGGACCGGAGGCGTTGGGCCCCGGCAGAAGCTGACCCGCTTGTCCAGAGCTTGTGTCCAGGGGGCTTCTGGCCACAGGCTGGGCCCTCGGGTAAGGGGCCGTGGTCAGGCTGCTGGGGGACCAGACGGCCAGTCCAGGAGCCCAGGCCAAGCTCAGCCTCACGGATGCCCCGTCATCGTTCGCACTTTCCCTGGGCATCCGTGGTCGAGCGCGGGCGGGAGGTCCTCCCCGCGGATGCTGGCTCCCTCCCCGCTGAGCTGGGCCCCGGCTGTGCAGACCCAAGCGTGGCCGATGTCGGTGCGGGCCTCCCCCCCTCCCCCTCCCCTCCCCCGGGTGTTCAGGGTTTTCGCTGTGGGCAGCAGGCAGGGGAGGAGAAGGCTGGGGCTTGGCTGTCTCCCCCAGACCCTCCGGAACCTGCTCCCCTTGTCCCGTGTGAATGCCAGAGCACTGGTGCCAGGAGAGACCGCCCTTGCACACACACGGCGGTCTCGTCCAGGGGTCTCTCCGCCGGAGCAGGTGGCCAGAGCCCCAGCCCGCGTTGGTTTGCTTCTGTCCTTGGCTTGTGAGGTTATTAAGGCAGCCCTTCCCTCGACCCCTGCTGCAGCAGGGGCTGCGTGGACACCTGGACGTGGGGCGGGTCTGGGGGGCCGGGGGCCGGGTGCTGCACACACCGAGCTGTGCAGTCTGGGCACCCACACGGCGGCCTCTTGCGGCAGAGCGTCCCTCACCAGTCTGCACATTCCGAGAGCTGGGACAGCAAAGCCTTCCTGTGGCTCCGTCCTCGAGACGGCTGCGTGGGGCCCAGCTCCGGGGGCTCGGCGGGGCCGTGGCTTCGTACGGTCTCCCTGGATCTCCGTTGGGAAGGAGGAGGTCGTCTGTGCGGAGGGCCGCACGGTGCCTGGATCCCGGCGTCCCTCGCACCCGTCTGGCCTTCTTGGCCTTGTGCTGGGCACAGCCGTTGCGGGCTCGGGCCAGTGTCCTGGGCCAGCAGACGCCTGCTCCACCCGAGTGGGATCCACACCGCAGCTCAACTTCTAGCTCTTACGGGCTCCTTTCTTCCCTTTTTCCCTGTCCTGGGGAGACCTGCTCACTAGCAGACGGGTGATCTCAGCTGCTCGGGGAGGTGGGAGGGGATGCTGTGTCCAGGCTGGGTAGACCAGGCCACTGGCCGTCTCTTCTCCGTGGCCAGTCATGTCTGCGCCGTCTCAGGGACCTGTCTCGGCTGTGGGTTCTGGTTGGGGCCGATGGGGGTGGCTGACCCAGGGGAGCCACGGTGGGGTCTGGCGATGTCTGAATGGTGAGCAGGTGATGGTGGCTTCCCGGTGAGAGCAGAGGCCCCCGTCGGGCCCCGGGAGCAGCGCAGGGCTTTGCTCAGAGGCTGTTCTAGAAAGTTCTGTGGCTCCTTGCATGTGCTGGGTGTGAGCAGGTTCACAGTTCACAAGAGCCATGCTCTTCCACAGTGGAAACTGTCTAGTGGGAGGAAGCCAGGGGCCAACTGGTCCCTGGGCCTGACCTGCCCCCGGACCACAGTGACCCACTCCTGTCTCGTGGCTGCTGCCCAGAGGGTATCAGACCCAACTGCACAGGGAGGCCCGAGGACCCCTGGCTGGCCACGGTGGCCCCTCCCTGTGGCACGTCCCTTCCACCCCCTGGAAGTGTGGGCGTTCAGTTCCCGGATGCATCCTGTATGTGGGGGCGGGAGCCTGTGCTGGCCCTGGTGCCGGGGAGAGGGGACGAGCCTCACAGGACACCCCGGCCCCCTCCGCTCTTCCATGCTTCCTGCTCCTGCTCCAGACCTTTCTCCAGGTGGCTCCTGGGGTTTGGCAGAGGGGGTTTTGGCAGCTGTGGACCTCACCCCCCCCCCCAGACCCTGGGGCAGTTACGGGGTATGGAGGGGCAGGCAGGGAAACCAGAGAAGGTTGCCAGGGAAAAGCCACACCCACGGGGCATTTGGGGGTCCTCGTGCCGCAGAGTGTCACCGTGGAGTTGGAGACCTGGCAGGACAGTGTGGAGAAGGCCCAGCACCTTTCCGTAGCACCCAAAGTGATTTAAGAGTCCACTGCCCCTCCCCGCGGCCATGCCGAGCACTGAGGGGCCCTAGGGGCGCCCGTGTGTGCACGTGTCAGCGTGGGCTGTGAGCGGACGTTGGGGTGTGAGTGTCCTTTGCACAGTGACTTCTCTTGCTGTCTTTCTGTGTGTCCGCCCCTGTCGGTCCTCGTGGGAGCAGTCAGAAGGTCAGTTTGAAAGACCGTGTCTTCTCCAGTCCCCGAGGCGTGGCCGCCAAGGGGAAGGGGTCCCCGCAGGCCCAGACCGTCCGCCGGTCACCCAGTGCTGACCAGAGTCTGGAGGACAGTCCCAGCAAGGTGCCGAAGAGCTGGAGCTTCGGGGACCGCAGCCGGGCACGCCAGGCCTTCCGGATCAAGGGCGCCGCGTCCCGACAGAACTCAGAAGGTGGGTCAGGCCGCCGTCTGCCTGCGCTCTCGCTGTCCCCCGAGCACCACCCAGGGCCCCGGAGTCCCTTTGAGCAGCGACTCTCCTCGACCCTTTTTTCTGAGGTGCAACTCCCGTCACGTAAGGTCAGCCACATCACAGTGAGCGCTTTGGTGGCAGTACACTCAGCTTTCATCCCAGCACATTCTTTGGCTCGGAGCAGACCTGCACCTGTTAGGGCCCCTCCCAGCCCCGGCCACTGCCAGGCTGCTGCTGCCCGTGTGCCTTGGCCTCCTCTGCACTTTTCACACAAGCGAGTCACGTGCTGTGTGCTCGCACGCCCGTGCGGGGCCACAAATCGGCTTCATGCCTGTTCGTGGCTGGACGGTCTTCCATGGTTTCTGTCCACTTTGAAGCCGTCCTGTGAGCCACTCGGCTGAGGGGAGCAGGTGGGCTGGAAGGTGGCTTCCCGGGGAATCAGGGCACTGCTCGGGGGAGGGGGGCGGCCCCTCTGTCCTCGGTGCAGCTCCGCCCCTCACGGGCCGCGTCTCGCCCCCGCCCAGAAGCGAGCCTCCCCGGGGAGGACGCCGCGGAGGACAACAAGAGCTGTAACTGCGAGTTTGTGACCGAAGATCTGACCCCAGGCCTCAAAGTCAGCATCCGGGCCGTGTGGTGAGGGACTCAGCTTCCGCTCTCCCTGGGATGCGGGCCCTCTGGGGGCTGGCCTGGGGGCGTGTGCTCTGGTGAGACACCTGTGCCTCATGGCTCCCGTGGCCCCTCATGCCACGGCTGTCACCTACCCGTCCCGGGTGCCGAGCACGGAGGCTCCCGGGGGGGGGGGGGGGGCGGGGGCGGGGGACAAGGGTCATCTGCACCCCGGGGCCCGGGAGTGGCCTGTGTACACAGAGGGTGGGAGACCGGCCCGGATGATCGTGGCGTCGGCCGGTGCCTGTTCTTGGAGGTGCTGGGGGTGCACGGGGCTCACGGCTGCCCCCACCCCAGCGTGATGCGCTTCCTGGTGTCCAAGCGGAAGTTCAAAGAGAGCTTGCGGCCATACGACGTGATGGACGTGATCGAGCAGTACTCGGCCGGCCACCTGGACATGCTGTCCCGCATCAAGAACCTGCAGTCCAGGCAAGAGCCCCCCCCACCCCCCACCCCCGCCCACCAGCCCTGGGGCGTGGAGGCCGGGTCCGTCTGGGCCACAGCCGGGGTGGCTCCGGCAGGGTGGCGTCCCTCAGGGGCCAGCACGGGGGGGTGGGGGGCGACGTGGGGGTCCTCGCGCCGCCCCCAGAGGGGGGGTGGCGGACAGGGCTGTGGGGACGCGGTGGTCGGCCCTGCCTGCCGCCGCCTCCGGGCCCTTCCTCTCGAGCCCCACACCGGCCCTCCGTGGGCCTTCTGCACACCCTCGTGTGGTCTGTCTGTTGTAACCTTTCCGTTGTCTCTCCCTTCTTGCCTTCCTGCCCCCGCTCTGGTGGGCGAGCGTGTACGTGTGTGTGCATTCACATGCACGTGTGCGCGTGCGTGTATCGTGTGAACGCACACATGCGCGTGCACGGGTGCGGGCACCTGCGGCCACGGTACAGGTGCACGTGTGTGCACACGTTATGCATGCGTGTGGCGTGTGCATGTGCCTCTGTGTGTGCTGTGGGTCCACGCATGTACGTGTGCACCTGTGCACACCGGTGTGCGTGTGTGTTGGGGGTGAGGGAGTAGCCGTGGGGTTTCGTGAGCCCCGCCGGGAGCTGCTGCTTATTCCAGGACAGGGGCTTGTCCACCCCCGTCCCTCACGGGCGGCCCCCTGCGTTCCAGGACACGTGTGAGGGGTTGGCATCAGCAGGGCACGTACACGCGTGTCCACGGACCCGGGCGCACACCCGAGCACAGGCGCGGACACGTGCACACACGTGTGTGTGGTGTAAGAAGCCCACGTGGCTGTTGCCGTGGTCTCTCCGAAAGTGAGTCACACGCTTCCGCCAGCAAGAGCCCCGCCCCTGCCCGTGGTCCCTCAGACTCCACTGGTCTGCCCCGGCCACCTGGGTCCTGGCTGCAGCGGGGTCCAGACGGTCAGGGGACAGTCGTAGGGCTCAGCCAGCTCCCCAGGCCCTGGCGGTAGTGAAGTCCTCGTCCTGGGGTGGTCGCTGTGCCCCTCCCGCACCTGGACGCCAGGGAAGGGTCTCTCTGGGCCTTAAGCTGCTCCCGTCGGGCGGGTAGCGGGGGGTGACCCTGTCCTCAACACGGCTGAGGCTGCGCGGTCAGCTGCTCACCGTCCCCCACCGCCCCCGGGCGGCAGCTAGACCTGTGCCGTGCACGTGGGCATATGTGAGGTGCGAGTGTGTGCGTGTGCAGTTATGCACATGCAAGCAAACGTGTGCCTGTGCAGCGTGCGTGCAAGCTGAGGCGTGCAGAGTGTGGACGTGCACGTGCACAGGGGTGTGTGAGACAGAGTACTGCAGCGGCTCGGCCGCTGGGCCTGTTCCCATGTCTCTCTCACCGAGGTTGATTTTCTTAACCAGGCTCCTCTGTCCTACCCGCCCCCCTCCCCCTTCTGACCGGAAGAACAAAGCACACGGGCCGCCCCAAGGAGCTGGGACACCTGCCCCTCACTGGCAGGGCCCCACCGTGGTTCGCCGGCACCCTCGGCGCCGTGCCCCGGCTGCGGTGGCTCCGGCGCACACACCTGCTGGCCCGGGCAGGCCTGGGGCCAGCCGCGTGGTTGCGGGCCCCCCTAGTTCTGGGCTCGCTCGGGCGCCTCCCAGGTTAGGTGAGCGCCTTCCGCGCTGTTTCACGATGCATTTGGTGGTGTCTCTTTTCTTGTTCACTCGCCAGGATAGATATGATTGTGGGCCCCCCACCCCCTTCAACTCCCCGGCACAAGAAGTACCCCAGCAAAGGACCCGCGGCCCCTCCGAGAGAGTCACCCCAGTACTCACCTAGGTCAGGACGCCAGCCCTTCCCGCCTTGTGTCTGTGGAACGGCCAGCCCCCTTCGCTCCAGGCCACATGACGGCAGCACCTGGCCTGTATCCCGACGGGACATTGGGGAGGCGGGGGGGCTGCTCCTGGCGGGGGGGGGGGGTGCTGTGTCAGGGTCCCGGGGGAAGCTTTCCGTGGGGGGGGCTCCTTTCCACGGACATCCCAAGTGACGTCTAGCCTGGGCGGGGGCCCCCCAGCTGGCGGTGTCCTTCCCACCCCAGCCCCCCTGCCCCTTCCCCCTGCGCCCTCCCTGCAGCAGGGCTCACCTGGGCTGCCTCGCGGATCTGAGGAGCGCCTGTTGCTTCTCCCGCCTTGGAGCCACCCGGGTAGAGAAGTAAGGAAGCCCCCCCCAGGCACCCAGCACTCGGCTGGGTGCCAAGGGGACGCGTGACAGTTCACTGCGTCATCTCCGGTGGGCAGAATAGTATGGAAGCCGGTCCCGGCTGACGGGCGGAGTGGAAGGTGAGGGCACGGTTAGGTGGGGAGTTCACAGAAGCAGCTGTTCTAGTGACGAGTTCAAACTTCGGTACCTTTCTGCCTCCTTGGGACAGATGGTGGCCGTAACCTGTGGCCCTTGGGCAGGGCTGCTCAGCTGAGGGACAGCGGAGCCCCCGGGGCAGAGAGGAGGGCCAGGGCAGATATGCCCTGGCCTGCTGGCAGCTCAGGTGCAAAGGGGCCCAGGAGCATCCCGGAGGCCAGCAGGGACACTGCCACGTGGATCCAGGCTGGCCCCTGGAGGGACTGGTGTGTTTGACCCGTCCTCCCCGCCTGCCAGGGTTTCTGCACGTGAGGCTGAGGGTCAGCATGCTGGACCTCTCAGCCTGGTGGCTCTTCCGTCAGAAAGGGGTCCCTGACGAAGGAGGCCTGCCTGACCCAGGGCAGCCTCTGACAGTGTTTGCTGGTCCGCTGCTCTGCCCGTCCTCTCCTGCCTTGAGACGCCAGCCCGTCCTGGGCATTGTGCAGGGGGCAGGGGTGGGCATCCAGAGCCGTGAGCTGGGAAGGTTCCGTAGCCCTCGGAACTGCCCGGGCCTCCGGACCGGCTGCAGCCAGAGGACACGCAGATTCTCACAGAGAAGGGGCCGGAGACACAGCGTGGGCACGTGGGGGTTTAGCCTGACCCCTCAGCCCGAGGCCAGGGGGAGGGAGGGCACAGGCCCCTTAGAGGCCCCTCCCCCAAACCCCGGCAGCGTCAGCTCCAGGCTCCCAGGGGGGACCGGCCAGGCAGGTGGCCCGTCATGTGGCAGGGGTGAAGGCGCTGAGCACCTGTGCCTGGACTGTGTGGACACTTGGAAACACCAGGGAACCCTCCTCCCTCTCCACTGGCGTCTGCTTGGAGCCCGAGGGTCCCCCCGCTGCCCCCCGCCCTTCTTGGTCCTTCGTGCATGAGTCAAGCATGAAGTTCAGACAGAGCATGAGGCTGTACTGTGGCTGACGCAAGCCTGAACCCCTCTTCTGCTTCGTGCAACAGAAAGAGAACAATCCCCCCCGAGCCCTGCTCCCCATTCAGAGGCAGACAGAGCAGCCTGTGGGTGAGGAAGGAGGCCGAGACGTGGCCCCGGCCAGCTCACGTGGCCTCCTGCACTCCGAGACCTGAGGAGTGTGCCTCGTGCTGGAGGCTCCCGACCGCCCGGCGGGGATGCCGTTTGCCGGGCCGGTCGGAGGGCTGACCCAGCAGCTTGCACACAGCCCGGGCCTTTGTTCCCGCGTGAGCCCCCGCGTACCTGTGGGTCTTGGCTCAGTGTCAGGAGCCCACATCGCAGCGGTGGCCCCTTCCGAGCCTGTCGGTGGCCCATCCCGTTCGGCTGGGGATTGTACCGATGTCCTCCTCCCAGATGGAAACCTTCCACCTCCCGCTGCCGTTCGGGACCCGTGGCCTCCTTCGAGTTGAGCTCAGCCGCGCTGTCCGTCCCACACGCGCGAGCACACGCGCACACACACACGTGCACACGCCCAGCGAGCACACAGACTGGTTGGCAGTGGCTCTGTCTGCCCCCACCCCGTGTTGTGCGTTGGCGGTTTCCTGTGTTGGTCTGTGTCCCTCCCTGTCCGGTGTGCATGGAGCCGCGGCCCTCGTCATCTGCTTCTGTTCCTGCCGCAGACGTGGAGCTCCGCCCTCCCCAGGCCCCCCCCCCGCCCCCCCTCCCCGGGTTGGGCTGACTGAGGTCACATTTAGAGGAGTAAAGCTCAGGGGAGGGGGCGGGGCACGGGGGGCAGGGAAGCTGGGGGGTGAGCGGTCCGATCCCTCTCCACTTTACTCCTCGTTAATGTGCCGCCCGCCGGAACGCAGTGGGTGGGAGCAGGCCCCTCAGGCTCAGAGAGCAGGGCGAGACCAGGTGCCCCACGTCTACCTGCCCTGGCGCCCTGCTGCCCCCCCCCCCCCCACGCCCCGGGCGGCTCCGGGCCCAGCCCGGAGCCTGGATCTGGGGGCCCGTGGCCTGGCCCGGGAGGAAAGGGCCACGGGCCCCGGCGCACTCACCCGAGCTCATGCTGGGGGGTGGGGTCTCTTCCCGGCAGAGTGGACCAGATCGTGGGGCGGGGCCCGGCGATCACAGACAAGGACCGCACCAAGGGCCCAGCCGAGGCTGAGTTGCCCGAGGACCCCAGCATGATGGGCCGGCTGGGGAAGGTGGAGAAGCAGGTAGGAGGGTCCCCCAGCCCAAGGTGGGGGGCGGGGGGGGGGGTGGACGGGGGAGGCCACGGCCCTTCCTTCCCTCTGGACGGTTCGCTCCAAGGGGTGGACCCACGGTGGACAGCAAGGCGGCCCAGAGGCCACACAGGCTGGCGGGTGGGGTCAGGGGCAGAGCCCCTCGTGCGTTTGCTTCTGCGCCCACGCGGGGGAGGGTGCCCGCCCGCCTCCCGGCAGCTCCAGGCCTGGTCCAGCGGCCCCTGTTTCAGGTGTTGTCCATGGAGAAGAAGCTGGACTTCCTGGTGAACATCTACATGCAGCGCATGGGCATCCCCCCGACGGAGACGGAGGCGTACTTCGGGGCCAAGGAGCCCGAGCCGGCGCCGCCCTACCACAGCCCCGAGGACAGCCGCGAGCACGGGGACAGGAACGGCTGCATCATCAAGCTGATCCGGTCCGCCAGCTCCACGGGCCAGAAGAACTTCTCGGCGCCCCCGGCCCAGTGCCCGCCCTCCACCTCGTGGCAGCAGCAGTGCCACCCGCGCCAGGGCCACGGCACCTCCCCGGTGGGCGACCACGGCTCGCTGGTGCGCATCCCGCCCCCGCCCGCCCACGAGCGCTCGCTGTCCGCCTGCAGCGGGGGCAACAGGGCCAGCACGGAGTTCCTGCGGCACGAGGCCGCCCTGCGGGACAGCGACACGTCTATCTCCATCCCGTCCGTGGACCACGAGGAGCTGGAACGTTCCTTCAGCGGCTTCAGCATCTCCCAGTCCAAGGAGAACCTGGACGGCCTCCACAGCTGCTACGCGGCCGCGGCGCCCTGCGCCGCAGTCAGACCCTACATCGCGGAGGGCGAGTCGGACACGGACTCGGACCTGTGCACCCCGTGCGGGCCCCCGCCGCGCTCCGCCACCGGGGAGGGCCCTTTCGGCGACGTGGGTTGGGCCGGGCCGCGGAAGTGAGGCCGCCCGCCCGCCTCCCCCCGACTCTGGCTTTCCAGGTCTGCAGACGGGACGCTCCTCAGCGACGCGGGGCGGGGGCGCCTTGGTCTCGAGAAGTGAAGTCTGGCAGAAGTTATTTCTTAACAAGGGGCCGCCAGGCCGGCCGTGCCCTCTCTGCAGACCGCTGGCTGGGGTGTGAACAGGGGTGATGGCAGAGGACAGACCCCTGGCGGTAGGGAAGAGGCGTGCGGTCAAGGAGCAGGGCCCGGGGAGGGTGGCAGCGAGGGGCAGGATCGATGGCCTTGAGGCCCGTGGGGAGGGAGCTTGGGCTGAAGGAAGCACTGTTGCCCCGTGGGCGTGGCTCGGTCTTGTCCCTCTGTCCCCGCAAGGCTGGCACAACGCCGCCTTCTCTCCTCCAGGGAGCTGCTGACCTGCAGAGGAGGGGGTGAGACCTCAGGGCCTCCCGGCCTCGGCTCCTGTGGGGAGGGGTCTGCTCCACAGGCTTCTGGAACGGGGCCGTTGCGGGGGGCTCTTGCAGCCACCGGAGACCTGGGGATGGGCACCCCCATGTGCTCCAGGCCACGGCCAGCACCGGATAGAGCCCCGTGTGCAGGGAGCATGCTGGGTGGTTGCGGGCTGGTGTTTCTAGGCCCCAGGGCCGGGTAGGTCATGGTGAGCAGGTTCACGTGCTGTCTTTCCCTGGGGGCCCTGCCTCACTGCTCCCCCACTGGTGCCTCAACAGGACCCAGGGCAGGACGATGCTATAACCCCTGGGGAAAGCCTTCAAAGCCCCCCAGAGGTTGGGGGGCCCCCTCCCCCCGTGGAGCTGAAGCAGCCCTGTCCTGTAGGGTGCCTCCTTCATCCCCGCTGCGGCTGACTGTCCACCCACCCGCTCTGCACTGACTGGTCCCTTGGCTGTGACTTCTTGGTATCCTGGGAGTCAAGGATGACCATCTCCAGCCTGAGCCTCAGGGAGCAGGGGCCCCTTGTCTCCTGTGGTTGGCACCTTGGCGCCAGGAACAGCAGCTCTGAGCCAGTCTCAGCAGTCTGTGGGGTGGGAGGCATCTGGCATTTGGAAGCGCAGCCTGGGCACCTGGCTATCTCTGCGGCAGTGACCCCTGCGTGTGGTCGGGCTGGACGCGGCCAAGCCCACTATGGAGTGACTTCCCCCCAAACACTAGGTCCTGGGGGAGCTCTGTCATGACTCGGACCAGAAGTGGCTGGCGAGACAGTCTGCCTTTGTCCTCGGAGAAGGGCTTGGAAAACAGTATCTGAGGGTCACGTGCCCCGGGCATGAGGTCCAGGTGCTCAGAGCTCTTTAGGGAGTAATGTCTCTTGACCGGGCAGGGGCCATTGCTATGGGCTCTGTGCCTGCCCCCTCCCCTTGCCAGGACACCCCGGGTCCCACCATAGGCGCCTCTTGCTGGCCGGGCAGCAGGTGGCTGTGCTGGGTCTGTGTCTGCCCACAGCAGAGGGCGGAGGGCGGAGGGCGGAGGGTGGAGGGCGGAGGGCACAGGCTCAGAGGTGGAAACCGCTGTTGCTGTCAGGGCCCAGCCTCCGGGAGGGGGAGGTGTGGAAGTTGCCACGGGGCCCGGGAACGAGCGCTTCTGGGGCCGTGCTGGCTCCCTCATGCTGAGGACCGTCCTTCTCCAGGGCTGTGTTTCTCCGGCCTCGGGCCTCAGGGTGGTGGGAAAAGCCCCTGCCCGTGCAGACGCCGCGGGCCTTGGTGTGGCCTGTGCGGAGTGGCCCGGGGAAGGTGCCTCTCCCATCGCCATCTCCCTCTGGGCTGAGCCCCCTTCGCCCTCCCGGCACGGGGGAGGGTGGTTCCAGCTGCAGACCGCCAGGCAGGGCAGGAGCGGGCGGCCCCTGAGCCGGGCAAGGCCGGGTCGGATCTCGAGGCCCTGTGAGAGTTAGAGCATGTCGCCAGTGACAGACCCGCCTTGTTGGGTCTCGGCCATCGAGGACTCCACGCCCTGGGCGGAGGCGCCTGTTGTCCCGAGAGAAAGGTTGCTGTCCCGTCCCACATGCTCCCTGTGTTGTGTGTCCCTGCAGGCGGGAGGAGCTGGCCTCAGACGTGCTCCCTGTCCACAGAGCCGCTGCACAGGGGGAGTGGTCTCTCAGGCCGCAGCAGGAGGGGTCTCAGGCATGTTCCACGTCCGCAGGGGGGACGAGAGACCTCCTGCCTGAGATCTCTGGCCCCTCCCAAGGGAGGAGGCACCCAGCTCTGGGGGATGGTTTAGGGGCTCGGCTTTGGGAGATGATGTCGTAGAGGCCCCCTCTTGGGACGCCTGGACCGAGGCCTGGGCGGTGCGTGTCCCTCACGGCACCCACCCCCTGCCCCGGGGTCCCACCCTCAGAGAAGCATAGCAGGAAAAGGCTGGAGGCCTCCGCAGGGAGCTTGAGCCCTTGGTTGGGCGTGTGCGTGATGGGAGTATGGAGCCGGCCGGTCACCCTTGGCACATGTGGCAAAGGTTTCCTAAGACAAGGGCACTTGTTAGGCCAGAGTATGTGCCCCCACCAGCCCATGGCCCTGTGCTCATGTACACGCTTGCGTACGTGCAGCACACGCACATACACAAGCACACCCACGGGGATGTAACTTGGCACACACATGCTCACGTGCACGCACACACTCGTGCACACACGCTCGTGCACACGTACACATGTGCAGCCCACCCACACATGCACACAATGCGCACACACGGGCTCTCTCATACACACACTTACAAGCGCACACGTGCACACGTGCGCACACACACATAAACTTCACACACACACGGTCATCCACACATGCTCACACACACTCATACACACACAAGTTCACATGCACACGCTCACCCATACACGCTCACGTGCACGCGTGCACATTCGCACACAAGCTCACACATGCACACTCACCCATACATACTCGCACATGCACACGCCCACATGCATGCACTCTCACACGCTTGCCCTGTGTGCGTGCACGCTGCATTTCTGACCTTGGTGGCCCTTTGTCTGACCTCTCTCTCTGGATCTGTCTGCTTTATGCCCTGAGAAGCTAACAACTTTGAGTGGCAGGTGGCCGGCAGTCCCGGGCTCCTGGGCAGCTCTGGCAGAGGGGCCACCGGGGCCCGTCAGGGGCCCACGCGCCTCACGTCAGCCGGCCCGGCGGCTGTCCAGAGCCTCCGTTCGGCCGGATGCCGCGACGTGACTTGGGCTGGGCTGGGGAGGCCTGGGTGTCCGGTTGTAACCCTGGGGCCCTGACCGGCTCCCTCTGCCCTCCCTGGCCACACGGGCGTCACCCTGTCCCTCACCGGCACCCTCTGGCCCAACATCTCCTGCCTGCCCACGTGAACTCATGAGCCATGGACTCGCTGGGCCTCCCTGGAGGATGGAGGGGCCCTGGCCAGGTGGCAGAGGCCTCCCTCGGCCTGCCCGCCTGGCCCCTTGTACGGGAGGGCGCTCCCCTCGTCGGGGGCGCTCGCCTCAAGCTCGTTTGGAGGCTGGAAAGGTGCCTGCGCTCTGGGACCCCACACTGCAAAGGGTGCTCTGTAGAAGCCCATCTGGTTAGAGCGGGAACTGCCCTGTGGCTGCCCCTGGTCCCCGAGCACACGAACCAGCCAGGTGGGGCAGCATCGTGAACTAACCTTGTCCCTTGTACTAGGCTCACGGATTCAGCACGTTAACACGGGAGAGAAGCGGGGGGGGGGGGGGGGGGGGGCACACTCTCTTCTGCTGGCCCTCACATTCAGGGGGCACCCCATAAAGCAGGTGCCCCTGCCTCTGCTGTTTGTGGATGGAACTCGGCCCTGAGACCTTTCTAGATGCTTCCTGAAGCCCAGAGGTGTGGAGGGCTCCTGGGAGGCCTTTGTAGAAATGCTGACTCTTTGTATCTATTTCGTATTCACCCCGAACTGTAAATAGTGTACAGACCGTGGTGCAGGCGTTTGTTTGCCTCTGACGTCATGCTGCGAGACCAGAGTGATGACAGTGTCCCCGCCCTCTGATGTCACAAGCCCTTGAAATAAACACAGTGTGCAGAGGGGCAGTTTGACAGCCCATGGGGGGCTTGGGGCATCTTGCACCCGAGCAGGGCGGCTGGGTTCCGAGCAGCAGGACGGCTCTGTGCCCCTGGTGCCCCTCCCCCCATCCGATGCTCACCGGCTCCGAGGCAGACGCTCCCTTCCCTGACTGACTTGCTGTCTTGCGTGGTCTTCCACTGCCTCCGGTGGTGGTGTGGACAGACCTGCCCTCTGTGACCCCGGAGCCGGTCCTCAGGCCACCTGCTTGGATGTACCAATGCTGGGTGAGGGGCGGGAGGGCTGGGTAGGGCCCAGAAGTAATGGGCTACCTGCTTCTAGCACCCAGGGGAGCCTGTGTGGCTGCTCCCGGGCGCAGGCTCCGCTGGGCCCCTGCTGAGCACTAAGTAGGAGACACGACCAGGGAGGGCTTCCCGTAGGAGGTGGTGTGGTGGGATTAGGGGCTTGCACCTCTCCTCTCTCCAGGGTACCTGAGAACACCTGCTGCCGAGGCCGGGACGCTGCATAGCCCCCAGAGCGTGCACGAGCAGGGGCCACGGGTCACAGGATATGCCATCTTGTGGGGGTGGGGGCTGACCGCAGACGCCAGGAGGAGACGTCGGAGGGAGGGAGGCTTTAGCAAACAGGGTAGAGAGAGCACGGAAGAGACACTCCCTGGAAGGGGAGACCCTCTGTCGACCTCTCCAAGGCACCTGTGGGACCGGAGGAGCCGGCTGACCTCTCGTCTCGGACCCCTGTGTGGTGTCCCTGGCTGGCAGAGGACGCCAGGGAGACCCTCAGGACAGGCAGGTCAGGTGCTGGGGGAGGGGGCCCCGAGAGGGGCGGCCCACACGGCTGGCCCTCCCCCGCCACACCACACGCCCAACTCTGGCTGGGTTTCATAATGTCGTTGCCTTAATGCACGTTGACGGAAATTCACCGAGGTCGCCCCACGCCCCCCGGCGTCTGCCGGGCACCGACACAGGACCCCGCCTCCTCCTCCCCGCCGGCTCTGCAGATGGACGCAGAGCGGACGGTGGACCCGGCACCAGCCTCACGTCCGCCGGGCCCTTCCGCGCCCCGTCCCGCGCCCGGCGCCCCGTTCGCCGCCCCGCAGCCCTTGTCCGCGCCGCTGCCTTGGCTGTCTGCACTTTGTTCTTGCTCCAAAGAATACTCATAATGCCTTCAGTACTGCCGTGTACTTTCCACCACTCGTACGCGCCCCTGTACCATTGCCACCGGCCTTTCTTCTCGTGAATGTGTTACCACCGCGCACTTGACCCTCGACTTGTGCATTGTCCGTTTTCTAGGGATAGACGCCCAGGGAATGAACTCTAGTTTTCTACGGACCAGCCGACACGCTGACTTACTCAACTCACTGTCAGGTTGACACTTGTACCTGAGAGCGGGGCCCAGTACGGCTTTGCCCAGGACCGCAGGGGTGGAATCTGGCAGCAGGGACGCATGTGGAAAGTTCCAGAAAGTTCTACTGCCACAGGGACCTGTGCACTTAGTAAAACACAGTGATTCAACCTGCACGGTGTGTGGCCTCTTTCCTCTTGCACGCCGTCTCGGGGCTGCTGGCCTCTGGCCCTGCTCGCAACGGGCCAGGCGGCGTGTGGCCTCTGTGCTCCACGGTGGGACTCCCACTCTCCAGGGTCAAGGCCTTGGGCTCTGTCAGTGTCCTTTGCTGCCGTAACACAGGACCGCAGGTCGTCAGCTTAAGGCAGTAGGCATTCCTGGGCCCGAGCCCACCAAAGCCCCTTCCCGTCCCTGCTGCTGCCAGAGGGCCGTGGGCTCCAGAGCCGTCCCCGGAGCCCTGGAACCTGCACTGTGTGGCCCTTGGGTGTCTGGGCCAGCACAATCCACTCTGCCCAGATTTCTCTGCAGCTCTGGGGGTCCCGGTGAATAACCCTGCTCCCATGTGCTCTGGGGGAGGGAGTCCCTCGCTACCCCCTCACACACTGGCCCCCTGCACTGCACGGAGGAGGCTGTGGAGGAAGGCAGGAGCCTGCCCGTGACCACCCTAGCCTCACCGTGACCATGGGAGAAGAAGGTCGTTGTCTCTTGCATTCGATGGTCTTTGGCTCATTTCTCTGCGCCAAGAAGTTTCGCTCAGTTTCTCTAGAATTGTCACCTAGGGTTAGGGTTAGGTTTGGCTGTGACTAACAGAGAAGCCTTAAGTAACCATGGATTCAACAGAATAGACTCATATTTGCCTCTATGGTCCAGAGGGAGGCTGTCTGGACTAGTGTGGCCCTCTGGTGCCGAGGACCCAGGACCCTCCTGATTTGTGGCTGTGCTCTACATGACCTTCTCCGCAGGGTCACCTCAAGGACCAATATGGCTGCTTGAGTCCAGCCATTACATCTTCATTCCAGTCAGCAACAGGGGGTGAGGGAAGGACACCCTGTCCCTTCAAGGACCAGTCTCTGAAGTTACACACACACACACACACACACACACACAGAGCTTCTGCTTACTTCCATTGGCTAAAACCCAGAGACGATCTGTACAGAAGATCGGAAAATGTGGCCTTCGTGCCGGGTGCCATGTGCCCGCCTATGCTCTCTGGCAGCCCACCCGGCCCAGGTTCTGCTCCCTGCAGGGCTCACCCACCCTGGGTGGACACTGGCTGCCAGACCACAGGGTGCAGAGAGTAGAGTGGGGAAGAACAGGGCAGAGGGTGACCCCGTGGTCCCCGCTGCTCCCCACACATTCCGGCCTTCCTTGCCACTCTGCGCCCAGCCCACGTGGCCGCACAGCCTTGTGTGTCAGGCCAGCGGCGGCCGGTGCACACCCGCCCCCCTCCCCGCCCCACTATGTGGTGGGAGCACGGATCACCACGTTCCCCGGGGCGGAAACCAAGGCGGGAGAGGTAAGTAGGGGCCGGTTTGTGGCCCCAGAGCCTGCCGGGAGAAGCGGCCAGAACTCACAGGGGAGCCCGCCCCCAGCTGAGCCGCCCTCTGTGTCCCGGCCACAGGGGCCCTGGTTTCTGAGAACGTCTGCCTGCTCCTTGTCCCCATCCCGGTACGCCAGGCACAGGGCTGCCTCCCGCTATCTCCTGGGCCCATGGGCCCCCCTGTCCAGTGCTGGACACTGAGGCCAGCACCGTGGGGGACTGGACACTGGGGCCAGCACCGTGGGGGACAATGGGGAAGGCAGCCTGTGGGGGCGGCTGGGACGAGGGCAGCTGGTGTCCTGACTGGCGTCTGAGACTGTGGGGGGGGTGGGGGGCGGCTGCAGATGGGGCACAGGGCGGGCGTCCTTGTGGAACAGAGCGTGGGGGCAGGTTGCAGGTGCCTCTGAGTGTCCGAAGGTGTCGTCCCCGGGGGCACCCAGGAGTGCGTATGATGTCTGGAAGAGGGTCAGTGGGGCCGCAGTCAGCGGGAGGACGGGACGGGGGCAGATGGGACGAGGGCGTGGCTCGAGGGAGGCTGGTGGGCGAATGCCACTGCCCGCAGCCGCCTGGACGCCCCCTCTTGCCCTTTCTGGAGCCGCTGCGTCCAGGACGCCACTAGGGGGCAGCGCTCACTGGGAGGAGGGCCGCCCGCCGGGGCCAGGCCAGGCCCAGGCCAAGGGGACTCCGAGTGGACCCTCCAGCTTCCCGCCTGGGATTCTGGAACCTTCACCCTGGGTGGAGACCAGTCCCTGTCCCTCCCCACCTGCGACTGAGGTTAGAGTCAGACACATTCCGCAAACGAGGCCAGCGTGAGCTCCTGCAGGGAGAGCTCCGGCCTCCAGGTGGCCTTGGCCGAGGGGTTATCGCCACCTCACTGGCTCGTGTGTGAGCACACACGTGTGCGAGATGGGAGGCCAGGCTCCGGGGATCCGGACGGGCCCTGCAACATCCGTGAAGCAGCCGACAGGAGGGGGTCCTTGTGGAGACCCGGGGGTGGCACCGGCTTGGTGGGGTGGTCACAGGCTGGCCCGAGCGGCCAAGCCTGGGTCAGCGGTTCTGCTGGGCCCTTGGAGCAGCCTGGACCCAACGCCGGGGGCCCCTGGAGGAGCCGTTCCTTACTGGGACCGCTGTGTCGGGCTTCACCGGACCCAGAGCCTGGGGCATAAAAGGGGCACCAGCCCAGGCCTGTCCCCCGACCTCGGACGCCAACCCTCCCCGGACGAACCTGTTATTATAGTCTCACTTTCTGGAAGCTCCCGGAACAAACCTCCCCTGACCTTCTCCGGACGCCCCTCAGCTCCGTCCCCGCAGGTGCACGAGGCTTGTTTGCTGACCTTTATCACACGCCCCAGGCCCGGCTCCACTCCGCAGAGCCCTGGCGGAGGGAGCAGCACCCCAAGCTCCCGCTCCCTCTCCTCTGAAAGCACCTTTATGGGGAGCACGGTGGAGTGCGGCGGGGGTCCACAGGGAGGCCCGAGGGGGCTGTGTGAGGGGGCAGCACCCTCCTCCCCGCCGTGGGCACCGTGCCCTCCCTCCCGCTCCGCCCCGGGGCTGGGCCTCCCCCCACCCTCCTCACCTGCTCCCAGCACCCGCCAGCCCCGCCCCCGTCTCCTGGACAGAGTATCCCTCCAGGTGTCCTGTATTCTAGAAACACGCACCTCCCCAGCCCCGCCCCAGATCCTATGGGTCTGAGCAGGCCTCAGGGTGGGCATGGGGGGCTCTGAGTGTTGGGGGCAGAGGGCCTGGGGATCAGGGGCTCCCTTGCTGAGCCAGGCCGGGTAGTCTTGGGATTGTCTGGGGTACCTTGTCCGGTGCCCTGGCCTCGGATACCGTGGGGAGCACACCCTCTCCCCTCTCGAAGACTCTCCCGCGGCCCCTGTGCACCGTGCCCACGCCGGGCTCCCACTCGCCCCTGTCTGCAGCCGTGGTCTCTCCCTGCTGTCCCATTGTGACCTGCTGAGAAACCCACCTCGCTCTCTGCACGCACCCACCTCCCCCTGCACCTTCTCCCTCCAGCACGGGTGCGGAATCGAGACCCGGGCTGGACCTCAGAGTGGGCTGCAGATGGGCACAAGGCCCTGGGCTGCTCAGCCAGGGCGGGGGGCCGGCCAGGCGGCAGGTAGAACCCGGAGCCAGCGGGGGCTCCTCACGGCCCCATACACCTGCCCCTAGCTGTTAAACTGGGCAAGTCGGGGTCCCACTGTGACATTTCCAGCTTTCACAGGCAGGAGAGAGGGCTTACTAAGAGAGAGGAGGGACCCCAGGGTGAGCCCAGGGAAAGGCCCGTTCGTGCCTCACCCGACAGAGGGAAGGCCAGGTTTCTTCCGTGTGTGTGCACGTGCCCAGCTTCCCCACCGAGTCCTGTGAGACTTTCTGTGCTCCCCTCCACCTGGCCGGCCCTTTCCTCCTCTTCTCCCGGCCTCAGTCTCCTCCTTCAAGGCTTCTGCGCCTTTGGCCATGCACTCCCTACTCTGAAGTCTTCCATGGCTCCCCAGTGCCTGGAGGGGAAAGTCTCACCTGGAGCGTCCTGGGGGGGCCTTCACCACCTGTCTCTCCAGCACACCAGGATGGCTCCACTCTCTGTGCTGCCCCCTCCCTCCTCCCCTGCCCTCTGCCCTCCTCCCAAATCCTCCTAGGCCCGCCAGGCCCTCCTCCAGCCCTGCCTCTTCCTGGGGGTCCCCACAGTGCTCTGCACCAGGGTCCCTCCCTCGTCCGGACCTGCATCCCGTGGGTGACCTGTGGCCCCTTCGTTCTGCCCTATCCTGTTCTCTGAGGACTCCGCCTCCTGAGTGTCTTTTCTCCAGCCAGGCCCAGGTCCCGTCGCTTGTCCCTGGCCTGGGCGCCCGAGTCCTTGGGCACATGCTAGGGGTGGACTCCAGGAAAGTTCTAGAAGCCCGGCACTGCTGGGTCCTCAGGAACCCATTCCTGGTTGCGGCCATTATCTGGTTTTATGAGACGCGAAAAAAGTAACTTAATTTTCAATTTAAAAATGAAATGGTCTAGGGGCGCCTGGGTGGCGCAGTCGGTTAAGCGTCCGACTTCAGCCAGGTCACGATCTCACGGTCCGTGAGTTCGAGCCCCGCGTCGGGCTCTGGGCTGATGGCTCAGAGCCTGGAGCCTGTTTCCGATTCTGTGTCTCCCTCTCACTCTGCCCCTCCCCCCGTTCATGCTCTCTCTCTCTGTCCCAAAAATAAAGAAATGTTGAAAAAAAAAAAATAAAAAAAAAAAAAATGAAATGGTCTAGCTCATGATATTGGCCTTTCCTTCTGTGCAGAGGAAGGTGTAACATCGAGGCTGGGGCCTGGCTTGTTGCCGACACTTTCACATGGAAACAAACGGCCGAGGCAGGCTGAGCGGGAAGGGGTCGGCCGGTGGGCGGCTCCGAAGACCGGGGCTGTCCCAAGTGCCTCTCCGCCTGGAGCGACCCTGGGTGGCACCCGCCGGGGTGTGCAGTCGGCCAGTGGACCAAGACGGAGCCCAGCCCGGAGGACGCCGAGAGCACTGAGGAGCAGCGGCCGCAGGCGCCCCGGGTCCCGGGCCCGCGGGAGCCTCAGGGACGCGCAGAGCTCTGGGTCGGAGGAGCTGGGGGGCAGTGGTTTGTGGCCCTGGTGGCAGCCTTCGTCTCCCTTCCCCAGATGTCGCCTCCATCCTCTCTGACTCAGGACACGGTCAGCCCTGCAGTCCCAAGACTGGTGGTCACTCGGCCTCCATTGCCCCAGCCTGTCCACTGCCCTCAGATGACCTAGTTTTCACACCCGCATTGGCCGCCTTGTGGTAATTCAGTCACCCCCACCCTCCTCGGCGTGGAGCCCACAGCTGTACCCAGGGCCCCAGGGCCCCCTCCCTGGCAAGGGCCAAAGGCCCTGTCCCCTCCTTCATTCCAGGTAGGAGAGCTCTTGTGATGCAGCCAAATTAAGTCCTGGGCAGCCTGTGGCCCACTGACACCTTCAGTCTTTTTCTCGTGACCCAACTCCAGCCCAGGGCAGCGAGTTCAGGTGTCGGTTTGGCAACTCTGGGTCAGATGTCACTTTGTACCTATAGGCTTTTGTCTTCTGGGTCTGGACTCAGCAGACCTGATGTTGTCATCTGCAGCCCGCTCTGGGAGGGAGGCTCTCGGGAACACTGCTCTTGGGCCCAGATTTCCCAGACTGGGCTCTTGCTCCGCACCGGAGACAACAAGGCCTGAGGTTGGCTCCCTGTGGCTTCACAGGAGGGCGGTGGCCCCGCGGCCCGGGGGGGCTGGAGGAACGCCTCCGGAGCCACACGGCTGGAAGCAGGGCTGTCCCTGACATTCAGAGCCGCTCACGTTCATCGCACGCTTGGTCTGACGTTTGCACTAGAATCGGTCTGTGTTAGCCTCCTCCTTGCCGCTTGCACAGACCAGACCCTCCTGGCTCTCAGGCATTGAGAGTCCGAGCGGCCACCCTGCCCGTGGCCTGCCCTGCGCAAGGGAGGTTCTGGGGCCCTGGACCCCCCAGGTGCAGACCCAGCCTGTGGGGGCACCTGGAGCCTCTGCCCTGCACTCCGACCTCACACGGGGTGCTGGAGGGCGGCGTCCTCCACGAAGTTTCCCCGAGGGGGCCTGGTCCCGGGTCACCTTCCCCGGTGCTCCCTCGTGCCGGCACCCAGCCCCCGCCACCTTCCAGGGCTCAGGGCTGCTGGGTGCTTTCCGTTCTGTCCCAGAGCCAGCCCACGCGGTGCCCAGCGAGCCGCGGTCACCCGCTCCCCTCCCTGCAGCAGGGTCATGCACCTGTGCCTCTCCACCGGCCCTCTCCTGGGTTCTGCTGTGCATGCAGCAGGCGCAAAATGAGGGCCTGCCAGCTCCGGGGGGAGAGGCTTGCCCCCTGTAGATGGGTCCAGACGGGGCTGGGGATGGGTTGACACGAGCACACTGGGTGGGAGCGCCCACACTGCCCCTGCTCCTGTGGGTTTGCTCGGGAGGTACCCTTCCCGCGGCCTCGCCTGGCCCCCTTCCAGCTTCTGATGGGGTGGGGCGTGGGGATGGAGGGGACGGTTAAGGGGAGAAGCCCAGGGGAGGGGACAAGCAGGGCCTTGGGGGGCCACCGCTGAGAGCCTCTCCTGGGATGAGCCCCCGCCCGTCTTCGTCCTCCACTTGCTATGTGCCCTGTGTTCCCAGCCCCCTCCCCGTTCGGGAGAGGAACCCGAGTGTCCAAGAGCCTATCCTGGCCAGAGGTGCCCGGGGAGAGGACGGCAGTGCCCGGAAGTGGCCGCCAGGAGGTAACAGAGCGGGTTTGAACGGGCCTGTCTGGCTCCGCCCTTGAACATGAGTGTCGGTGACGTGGTTGACAACGGCCCTGAAGGTGTGGGTGGGACAGAGCGCTTCTGGGAAGAGGTAGGTGGGTGGGGTCCCAGGTACCGGACCTGATTCAAGGGGTCCCTGCAGCCACCTGGGGAGGCTCAGGCTTCCCTTCGGGAGCACGAGGAGGCCCGCTGGGGTTCGGGGAGCCCCGCCCCACCACGCTCTCTGGAAACAGCCCTGGAAGCAAGAATCCGGGAGGCAGGGCTGGGTTCTTCGTCCTGTGCACGTGAGACCTGCCTCCGCACAGCCTGAGGAGCCCCCTGTGGGCACGATGGGGCAGGGAAGACAACGTGCCTCCCCTCTGGCTCTCCCTTGGGACGCTCGCCTGTGGAATCCAGCCGAAGCCGCTTGGGGAGGCCACGGGAAGGGGTCCCGTCTGCCTGAGGAAAGCCTTCCGATGCTTCCAGCCCCCAGCGGAGTCCCTGGACACTGGGGCAGAGACCACGGTCCCTGCTGGGTCCTGTCCAGAGTCCCGATCTACAGGAACTGGGAGACACAGCCCATGCTTGCCACTGTGGCTTGTTTTCTTCTAAAGTTTTATTATTTCTAAGTGATCTGTGCATCCACCATGGGGCTCAAACTCACAACCTCGAGATCAGGAGCTGCGTGCATCACCGACCGAGCCAGCTGGGCGCCCCTGGTCGTCGTTGTTGGAAGCCACTGGGTTTTGGGGTAATGTGCTGTGCGGCCACAGATCCGCAAGTACAGAATCACGGGATGTATAGGGCGTGGCCCCCACGGCACAGGCGGGGAGGAGCCGGGCGGCGTGAAGGCAGCTGGAGAGCCGGGCCGTCCCAGTTTGCTGGGAGCTGTCGTCATGGATACGTGTCTGCATCCACCGAGGTGATGCGTGGTCTCCTTCTCGTCTCAGCCCTGTGCCCGGGGTGAAGTGAGGCCGTGATGCTGTGCTCCATTTTATGTTTTACGTTTTGCCGGACCCCGCGCTCCTGGGCGCCGTTGCGCGCGCAGCGTCTGGTTCCCGCATCGGGCGGTGTCGTCGGGGCGGTGAGTTGGGAGGGACGTGCTGTCTTTCTGGGAGTGATGGTGTGAAAACTCCCTGGAGCTTTCCGGGGAGGCTCTTACCTTCCGCACGTGGGGCAGTTCCGACGCCCCCTTCCGCACGGCGCTCTGTAGTCCGTGCTCCAAGGAGCTGGTCATCTGGGCTCAGCTGCGGAGCCCGGCTGGCGACTGGCCCGTCGAGAGCAGGGGAGGGGGCCGTACCCCTGAAGCCTGTCCTCCTCCTCCCTCTCTTACGGGAGTTCTGGTCTGGCTGACCTTTGCCCCCTCGTCCTGCTCGCCTGAGGGTTTCTCTTCCTCCTCTGGGTTCCTCCCCGCGACCGCAGCTCCTCCAGTAGAAGCACGAGACCCAGCTTTCCCTTGCGCTGCCTCACGGCCCCCCTCGAGCTTTGGTAGGCGTTTTTCATTTCCATTTTCGCCCAAAATATTCCCAAACTCCCCCCAAGACTTCCTCTTTTGTGGGTTCCTTTTGGGGTGTTTTCACCGTACGTACCATTCTGTTTCTGATTTCTACTCGGGTGCCCTCGTGCTCTGGACCGCACTTCGTACGGTTGATGTGACTTCTCTGTGAGCTTTGTTTCAGGGCCCAGAAGACGCCGCATCTCGCTGGATGCCCGTGTGCGATGCTGTGGTCCCGGGAGCGTCATTAGCCCCGGTTGGCTGACGGTGTTGTTCCGGTCATCTGCGCAGCCTGGTGCAGTGGCTCCGGAGGTGCCCAGCCTGGAAGCAGCAAGGCGGGGCGCGGGCAGACGCCAACTCCTGGTGCATGACAGCCGTCGTCCCCCAAACATGGGGGTGGCAGGTGCCAGCGCCCACAGGCACCCAGTGGCCCGGGGCCTTTTGGGACAGCGCATCCTGGAAACAGGCCCCCACTCGTGGTCACTCTTGCGACTTGGCACCTGGGAGCTCTGGGAGCATTTGGGGTTCCCAGGGGCTTCCAGATGGTTAGGTCTGGTCCGGTGTTGAGAGAGGGGCCCCCAAGTCCGAGAAGATCACACGCCTCAGAGCCTGGTCCCACAAATGGGCTCAGAGCCCCACAGAAGTTTCCAGGAGGTTCCTTGGCACCTGAGTGGCCACTGCCACCTTTGTCCAGGGTGTGGCTCTTCCAGCAACTCCCCCGACTCCAGGGTGCCCGGGTGCAGCCTGGCTGGCGGCTGGCTCGCCCCTTCCATGCCTCCCGGCTGCGGTCCCTGCCTGTGGTGTCTCACAAGGTCACGACCCCCCGCACGCGTGTGGGGAGCTGATCTGTCCTGGGGAGGCCGGGCCCCCCAGCCCCAGGCTGCTAGGAGGCCCGTCGGGGCTGGTCTCGAGGGCAGGCGAGGGAGGGGGGTGCCCGGTACTCGCCCAGGCTGCACTGCCCCCGAGCAGGGGGTGCCGGGCGGCTCCGACCCCCACCCGTGCTCCCCGCCCTTGGCAGTCTGCACTCCCGGCCTCGGGGAGCAGGTGACGGGAAGCAGGTGAGGGCGGCTGGAGAGAACTCCAATCCGGCTTCTCCGTGGAAACAGTCAAGGCATCGCGTGTGGGTTTTATAACTCAAAAACACCAAACGAATCTTCTGACATTTTACCATCGAGAAAATAAGGCAGGGCAGAAGAACCAGGCGGACGAGGCAGCGAGACCCGCCCGGGCGGGGTGGACGCCTAGGCTGGGCCCGGGCCAGGCAAGCGCTTGGGGAAACCGAGTCCCCGTCATCTGTGGCCGTGGGGAAGGGCTGGCCCTCGCCTCCCGGACAGGAGGGGCCGCACTGCCGAGGACGCAACTCAGTTCTGTTCTCCAGGCAGCGAGACGTGATCTGGTAGATATTTTATGTGCCTTTTTAAAACACTGGGCTGCGGCCGATGTGTGATAGGCAGACAGAGCGCAGGGCCCACGACGCACAAGCCGACAGGCGTGGCCCAGCGGGGAGGGTGCCTTTGGCTGCAGGACCCCTCGTTTGAAAGGGGGGGTTGGGTCGAGGGCAGATAGGCCTGTCCCTTGAGGGAGAGGCCTGGGTGACGGCTCCACACGGTGACAGTGGGCAGGGACCCAGCTGCAGAACCACACAGGCCTCTTGGTGCGAACAACCCGGGAACCAGGGCTCAGATGTCTCACTGCGGGGACTGCCTACACTGGGGGCAGAGTGCAGCTGGGGACTTCTTGGTCCTGCCCAGCCCCCTCCGCCCCAATGCCCTCCAGGGCCAGCAGGACTGCGCTGCCCTTTGCCACGGCAGGGCCCGAGCTAAGCAAGAGCCCCAGTTCTGGGAGGGTCGGTCACCCTTCCATCTTGATAGGACCGGGAGGTCCTGACTCTCCAGTTTGTTCGCCTTTCCTTCCAACAGTCTTACCGACTCTGTCCAACTCACGCTCTTTAGGACAAGGGCACAGACCGGGACAGCTGTGGACAGTCAGGATGCATAACCCAGCCAGCAGTGTGTGCAGGGTCCTGTGGTGACCACAGCATTGCCACTTGGCTCCAAGCCCAGAAGTCCCCCTCCCGGGGGCTCTGCAAGACCACAGGCCCCTTCTAGCAGTGTGGGGGCTTGGAGACAGTGGGGTCCCGGCATCTGCTGGGTCAGGGTCTCCTGCCAGCAGCCTGGGGTGGGACCCTGGTGCTTCTCCAGAGCTAACTGTCTGCATCTGCATTTTCCAGCAGGGAGGCCCTGTGCTAAGAGCCTAGAGGGAAAGCCCATCTCGCTCCTGTACGTGAAAGTCCTTTTTTAAAAAATTTAAGTTAAAAAAATATTTTAATGTTTGTTTTTGAGAGAGAGAGAAAAAGCATGAACTATGGAGCATGAATGGGGGAGGGGCAGAGAGAGGGACACACAGAATCCAAAGTAGCCTCCGGGCTCCAGCTGTCAGCACAGAGCCCAACGAGGGGCTTGAACCCACGAGTCGCGAGACGGTGACCCGAGCCAAAGTTAGACGCTTAACCGACTGAGCCACGCAGGCGCCCCAAATGGGCTTCTACTTAAATGATGTCCTACCTGAGCCAAATCAGAGGCTGAGGAAGGAGACGATAGGGCCTCCGAGAGCAGGCAGCCCACAGAAAGGATTTCCCAGGTCAGCCTGAGGCCCCAAAGCCCCCTCCACACTCTGCACCACCCGGGAAGAGCCCCACCCTACCCTGGGTTCCCAGATACAAACACAAAGAGGCCAGGGTGTGGGTTGTAAGGAGGAGGGAAGCCGTTGACCCTCGAGTCGTGCAGGGGGGGCAAAGGTGGGGGCTGGGCAGAGCCTGGAGGTGGGCAGGGGGGCCGGCTGCTTGCTCCTGGTTTCTCTGAGTTGAATGTCACATGGAGACCAGGTAAGGCCAGGTGCTCCTACCGCTGGGCTCACGAATATATGCCCGCTTTTCCCTTCTTTCTCTGGTAAATGTCAAGGGCCACTGGGGAAATGGGGTTGACCCCAGGACTCAAATGAGTTTGAAGCTGGTCTGGAGGTGAGTGGGTTGGTCTAGAGTGGGGGAAGGAAGGAGGGAGGGAGGGAAGAAGAGTGAAGAGGCTGGCAGGTGCCTGGGGTTATAGAAGGACAGAGGGCCCCCATTTTTTTTTCAGCCAAATTCCAGCAATGTCTGCGGCCTGAGCAATTTGCATCAGAAACAATGATTTTGCTATCAAAAACTGACACGTAGGGCCTGCGTGTGTCTGAAAGAGTACTAGTTATCCCTCGCCCCGGAAGAGAACACCCGGGGCCCAGAGGAACATTTCTCGGTTGCCGTATTGGGTGGACACAGGGTGGTGAAGCCACAGGCTGGAGCTCGGCCACGCCCGGCTCACAGGGGACCCGGGTGCCTGTGCCGCCAGGACCTGGGACTGACCCTCGCTGACGTCGGCCCAGATGCACAGAGTCCGCCTCTCCAAGGTGCCATAGAGTCCAAGATAGGTGCTGGCATATCGGAGTGGCTTGCTTTGAGAGCGGACACACCAGACAGAAACGTCACCGCACCAGGACGGCCAATGGTGCCTGAGCAGCAAAAGCCATCGCCACCGAGGGGGGCTCTGGGTGAGGAGGCAAGGCTGGCCTGGTGCCCCTGCTCAGAGGGCCGGTGGCCCGCCATCCTGTTCCAGGGACACTTCCTGCTGGTGACTTCCAGTTCCCTAGGAAGGGGGTGTGGGTGTTGCTAATGGGAAGACCCCCCCCCCACTCTTTCTGTGCCTCAGTTTCCATTTTCAGGCTGCCCTCCAGAACGCATGAGGTCAGGGACAGCAGGCAGAAGACGCGATGGCTGAGAGCAGGCTGGAGGCTAAGCCCCCAGGGAGGCCGGGCTTAGTTCACGGGGCCTCCCTCTGCGCCCCACTCTCCTGGAGATCCAGGTGGGGCCCCCACCTTCAAAGCTCACAGTGGGAGGCACGTGCAGGTTGCCATGGAAACACGCACAGTCTGTGGGCTGGAGGATGGGCCCCGGAGGGTCGGGGATGAGGTCGGGAAAGAAGAATGAATTTCTGCGGGGAGCAGGGGAGGAGGACGTGGGGTGGGGAAGCGTGACCCTCTTGGGCTGGGGAGAAAACCTCGCATTCAGCTAGTTAACCGGGGTCCACGCAAGGCTTCTTCAGGCAAGTTGTATTTAAAACCTGTGAGCAAAACCAGCTGTAGGACCCCAGCCGACCGTCTTGTCCCTGGTTGGGCTGTGCACAGCCTTTACCGGTGGGACCGACGCTTGAGTCTGCAAACACGTGCCTCCCTCCGGTGTAGCTCTGGGCTGGAGAGGCGGGGGCGCCCCGCTGGCAGCCGGGCCAAGCCCCAAATCCTGCGCTGTCCTCCCCCACCCCCACCAGGGACTGCAAGGCACCCAGCCCCCGTGGGCCTCTGAGGTCCCAGCGCCCACTCCCACAGGGGGGATCACGGGTCCCCTGCTCTGTGCCTGCCCTCGGGGAGCTGATTTCCTCCCACGGAAGCCCCTTGCCAGCCCATCCCAGACTGAGGGGAGGGATCCTTCCAGGCGCAGCCCGGTGGTGTGTCCCGAGGCGCCCTGGTCCAAGCCAGGCCCTCAGCGAGCCTTGGGGAGCAGGCGGCCGCGGCCGGGGCACAGGGGGACTGCCAGCAGGGGGATTGCCGCCTCTCGAGCAGCCTGGCGCCTCTGGCAGGAGAGCAGCGGGGAGATGGCTTGCGCCCACGTGCACCTGCCCTCGGCCCCGCCTACCGCACGGTTTCCCGTGGCAGGTGAGTGTCCCTTTTGGCTGTCCTCAGCCTGCAGGCAGGCAAGCAGCTGGCCCGGGGAGGGGAGGGGCAGGGAGCGGCCTGTGTGCTCAGGCGGGAGGCTCGTAGACCCTGTGGGCCTGGACCCTGTGGGGGCACCCCCGGGCCGAGCTGAAGGCCACAAGCCCTCCCTGCCGTTCCTCCCGGGGCCGAGGCCTGTCCTGAGGGCTGCTCTCTGTCCTCCACTCCTGGGGGGCCGGCGGGGGGGGGGGGTTACTCGTGGCGGAAGGCGTGTCGCCCTCTGGTCGCACTGGAATTGCTGGCTCTGACCATCACATGTTCTCTCTCCTCTGCCCGGACACATCCTCTTTCACACCATCGTCACTGTGAGTAGACAGGACCCCAGCAAGACCAGAGCCACGGGCCTGAGTGCACAAGGTCACCCAAGGTCACTCCTGCCAGCCCGGCCCGGGGAACTGGGGTCTCACTGTCTGTGGCCGACGTGGGGGGCTCTTGCCCAAAGGCGTGGTCTCCCGAGGTCCCGAGTGTCGGGGGTCCTGTGACCTTCATGGCCGCCCCCCTGGAGAGGCCCGCAGAGGCCTGGCTCAGATCCCGGTCAGGCCCCCCTTGCGCTGCCCCACAGCCCGCTTCTGCCTGTTGCCCGCCCTCCCGGGGAAGCCGGTCGGGCATAACAGGGTCCCGCTACCCAGATTTCCTGCTCTGAGGGTAACTGTTACAGGGGGGAAGGAAGGCCAGGAGGGGGGCTGAGAGCACAGCACAGGGCTGATGGTGGGCGGGCTCACTCTGCCAGGACAGCGGCTGGCACCAGGGCCTGGCGTCTGCCATGGACGCTCATGGAGCCCCGGGCCTCTGGCTCCCAGGTCCCCATGGAGCCTACAGCGCATTTCCTAGGTCCCAGAGCAGAGCCAGACCCCGCCGTCCATCCCGACCTTGGGGTCCAGCCTTTCCCAGAAGGTGCTCTGCGGAACCCCATTGCCTACAGAGGCCCCCAGATAGCTCTGCGTTCAAATCAGCGTGGTCAGTGCATGCGCCCCAGTCCAGGAACCACAGGGGAATTCGCACGACGAGGCAACAAAAAAGGGCTGATTAACGAGTTTTCTCTAACCAGCATCCACAGACGCATTTGGCCAGAGGTCACTTCTCCAGAGTAGTCCCTCTAAAGTGTCTGAGTGTCCCCGGCTCATGTGGGCCCGCACCTGAGCTGGTGCTGTTCCTGTCACAGGGGATCCTGACAGCGAGGGGCCTCTCTACCGAGAAAGGCAGGCTTCCGGACCCCACACCAGGCATCACGGGGTGGTGGGGGGGGTGCCCCATCACCTATGGTCCACACAGGCACTAGAGGCAACTATGCCTTTCAGAAGCCAGTGAGGACACGGAGGTTTGGGCTGGGTCACTGTCTGCTCCGGGACAGTGGTCCTGGCCGTGGTACCACCATCCCTCCCGCAGGACCAGCCTGGGTATTGTCTTCACGAGTCTGGATCTCCCGGGCTCCCCCTCCAGCCCTTGGGTTGTCTCACTGTGGGGTGAGACTCAGGGGCGGGCCCTGCCGGTGCCCTCAGTGCCCACCCGTCTGTCTGAGCCTGGCTGGGCCGAGGGGGCCCCAGGGGAAAGGCGGGTGGGGACTGTGCCCGGTCAATCCATTCCTGAGAAGCCAGGAAGGAGGCGGCTGTGGCTTGGGGTGGGGGGGCCTGGAGTGGACGCCAGGTGTGTCCAGGCCCCGGTGGGGGGTGTGCCCTGCCCAGCCTCTCTGTGTGTCCCTAGGGCAGGGGCAGCCGCCACCTTAAGGCCTGCCCTGGCCTGGGCACCAGCTCTGGGCCAGCAGGGTGGTGGGCGCGGGGAGGCCGAGGGGCATGGCCCTCCTCCCTGGAGGCCTCGTCCGGCAAGCGCAGCCATGGGCACAGAAATCCCATTAAAATCTCTCTCCCCCAGAACCCCACACCCGCCTAGCTGGCGAGTAGAACGCCCCCCCCCCCCCGGGTCCTGAGCTGGACCCGCTCACCTGAACGGCTTGTGCTCAGCCTTCCCCTTGCTTCTCGAGGGCGCGTGGCTGGCGGGGTCTGATTCAGATGAGGACGCACGTTGCAGCCGGGGTGGGGGCCGGGGGGCAGCAGGGGGGCCCAGCAGCGCCTCCTGCGGGGCTGGCGTGGCCCACTTCCTACAGGAAGTCCCCTCCTGGGGCTGCGGAGGCCTGAGGATTTAGCACCCCTGACTCCAGGGAGAGCAGAGAACAGACTTGCAGGACGCCTGCCTCTGCATCCAGCTTTTAAAAGGTCTGCAGGTACCACGCACGGCTGATGCCCACCGAGAGCTAACGGGATTGCCTAGGGGAGGGGAGGGCAGGTCTGGGCGCCCCCTCCCTGAGCCCAGGGCCTCGGGTGGCCTCAACGTCTAGGCCCCAGGTTCTCCCCTGGCTGAGCCCCCACCTGCGCCTCCTACCCTTGGCTGGTGTCTGCAGGCACTGGGCCTGGGCTCACTCAGAGTCCCGAAGACAGGCTGCTTTTAGCTTGTGCCCCCGCCAGGGAGGGCGCGGCTGCAGGCCAGGTCAGCCCCACGAAAGGGGGAGCGGCCAGAGGGGTCCTTGTGGGGGTCTGGAGCCGCACGTGCTGGCGAGGGCAGGGGACGGGGGCCACGTGCCTCCAGGCAGGCCCTTGCAGGCTTGGTGGCGGTGGCTGCGGGCGAGCAGGTGCAGACCCGACAGGACACGGTCTGCAAGGCGGGCTCTGGGGTCAGGAGGGCGGGACTGGGGGGCCGTGACCCCAGCAGCTAGTGCTGCCCAGTAGGGAGCAGCGTGGCCAGGTGAGGGACAGAAAGAGGCTGCAGGGGTGCCCTGGGGGGGTCCAGGAGCTGGGCTGGTCCCGGAGAGGTGGCCGTGGCCTGCCTGCCGGAGTCTTCCTCGGAAGACGCGCCCCTCTCAGCCCAAGCAGGGTGTGTGAAGATAGCAAGGCAGCAGGGAGGGGGCGTGGGGGGCTGTGGGGGGAGCTGGGGGAGAGGCCATCTGGCCAGCGGGGTCAAAGCACTCCCGGGCTCACGTCACCACGGGTCCTGAGTCTCCGGGGCACTGTGTGAAGGTGGCCATCCAGGAAGACGACAGACTTGTCCCACGGGGGAAGAGAGGGGCTTCCGGGTAAGACCCCAGCATCGGGATGGAGGCAGACCCCGTCCCTGTGTGACCGCCCTCCTGGGATGGAGGACCCGTCGGGCATGACCCACGCTCTGAGGAGCCCCATCTCCCTGTAGCCCAACAGCCTGGTCAGCCCTGCCTCACCTGAACCACGGCCGTGCCCGCCCACCGACGCCCTTCTGCAGCCGTGGTCCCTCCATCCACGGCACCACCCGGAGCCTGAAAATGGGCAGCGGGCACCCCCAGGCCCTGGGCACTGGCCTCACCAGGGGCTCCGTCCGCCCCGTGTGCTCGGGGAGGGCCTGAGGACCGGTGGCCTGCTGTGTGAGGGGGGCCAGAGGGGTCTGAGTGGTGTCCGGGATGGACTGAGGCTCTGTCCCCATACAGTTCCATCCTGTGGGTCTCATCCCAGGGCTTTGCTGCAAAGGCTTCTTTGTACTTGAGCTCTGGGCACATGGGCACATGGGCACGTGGGAAAGGGGTTCACTGTGACCCACTGGGCCCTCTGGCCTTGACTCAGCTGGAACGGGGCCCGAGAGGCCAGGCTATGTGGCTGTGCTGGACTGAGGCCCACCGGACCGGGAAACCCCAGAGCCACATAACGCTGGGGGACACTTGGGGTCGGGCTCCAGCGGGGGGCACGTGGGAGGCCACCTCCCCGCCCCCCCCCGCCCCCGGCACTGGCCTCCTCTCAGGGGCTCTCAGCACAAGGTTTTCAACACGAAAAGCCAGTTCTGTGTCCTCCTTATAAACCTTCCCAACCAAAGTTTGATTCTTCCGTGGGGCCTACAGGGAAGCCATTGGCTCAGAACCCGCTCCCAACACGAGCGCCCGAAACTGTGCCGAGGCGCCCGGCGCTGAGATGCTTCCCCGCTGCCTCACCCTCATCCGCCATCCACACTTCCTGTCCTGGGCAGGACCAGAGCCGCCGTCCTCTGAGAAAGATGTTGGGAGCCCTTTTTGGGGAGGTGGCCTTTCACCCAAGACCTGAATGATGAGAAGGAGCCAGACAGAGCACGGGGGCAGGTGGGCAGGGAAGGGCCCAGCTAGAACCTTCTAGATTCTGGAACTGTGGCAGGCAGGGGCGAGAAAGAGGAGGATGGAGAGGGTCACTCAGGTCCTCTTGGGCCTGGGATGGGGTTGGGCGTTATTTCAGGGGCCCTGTCCCCCCACCCTCAGCAGCATGTTGGCTCTAAGCTCTGGGGTGCTGGGGTGGGAGGGACCTACCCTGTTCTGGTTTCCCAGGGGGCCATGGGGCCGGCCGCGAGACGGGACGGGGCTGGCTTGACACATGTTTGCAGAGCACCATCTGGCTCCTGCCGGCCGGACAGCAGCAGCCGTTCCCCGCGTCCTGCAGGCCTGCCCACCTCAGGACCAGGCGCCTGTGGTTGATTCTTCGGAACTAGAGGCCCTGCTCACCCTCCCCCTGCCCGCAGCCTGGAGCCGCTCCGAGCGAGATCCCACCTGCAGCCGCTTTGGGGAACACCTGCACACGGGTGTGGAGCTCTGCAGCTCCCCGCCCTCCGGCCCGCGTGCACCCCAGGCCCCTGTGCCCGGTGGGGATGTCTGGGCCCCGGGCAGGTTCTGAGAATGAAGTGCCCCCTGTGTGTCCGCACCGAGCTCCGTGCCGGTTTCTGGGTGAGAAGACACCCGGCCCCTCAGTGGTGGAAACGCCAGCCCGGAGCAGGTGAGCCAAGAAAGGGACACACCGCCCACCGTGGCCGCCACAGCCAGATCTGCGTCTCCGACGCCGAGAAAACGTATTTAAGCTCCGCAAACGGACGTCAGGGTCATTTTCTCCACCCAGGACGGGGACAGGGTCCAGGGCCTTCCCGAGAACAGGCCAGGGACGTGTCAAGTGCTTTGGAGAGACGGCGAGCTGGAGCAGGGCCCGGGCGCCGGGACAGCCCTGATGGCCCTGACCCCACCTGGGCGCAGAGAGGGGGGTCCCACCAGCTACCTCCCGCTGCGCCCGCAGGAGGTGAAGGACTGAGGGGGGGGTGCCTGAAGGTCAGAGGGTTACAGCCTGCAGAGAAGCTGGGTTGGCTTAATTCACACTAATTAGGAAGATTCCGTGAATATTCATGAGCCGCAGGCTGGCCCAGGTAGCTGAGGCGGAGCTGGCACAGCGGCTTCTGGAGCCACTGGAGCCATGAGGAGCTATTTGCAGACATGTCTTTGTCAACAGGAAGCCAAGCTGGCTTTACGAGCTCTCCTGGGCAGTCAGCTCTGGGCACCGCCCGGGGAGGACGGCGGGGTGGGGGCCGGGCCTGGGGGACTTTGGGCGCTGTGACGTGAGGTGGCCAGAGGAGCTCAGCCTGGTCACGGGGGCAACACGACACTCATGTGGCCCCGGACGCTGTGACAATCCGTCCGGTGTGACAAATGTGAGAACATGCCAGAAATCAAACAGTACTCCACACTGCAAATAAGTACACCTGTCTTCCCCCCCTCCCCCAAGACACCATGTCTCTGCCACCCCCCCCCCCCCCGCCCCAAGACACCAAGCACGAGCTCAGAAGCCCAGCGGGAGGAGGGCTGCAGTTCCTGGCCTCCGAAAGGCTGCATTTGCACAGGAGCCTCAGGCGTTGGACATCCTCACCCGCCGGACTCCCGGCTGGCTCCCCGTGTGGAGGCGAGACAGCCCGCATCCCCCGCAGTGGCAGTGGACGGGACAGCAGAGGGTGATGGGGCCTCTCGGGGCCGGGCTGGGCCTTGGGGTCCCAGACCACTCAGAGGGTGCCTCCTTTTTCTCCATTTTATTGTTTATTTACGTTTCTAGCTTTACGGAGACGTAAGTGACCTTTGGCATTGCGGACGATTGAGGTGCACAACGGGATGATTCGATGCACACTTTTTTTGAGGTGGGGAAGGAGCAGAGAGAGGGAAAGAGGATCCCAGGAGGCTCTGCACGGTCAGCGCAGAGCCCGACGTGGGGCTTGAACTCACGAACCACCGTGAGATCGTGACCTGAGCCGACATCAAGAATCCAAGGACCGCTGCTCAACCCACTGAGCCCCCGGGGGAGAGCCCGCCCTCCGCAGCCCCGCCCACCCAGCTCGACCTCTGCCTGAGCCCGGGGTTTCTCAGGTGGGCTTCCTCACCTAAGCACCTGGAGACCCAGAGGTGCCAAATCCCGCTTCATCCCACCTGCCCCGCGGCAGCGCCCCTGGCCCCCCCCACGGCCGCCCCTGCTCCAGAGGCCCTGTGGGTGGTGCGTTTACGCAGCGCATCCTGGGGGGCGGGGTCAGCAACCTCCACTGGGGAAGCCCGGACAGCGTCCTTTCTGCCCAGGGCTCCTGAGCTGCTGGCTGTGGCATGCGAAGCGGCCTTACATCTCTCGGGCACCCAGTGCTGCTTGGAGGACAAGGACAGGATGCAGAGGACAGAGCCCTGCCCCCCCCCCCCCCCCCCCCATCCCTGCTTCACTTCCAGGGAATGTGCTGATTTGAAATCCAGTCGCCTGGCTAAGGGAACCTCTGCTCCCTGGTCAGCCCCTGGGCCTGGCGACCGGAGTTCCCACCGGGGAGGGCTGCGGAGGGGGGCAGGGTGGATGTCCCCGGGCTCGGGCAGGCTGGAGGTGGAGGGGCCTGCCTTCCCTGCAGGGGCGCCTCCCGGGCAGGAGAGCTGGGCCCGAAATGGGGCAGACATGAGTGGGGCAGGCCAGGCCCAGGGCTGCACTGCAGAAACGGGCCCCCATTTAGGAACATGGACACAAGGGCAGGAAGCCTTCCCTGTGCCTACCAGGAAATGGCCCATGGCCTCCAGGTTCTCCCCCGGCCTCTGGGCCTGCAGCCGTCCTGAAGATGCTGGGGCTTCCTGTCCAGACTCCTCTGCCGGCCTCATCGGCTCGGCCCCAGGGAGACCCCCCCCCCAACCCCCCGCGTGGCCTTTTGTGGTTCCTCCGCAGGCCGGTCTCTGCAGCCCGTTGGCATTGTTTACACTGTCGGAGGCGGGTGTCTTCAGCACTCGGGCCCGTGGGACTGGCCCAGAAGGTCTGGCAGGGAGGATCCAGCCTGGCCCCAGGGACCCCAACTGTGCTGCTCCCCAAGGAGCCTGGGATGGCAATGCAGGTAGGCCTGGCGTGTGTGGCGGGGGGAGCCGACCTCAGGGCCGTCGTCCTGGGCCAGCCGCACTGGCACCCTCCCCCAGGCCCCTGTGGCCTTTGCAGCAAGGAGCCTTCCCCTCGGCCAGAAACATCCCTGCTCTCGAGGCCTGGGGACTAAGGGGAGGCTCCCTGACCTCATGGGTGGGATGCTGCGCTGGGGAAGGGCTTGCCCAGCTGCTGTGCCTGGAGGGGCCTGGACCTATATATGCCTCCTGACTTGGGATCCCACGGCTCACACATGCGAAAGCGGGGGCCCCGGGGCATGTGCTCGGGAATGGAGGTGACAAGCTGGGGAGGGGTCTTAGCTCTGCCCAGGTCTGCAGGGAGCAGAGCCCACCCCCCACGTCCAGGGGCCAACAAGAGCATGAACTTGGCCTCCTCTCCCCTATCTTGATGGGTGGGACCGGTTTTTGAGGATCAAGCCCCAATTTCCAACCTCAGGAGGTGTTCCTCCCTCCCTGGGAGGCCCCTGGGCCTGCTCAGTGGGGCTTTGTGGGCAGTGGCCAAGCCCAGTCCGGGCGGGATGCACCAAGGCCTGGCCGGCCCCTTCTCTAGGATCTCCTGGCAGTCACCTGCCTTGAGGGTCCCAGGGTCTGGTGGGGAAGGTGGGCACCCACAGCCAGCAATTTTGGGCCCCCCGTGGACCAGCAGAGCTGGGCTAGCCCCAGGACACGCACCTTGCTGTGCTCATAGAAGGGAGGTCCCATGCGTGGCCCGGAGACATCAGAGTCTCCAGACTCTGGGTCACAACCAGGAGCACTAGCCTGGGGCTCAGGGCCTGTCCAGGCCCTAACACGGGGCCTCCATTGACTTGGGAGGGGCCCGGCCTCATGGCCCTAGGCAGAGCTCCATCTGGAACTGGTCCGTGCCAGGTTTGGGGGCTGAGAGAGGGCAAGCTGATTGGGAGGTGAGGGGCAAAGAAGTAGATTTGCTGGGAGGACTTGGCATTCTTCCTGGAGGGTCACAGAGTTTCCCACTGGACCTGTTCCCTCTCCACATGCAGAGCCACTCAGCCTGTGGCCCGCCCTCCCCCTCCCTTGGGAGCCCCCCCCCCCCCTCCCAGGGACGCTGTCTGGGTCCTCCCGGGATGTCCATGTCCGGAGGGCTCAGACTAGGAATCAGCAGGCCGCCAGCTGGCTGGGACAAAGGGCTTTTCTGTGCCGGGAGCCGTCAGGATGCATTTCTTCACAAAGAGCCGACTCCTTCTACTGAAGTCTGCTCAGGGGCCTCTGCCAGAGGGCTCGATGCGTCTGCCAGCTCGAGGAGCGAGGAGCAGGCATGCGTCCGGAGGCCTGCTGTCTGGGTCCTGGGTTAGGCCACCTGGACAGAGCCTCGTGTGGGCGTCCTCCGCCCCCAGTGCAGGCAGGATGCTGCTGGGATGGTCTGCAGCCCCTGGGGCAGGTGGCAGGGCTCACAGGGCGCAGGCTCTGTGTCTGTCCCATCCTCGGCCTGGCCCACGAGCTCCGTGCTTGCACTCTGAAGGCACTTGAGTTGCCACCCCACGCGCAGCCGCTTGGCTGTCGGCACAGGGACGCTTCCCTTGAGGAAGAAAAGCAACATAGCAGTCAGTGCACGGTGGCCACAATTCAGCCGCTGCCAGACCCTGAGCCATGTCCCAAATGCCCGGCTGGAAGGCCCCCCTGAGTCGAGGACTAATACTATCCCCACTTAGCAGCTGAGAAGACTGAGGCTCAGAGAGGCACCGCTGGCAGGGCAGCGCCAGTGTCTGAGCCCATTTTCCTCAGCCCTGCTGCACAAGCACCCTGATTCTCTTGCTCAGTGCAAAGACCCCTCACGCTGCAGTCTTTCACTTGGAGTGTGTTTGTAGATAATGAACTACTTAGCAGAGATGCAGGCAGAGCTGGGGGGGAGGGGTCGGTGGGCAGAGACACTCAGCTGTGAAATTGGAGTCCAACCAGTGGCAGATCAATATTCTGTCTAAAAAGATCCTGCAGAGTCGAGGGCAAGACCCCGCTCACAGGAAACGCAGCTCGAAGGGGTGCTCGTGAAGGTCGGGAGCAGGGCCCAGCCTTGCTCAGGTTGGCTCAGGGGACACAGGGCCCTGCGGAGACCCAGCTGTGGGATGCCAAGAGTGTGGGGGCCAGGGGCACCTGGCAGAGCAGCAGGGCCTGGTCCTGGGGCAGCGGGGCTTATCTGTGATTCCATAGCAGGCCCGGGCGAGCTGTCCGTGTCTTGGGGAGGGGCTGTGTCTCCTCTGCTACTGCCCACTCCTCTCCCGTGAGGAAAACATCCAGGGCTGTTTAAACTGCTGTGGTCTGGGGCACCTGGGTGGCTCAGTCGGTTAAGCATCTGACGTCAGCTGGGGTCATGATCTCGTGGTTTGTGAGTTCGAGCCCCACGTCGGGCTCTGTGCTGACAGCTCAGCCTGGAGCCTGCTTTGGATTCTGTGTCTCCCTCTCTCGCTGCCCCTCCCTGCTCACATGCTCTCTCTCTCTCTCTCTCTCTCTCTCTCTCAAAAATAAATAAGTAAACATTAAAAAAAAAACTGGGATGTTTAGAAGTCGGGGCCTCCCAGCCACCCTGTCCCCTCTGTCCCGCCCATAAGCCAGCATTGGTGTGGCCTTCAGGGGACCAGCAACGGTGTCCCCATAAGGGGCTGGTTGGAAGCATCTGCGGCGGGGGAGAGAGGGGAGCCTTCCCCTTTGGAGATGCGCCCCAGGAAGGGCTTCTGGCCTGGGCGGGAGCGGGCGGCGTGAGGCGCTGTCCACGGTGCTGAGGGCCGGGAGGCAGGGTGCGGCAGAGCCCAGCGGGGACCGGGCCGGTGGAACCCTCTGGACCGGGAGGATTCTTGTCTCCATGTGGTGGTCAGCATGGCCTGGGGGCCGGACACAGCATTCTCTCCAGGACTCTCTGGCAGTGTGTGTGGGACCAGGGCTCCTGCTGCGGGATTCAACTCCAAGGCCAGGCCAGGGTCCTCCTAACGGCCCCAGGGAGAAGGCAGGCAGGGCCAACCCGGGGCTCTGGTGGGGCAGGGTCCACTGTGCACCGGGGGGAAGGTCCCACGGGCAGGACCGGCAGACAGGAGTGTTTCAGGGGCAGCCAGGGGGCAGGCACAACCCCCGACCGGAGGGAGGGCAGAGCCAGCGAAACAAGAACCACTAAATTCTGATTCACTCCTGATGGATGACAGGAAAATCGATGAGCTGAAAACGGATAGCTCTGAACCCTCCCCAGTCCCCAGTGTCATTGCGCCTGCCTGATCCACATGGTCATTGTTCCTTCCTCCCAGGTATCACCTACCCATAAGCCTAGGGCCAGCCTCAAACACCTGGATCCTCTCAGCCTGAGCATGAAGGGTCCAGGCCAGGGTGGGGTTGATGGGTGGTACAACAGGGGCCCACTATGGACCTGGCTTCCCTTATGCCCTTTGAGAGATATCAATCCACCCATCCATCCATCCATCCATCCACGTCTCCATCTATCCATCAGTCTCTTTATCCGTCCACACACCCATCCTTCCGTGCACCACCCATCTCTCCATCCACCCATCCATCCAACCATGAATTCATCCATTCATTCATCCATGCATGCATTCGATCATTTACCCACCCATCCATTCACACACACACTCATTCATTCATTCACTCATGCACGCATTCAGCATGCTTACCCAGCCTCTGCTAAAAGCCAGGCAGTGTGTACAAAGCCTGCAGCCCCCCCTCTGAACTGACTTTGTTGGCAGAGGTGTGGTGTGGAGCAAGACCCATGTACAATGTGCAGGAAGCTGTCTGGTGGACAGGAGTCCTAGAAAGAGAGACACAGCCTGGCCTTGGAGCAGAGTGTGGGGGAATGAGAGAAAACACCCCTGAACTCTCCCTTCACAGTGGAGCCCAGATGGCACTCGTCGTATCCCCCCTTCCTCAGGGGTATTTGGGTTTTGAAGGGCCTGCCGTGGCCGACCCTAGAGTGAATGGAGGGGTATTAGGCGCGGTGTCACCTGGGTGAGACAGAGGCTCGGGCAGGGCAGGCTGAGGCTGGTGACAGGTTGGAGGTCTTCTGAGGTAGCGGGAGTGCATGCAGGCTGAGCCCGCCAGCGCTGTCCCCCCTCCTCACGGGGGTCTCTGGAGCCCCCACTGGGTCCTGGGGCCGATGGCCCCTCCCTGGGGGCTCTCGCTGCCCCCTGCTCAGTCCAGCTCAGACTGGGCACCCAGCTGGATCTCCCACCTTTAATTCAAATCCCTGTTTATGCCAACAACCGGTTACCATGGAAATGTCCTTGGGACAGGGTGGAGGGTGGAGAGGGCGATGGGAGGGAGGGCCGAGGCTGTTCCTGCAGAGACGACCTTCCACTTTTGCCGGTAGTAGTCCTTGGAGTTGGCGCGACACTGACTGGGGGTGCGTCTGGGAAGGGGCCTCTGAGGGGCCTGTTCCACATCCTTCCTCCCCTCGGCCCCCACCCGTGATCACCCTCGGGGGACACTCTGCTCCTGCCACCAAGGCCGTGAGACTCAGGGCCACGGAGGCGCCCCTCTCTCAAAGCTGGTCTCATTTGTTTGTGAATTTTTCCACTGAAACGGCCGACTCAGGAGCAGCTGGAGGGAGGGGCCTCGAGGCCCGGAGTAAGAGTCTAATTCAGCGGCCGCTACGATGATTACTAGGCTCCCACAAGGAGTGCTTTCCAGCCGGGTGCAGGTGGGGAGGGAGGACCTTGCAAATTAATGAGTGAGACCCGGTTAATCTCGCTGCATTAGCAAATCTGCAGGGAAAGCCAAATGAGGTTGGACAGATGTGTGTGAGCGTGCGCACGCCAGCCACGGGCCTATGTCCGCCAGAGCCTGGTCCCAGGCACCAGGAGAGACAGGCCCGCTGGCCTCTGCTGGGCTCTCGGGCTGAATTCACCCGTGGGAGTGGCCATCAAGAGCCACCATCCTGGCTGCTGAGCTGGCCGAAGTGAAGGGGGCAGAGGGTAGAGGGGATTTAGCCTGGGCACTGCGGCAGGCTCCCGCCGAGAGCCAGGATCCCCTTTCCCTGTGCAGGTGTGCACCCCCTGCGGCCGGTCCTGCGCCTGCTGTGGGCCAAGACACCGGGCTGTCCCCCCCTGGCCCAGGGCTCGGCCTGACCCTCCTCATGGGTCCTCGGGACTACGCTCCTCTGTGCCCCTTCTTCCAGGAAGCCTTCGCAGATTGGCCCAGCTCCCCGCACACCCCCTTCTCGTCTGACTCCAGTCTGACAATTGCAGGAGCACCTCACCTCAACCAGTCCTGCGGGAGGAGCCTGAATGCAGGGGCGTGAGGGAACATCCTCATCCCAAAAGGCGCACGTTTGCTGTGGGAGAGTGGGACAGGGCAAAGGTCACTTCATCAGTTAGTGACGAGCCTGTTTATGGCTCGCCTTCCTCGATTGCCAGCTGAGTGTAATGATGATGTCTGCTTCACAGAGACGCTGAGGTAGTTGGAACGGCATTCCAGAAGGACCCAGAGCATGGCTGGCCTCTACTACTGACAAAGGAATGTGGGACTGACCGGGCCTAGACTGTCAAGCAGAACGCCGTTCTATTTGCTCTGGGACATGCAGAACAGGGGATTTCTCGAAATCAGACACAAAATCGGAGGCTCCGGGCAGGTGCTCCCATCCGTCCACTGGCACCTGTCACCCTCCCTGGTCCCCTCCCTGAGAGGGAGGCTCCAGCAGGTTCTAAGTCTCCTGGGGATGAGGTGGCTCTTGCCTGGTCCAGGTGAGACACGGGTCAGCCGGGTCGGGGTGGGGGGGGGGTCTGAAGGACAGCCCTGTGCTGGGCTGGGCAGTCCAGGTTCCCCAGAGGGCAGGCTTCCCTTAGCTCCAGGAAATGACAGACCATGGGGTGCTCCCAGGAGTCTGTCTCAGTAGGGACACAGGCCAGTCCTGGGACACACCATGCCCAAGGACTGAAGGTCCGGAAGCCAGGCGGCCTGGGCTGGAAACCCTCTGCTGGCCGGATGAGCTTGGGCACGTGGCCTAACCTGTCCATGCATTTACCTCCCGATCCGGATGCAGGGACAGCAAGAATCCACCTCACAGGGTGTAATGGGTGACAGCTCATCACCTCTGAGACTGGCCGCTGACCAAAAGGGCTGAGCCTTTTGGAAGCTCTATTTGTAGGCAAGTGTGGGAGAGCCTGCAGAGAGCTCCCATGAGAAAAGCCCCTGGAGGTCTCAGAGCAGATGTGATGAGCTGTGCTGAGCTCAGCCTGGGCTCGGAGTGCAGGTGGGCTGGGGGGCAGGGGGAGATGGCGGGGCAGGGGCAGGGGCAGAAGAGATGGGGGAGGGGAGCCCAGCTGGGAGGGGCAGGGGGAGATGGGGGAGGGGAGCCCAGCTGGGAGGGGCAGGGGGAGATGGGGAGGGGTCAGGGGCCCTTGGGACCATCGCCTGTGTCTGTCCGGGTGGGGAGAGGCGGAAGGGGCTCCTGACAGACATTCTGCCCCCTCAAGGGCGGGCTCTAGGCCAGAGGCTCTCAGTGGAGCCTCTTCTCTGCTTCCCACCCTGACCCGAAGTCTCCTCCGGTGTGGGGGCTCCAGGAACTCCGCGCAGGGATGGCGGCCCGGCGCCCTCTCCTCACCACGACCCGGGTTGTGTGGCACAAAGCGACCCCTCCCAACCCCCTCCGGGCACCTGCTGCGGGTCCGCGGCCACCTCCGCCCACTTGGGGGCAGACCCCCTCCAGGGCACGGGGCACGGTGGCGCCAGGCACCTCGGTCGCGGCTGACATTGTCCACAACCGGCCCGCGGGCGCCGCTGGACTGTCCTCCAAACCACCCCGGCCAAGACCCTCGGCCGCTGTCCGTGGCGCGCGCTCCAGGCCGGATCTGGAGGCAGCAAAGCGGCTTCGCCTGGGGCGGGGGCGTCAGGGTCCTTCCCTCTCCCCAGAAGGGCGGGCCGCGACGCCTGGGCTCCCCACTGGACGCTTCCCGGTCGGTCCGCGGGGGACAGGCTGATAAGGGGTGGTCCTTCCCGAACGAACGCCTCGCTGGGGAAGAAGACAAGGGGGTTGTGATTTCCAAACTGCGAAGCGGGGCGGGGGTGATGGAGTTAACCAGGCGCGAGCGGGGCGCCCCGAGCCCCTGGGTGCGCGTCCCCCATCCAGGCAGGCGGCGGGGCGCCAGGAATGGGGACGTGGGTGGGGGGCGGGGGGTGGAGGTCAGCGTGTCTCGGTCCCGGAACCAGCCGGTGGCAGGATCCCCCAGTCGCACGCAGTGACTATGGGCCCCCGCCCCTGGCTCGGGCACGTCCCCGGCCCCGGGAGGACGACGGAAACTTTACCCCGGAGCTGGCCGAGCGCAGCCTCCGCGCCCCCTCCCGGCCGGTGGTCCGCTCCCCCCACCCGCCCTCCTCCCCTCACGTCCTCGCCCGCTTCCCCCCTCCCCCCCTCCTCCCCCCCTCTCCCTCCTCC
>NW_024412463.1:12200499-12205539 GCF_014898765.1 Herpailurus yagouaroundi | reverse complement strand
GGAGCGGGGGCGCGGCGGAGACGGGAGCCGCCCGCGTCTAGAGCCCGCTCGGTGCGCCATGGAGCTCGGGGGCCCCGGGGCGCCGCCGCCGCCGCTGCTGCCGCCGCTGCTGCTGCTGCTGGGGGCCGGCTTCTTGCCCGGTAAGTTTCGGGGCGCTAGACAGGCCCCCCTTTCGTCCAGTTCAGGGCGGGCTCGGCTCTCCAGAGCCAGAGAAGGGGAGGCTCCTGGCTGCGGTCCCGAGCCGCGGGTGCGCGCAACGGGGCAGCGCGGAGGCTCCCCCACCCTAGACGCAAAGGCTGTCCTGCGGTGTGGACCGAGCGGGGCAAGGAAGGAGTTAACTCGCCCGCGAATGCGGGAGACAGGTTTGGGTGGGGGTGGGGGCTGCTGTTTGGGGAGCTGGACCCAGAAGCTCCAACTTGGGTAAAGAGAGGCGGGGCCCATCTCTCCCCCTCTTTATCCATTTGGCCACATTTTAATGCAGACACCCCCATGCCTGCTCCTGATTTGGGGGACCAGAGCGGTGGCTCCCGCCCTTGACCGCACCCCACCCGCACCTTTTCTGCTCCCCCAGGCTCAGTGGGACAGCCTAAGTCCCAGCCCCCTCCGCCTTCCCCTCCCCCCACCCCCTGGGCAGCCACCTTGTTATTCATAGGTTGGTGGGGGGAATTGAAGCTCCTGGCCTCCCCCGTGAGGGGTGGGCTATACCCTCCTGGTCCAAGGGACCAGGAAGAATAAGGTTGGGCTGGGGAGCTCTGGACTGAGAGTGAAGGGTCCCGTCGGTCAAAGACCGACCTAGGAATGTTGGTGGACCCCCTTTTCACATCCTGTGTGTGACTTACAGGTGAGCTGGTACCCTGTTCCCCTCCCCAAATCCCCTTATGATGCAGTGGCCCCAGTGCAGGTGCCCAGGAGAGACAGAGAGGTCCTCAGATCACAGACTGGTCAGCAAGGCTGGGCTGGGTCAGAGTGGCCCCTCCCAGGAAGCAGAGTGTGTGTTGGGGCGGGGGGGTCACCCTTGACTCATGGAAGGCAGTCTGCGTGTCTGTCCAAGAACACAGGGTGCTGGAGTGGTCGTCCGGGTCTGGGTGGTAATTCAGGGTTGCCGGCAGCTACAGGAAGCCGGCTGTCCATCCCCCCTCCCCCTCTTTGGATGGGTCCCCAATGTCCTGGAATCCTGTGGTTATCCCCACCTTGTGTTTCCAGAAGTCTGCTAGTAGCTGGAGATGCAGCCCCTCCTTCCGGAAGTCACGTCTGGCAGGGAGACTTACCCCAGTCAGCTCTTACCAGATCAGTTGTCTGTTTTGGGGGTCCAGTGCAGGGTGCTTGAGGGGTCTGGAAAGGCTTCCCTGAGGAACTTACACTTTTACCCAGAGGGTAGGAGGGAAACCGAGGCCGGAGTGGGGCAGGATGTGCAAATGTCCTGAGGTGGATGGAACCGGAAGGAAGCCAGGGCCAGGTGGGAGGCTGGAGCGGGCAGCCGGTGGGCCCACCATCTTCCGCCCCTGAGCTGCACACCTTCCTGTCCCCACAGCAAGCAGCCACGTGGAGACCCGGGCCCACGCAGAGGAACGGCTGCTAAAGAAGCTCTTCGCCGGCTACAACAAGTGGTCCCGGCCCGTGGCCAACATCTCGGACGTGGTTCTCGTCCACTTCGGGCTGTCCATCGCACAGCTCATTGACGTGGTAGGTGCCGAGGGGGGGAAGCGGGGAGCGCTGGGCCTCGGCCGTCACACACCCGTCACACACCGCAGTGGAGGTTCTGCCTGAGGGGCGCTCCTGCGCCCTAGAGGAGGCCGGCCTGGCCGGGGCGCCCGGAGGGGCGGGGGGCCGCTGTCTGCTCTCTGTGCAAGCCGCGTGTGTCCAGCCCCGCCAGAGTCCCGCACACGCACCCTTGTGGGGGAGCCCAGGGGAAAGACGGGTTTTGTGCACCCCCACCCGGAGCTTTGCTCCCCACTGCCCCCCCACGTGGGAACCCACAATGCCGGAGTGTCAGCAGCAGGCCGGGGCCACGTCCTTCAGAAGCCAAGAGCGGAACGCACCTCTGGGGGGTGGGGGCACTTGCCCCGGCTGCGAGTGGTCAGGCTGTAGGAGGTTTTGTGAGTTGAGGGGCCGGGGGCTTGAGACGCGACCCTTGTGCCCCCTGGTCTAGGAGAGCCCCGCTACCCACTGGTCTGGAACACGGTGTCCCAGCAAGGCTCGGACAGGTTTGGGCGCATTTATCTTCCTGGTTAGGGACCGAGGAGACTGCTGGGGCAGAGGGGCAGCTGGGGGTACCGTCTCCAAATGGTCACAGCTCTGGAAGGGCAGGGGCATCCATCTGGGGTCGGGGCCCATCCTGTGGGGGAGATCTGACTGGGTAGTGGGTTCACTGGGGTGGGGGCCCAAGTGCCTTGGAGGGGAGGCTCCAGCCCGGCCAGGAGGGGGCCTCGGGGAGCTTGGCTCACTCACCGCGAGGGGGCCCCAGGCCTACGGGGTCTGGAGGCCCTGATCCCAGACTGGTGCCGTGTGTATCCAGTGGCCACCGGTCTTTTCTCCCGTGACGTAGAAAGGCAGCCTGTCCGGCTTCCTGGGCAGCGTCTGAGAGGCTTTGGGAAGGGGGGACAGAAGGGGCTGCGTGCGGGCCCTGTGGGTTGGGAGACCCGGTCAGTCTACCTGTCCTCAGCGGTGTCCAGACTCGAGGCTTCCGGCCTCCTGGAGCCAGACCTCAGACTACGCCTGCAAAGTGCTCCTGGCCGAGGCACTGGGCTGGTGAGCCCGCGGAGGTGCCCAAACATGGGCAGAGGCGGCCCTTGGCTGCCCGCCGCTTAAAGTTCCGAGCCGGACCGTCTACCTGGGTTCCTCGGGGCACCACAGAGCCTCGGCTCCCAGTGCCCGGAAGAGCCTGAGGCCTGGGGCACATTGGCTCCAGTCCTGGTGAGGGACGTGCCTGGCAGGATGAGAGGAGCCCCCAGGCTCCTCTGTGTGCACCAGAGCTGGCCCGGGGCACGCCTGCACACGCGCGTGCTGATGAGCGGCCCGGTGGCACACGTCTGGGCCCCTCTCTGCCCAGCCCCTGCAGGGCTCATGCATTGGCTGCAGGGCTGTGTCTGGGCAGGGCGTGCTCATGTGTGTGAGCTCACACCTGCAGGAGAGCCAAGGACTCCCTGGTGAGGAAGGAGGCCAGGCCCTGTCACCTTGAAGCTCGTCCTGAGCCTGGGGAGGTCAGGGGGTGGGTTGGACGGGGTACAGTAGGGGCAGGCTGTCCGCCGGAGGGCAGGGCAGGACTGGGGCCAGGCAGGGGCGTGATGGGCCAGGCGGCACCGGGCAGGACCGTGCTGCCGAGGTCATTGGACATTGTGTCCAACACTGGCTCCAGGGCCCGCTCGGGTCACACTTGGATGGGTGGGGACAGCCCTGCTCAGGCGGCTGGGTGGCCTGCCCCGGGTGAGTCTGGGGGAGAGCAGGATCAAGGGCAGTGCCTGGGGGCGGCAAGGGACACGGTCCCCTCTCCCTGATCTAGCCGGCTGGGAGCTTGTCCCCCGGGGAGGCAGGTGGGCAGGGGCCCAGGCCTGAGCCTTTGGGGACAAGACCCCACCCTGACCCTCGTCCGGGCACCGGACACCGTTCTGGTTTGGTGATCCTTAGGATTTCTTTGGTTTCAGCGGTCTTTCCCACTGGCCTGTGTGTTCCTGGCACAGGGGGTTGTGGGTGGGGGATGTCAGGCCATCGCTGGGTGCAGAGAGCCTTGCTCAGACACTGCCCCCGGCACCCTGTGCCTCTCTGCCTGGCCCCCTGCCCTCGGAACCCTGTGGGCAACGTGCACTCTGAGGGGGTCCTCCTCGGACTTTGGGCAAAGGGCCCACCTGGGGCCAGCCCCCAAATAGGTGTGACCCATGGGGGCTGGGGTGTGCTGTGGCCCACAGAGGCGGCATCAGTGCCACAGGGCTCAGTGTGAGGCCCCGGGACTTCGCGTCCCAGGCCTCCGTGTTCTGCACGGACCCCCGTCCCTGCTGCGCTCCAAAAGGCTCCATCACGTGTTGGGGTGTGACGGCCCAGAGGACGGCGCTCCCCAGCAGAAACGTGGCAGATGGCCCCTCCCCATTCGCCGGTAGGGAATAAGCGGGGGGGGGGGGGGGGGGGGGGAGGGCAGTGCAGGGCGGGGGCCACGGGACTTCTCAGGGTGTGTGGTCCAGCCTCCTCACCTGGACAGGTGACCACACTGTGACCTCGAGAGGGAACTGGCTGGGCCTCCCGCTCCCACCTCCCCTGTTCCAGCCCCTTACCTGTCCTCAAGGTGCTGAGGCTCTGGTCCTACAGGGCAAGTTTGTCGAGGGGCCAGCCTGGTGAGCGTGGGGCCTGTGCGAACCCAGCTTGCTTTAATGACGGTCGGCCGGAGGCGCAGGCGCCTGGTCACCTAGGACACACCTGCCCAAGGGCGGTCTTGAGCAGCTGGGAGGGTGGAGCACATTGGCAGGGTCCCCGGAGGGCGGCTGTCCTCCAGCAGCAGCCTGGGAGCCATCACACTCGCCATCTCACACGTCTGTGTGGCTGGGGGAGCGCCGGGCCCTGGCCGCCTGAGAAGTCAGGCAAGCCTTGTCCCCACTCTCCTTCTGGGAGGGTTCAGGGTCCTTGTCCCCACATTCTAAATCCCCTCGGGCTGACCATCCTGGGCTTGGTTGCCTCCAGGGACGGGGCACTCACTCCTTCTGAGGTCGCCTGCTTCCCGTGTTGAGCACAGGCCTGTCTTTGTGGGTGAGGAAAATACTCAGGGCCCAGAGAGTGGGGGGTGAGGGGGAGAGGGGGAGTAGAGAGAGAAGGAGGAAGCGGGGAGGGAGATGGAGAGAGAGACAGGGAGGCTCCAGTCACCCAAGGGAGTTACAACAATGGCCCTTCTCTGTGTCCCAGGATGAGAAGAACCAGATGATGACGACTAACGTGTGGGTGAAGCAGGTGAGCGAGTGCGGCCCCCTCCACCCCTGGTTCCTCCCCCCACACCCCTCCCTGCCTGTCCCTCCTCCCCTCCTCTTTCCCTCTCCCCCTCCCTCTCCCCTCCTCTTTCCC
>NW_024412463.1:12162865-12200489 GCF_014898765.1 Herpailurus yagouaroundi | reverse complement strand
CTCCCCTCCTCTTTCCCTCTCCCCCTCCCTCTCCCCTCCTCTTTCCCTCTCCCCCTCCCCCTCCTCTCCTCTTTCCCTCTCCCCCTCCCCCACACCTCTCCCCCACGGTCCTCCCCCTCCCAGCTGTGGCTTCCCCCCCACCTCCCCCTGTCCCCAGGAATGGCATGACTACAAGCTGCGCTGGGACCCTGCCGACTACGAGAACGTCACCTCCATTCGCATTCCCTCCGAGCTCATCTGGCGGCCGGACATCGTCCTTTATAACAAGTGAGCCCCTGGGAGGTCGGCGGGCAGGGGTGCAGGTACCTGTGTCCGGGTGCCAGTGATCCAGGCCATCCAGGCGCGAGCAAGAGGTGGTGGCCTGTGTGGGCCCCACTGTCGGGAGCCAGGGCTGAGGCCTCTGGAAGGGAAGGGGGGTGAGCAAAGCAGGAGACAAGGGCCCTGGGGGCTCTGTCCCTGCCTGGACCACTTCCCCCCCCACCCCCCGCCCTAGTCCTGCCCCAGGGCGACTGCAGGCCCCAGAGCTGCCCCCCTACCGGCCGCACTCACTGTCCCCAGCCGGGCAGGTGGTCCCTTGCCAAGCACACAACCACCGGGCCCAACTCGGTGTCCCCAGTCCCCCTGTGCGGTCAGCCTTCCCAGCACCGGCACCTTCACGCTGCTGAGCGAGTGGCCCCCGGACGCCTCCCTGAATCTGTTCTTGGATGTGGTTGTTCTGTGCCAGGAAGCCGGTGCTTTCCAGGCACGGCCGTGGCAGGGCGTGGGCTCCAACTCATCCTTTCCCGGGACCCTTGCTGGGGGATCCTGAGCCCGGGGCAGCCCGACGACGTCCTCCTCTGTCCCCGTGTCACTGCCGGGTCACAGCTGGGCTGTTTGTTCAGGCTCAGGCCGGGGCAGCAGCTCCCACAGCAGTTACAATTACGAACAAAGCAATGGCAGCACTTAGCTCCCTCCGGACCCCTGCCCTCCCCACTGCCAGACCCCAGCGGGCTGTGGTACAAAGCCCCTCCCGGGCCCCCAGGCAATGGGCCTGACCTATAAAACGTTGCTATTTGATTAAGAACGATTGGGCTCCTTTTCCAACTTAATTGATTCCAGTAATAACAGCGGGAGAGCTAGAGGGTTCTCCGAGATGCATTAGAGGGGGTCAGCTCCGTAAGGGGAAGGCTCTCTCCGCAGGGCACGGTCCTCTGCTCTCTACGGCCAGCCCCTGCCGCCACCCCAGCCCTCCCGGGGTCCCCGGTCTGCTCCCCACACCCCTCACCCCAGGACCTAGCACCACACCGTCTGAGTGGTGGATTCAGAGGATGCGCATCAGTGTCAGCGCCCTGGGCCCCCAGGGGAGCCTTCCTGCTGTGGTCGCACCAGACCCTCCCTGGGCAGGACGTGCTGGCGGAGAAGCAGCTCTGGGATCTGTACAGACCCCCCGGGACTGCAGCCCAGGATGGGGCTACACTCAAAGTCCCTCCTTGTTTCGCCTCCTTCCGGGTCCCTGGGGGAGGTGGCGGGTGGACCCCCAGCTTCTCTGTGAGGCTGTGGTCGGCACAGGGGCTTTGTCTGCTCAGGGCTGCGGTGGTGGGCGAAGAAGGGTCCCGGAGCCGGTGGCCGATGGTAGCCAAGCCACGGCTACCAGGAGGGCACGTTTCCAGGGGCAACGGGAGGCCGCTGACCAGGCTGCTGTCCACTTGAGTGTGGCTAGGTGTTTGCCCTGGGCTACTGGGTGAGGGGAAAGAGGGGGGGCAGCTTTCTGGTAGCTTTGGGGAATCCCCTTGGTTGGAGGCCGTGCTGTCTGTCCACTTGGGGGCTTCTTCACGTGAGCCCTTGGGGGCAGAGTGTCTCGCAAGTCCTCTTACACACAGCACCACACGGATGGGGGTTCGCGGGGCCTGGAGCGGGGGGCCCGGACAGGCTGGGACGGCGCCCCTGCTCTGCCGTAGAACGTGCTCGGGCTCTGCCCGTCCAGTCCCGACGTCCACGCCCCTTGGCTCCCCGGAGGCACAGCCCTGCTGGACGCCTGCCGTGGAACCAGACACCCCTGGCGCCGGGCCTCGCCCCTGCACCGCCGGGGCCTCGGGGCCGGGCCGGGAAGACGTTGGACCCTCCGGGCCGCCTTCTGAGATCCTCTGCTTCCTCAGGACGCGGCCAGGCTGCTGCACATCAGGGAGCATGTCCACCCGCAGGCCCAGGCCACAGGTCCAGACGAGCACGGCCTCCTGGGAGGCGTCTCGGGGATCTGAGCCGGGGCTGGGCCGGGCCAGGAGATGGGGGCCTTGTGGCTCGGGGCACGTGGGGGCGTGGCCGCAGGGGTCAGCGGGCTGTGTCCCAGGAGAAAACTCCGATCCTGTCTGTGGGCATCAAAACCCAGAGGCCTGGGTGCAGATTCCCAGTTCCTGGGGTTGCTTTCCGTGAACTTCTGGAACATTCCCTGCCCTGCCTGGAGGATCAGGGCTGCCGGGCTCACGCCACCGACTGGAGCCTCTGATCTCCGTGCAGAATGTTTGCTGAGTGGCGTTGGTTCATTTGCTTTGTGCCTCAGAGGGGCAAGGCTTTGGGTTTGGAGGGATGTTGCCGAGGGAGGACAGTCTTGCGTCATCCTGCCGGGGAGAGAGCCTCAGCCCCAGGCCAGCGTCCAGCGGCCCCCTGGGGAAAGCCCTGCCCCTCTTCGTGGGGATGCATTTGCGGGTCTCCACCTGCCACCGACCTAGACGTCAGCTAGGAAGGGTCACGGAGGTCATGGGATCGGGTTGGTGCCCACTGAGAGCATGGGGGGCGGTCTCTGAGCTGGATGCGGGGGACGGGGAGGTGTTCACTGGGGCTGCGGGCCTCTAGGCCCGGGCTGAGTGCACCTGCGGTGGGTGTGGGGAGCAGGGGTGTGGGCCGGCACGGAAGGCTGGGCTCTGAGCCCTTGGTGGGCGCCTGACCCACACCTGGGGCCGAGCAGCTGGTGTCGAGGGTCTGGGGTCTGCCGGCAGCTTCTCTGGCTGAGCTGCTGTGCCAGCAGGTTGTGGTGAACCCCCACCTCCACGGTCTTCGAGCCACTGTCCTTGGGGCTCCGTGGGGCCGTGGGGAGGTTCCCTGCCAGCCCTTCAGAGCCAAGCCTGGGGCTGCCGCTGTCTCCACCTGCTCGTGGCCACCACGCCTCGGGGAGACTGAGGCCAGGAGAGTGGTGACACTGGCCGGGGACCCCGCTGGCAACCAGGGGCTTCCAGCCACAGAGGAGAGCAGGGCCGACTCCAGGAGCCGATGAGGTTCCTGGGCCCCACTCCACACCACTCGCCAGGCACGCTCGTGGAGACAGTGAGGCAGACGCTGCTGTCTGGGAAGCCTGGGGTCACAGGCAGGATCCCCCCCGGCCCTGTTCTGTGCCCACTTGGCCTGTGGACAGGAGCCAACATCTGCCCCCGGCCAAGGGCGAGGCAAAGGGGAGGATGGCCAGGGCCTGGCCCTGTCGTCTCCTGCTCATGTGGCCTGGGGTCCTCGCCTGTGCAGGAGGGGAGTAACCTCACCTGTGAGTTGTGGGGGTAACAGAGCTAGAGTAGCCAAGTGCCCAGTGGTGCGGGCGCGCCTGGTCTGGGGCAGGCCCCTACTCCGCTTGGCCCAACCCCCGAGGTGACCTACAGGCGACCAGGCCCAGTCCCCCGAGACCCTGCGGAGTTCTGTGGCCTGGTGCCCGCAGCCATTTTCACGTCCGTGCCGTCATGTGCACGGGGTGTGGGTGGGGGCCAGGACCCTCTGAGGAGCCGTGCCCTTTGCCCTCCGCCCTGGGCCGTGGGGAGGGCCCCCTCGCCCTCACACCGGGGACGGGAGCTCCCCGACCTCGGACCCTTGCAGGGACCTGACCCCCCGTTAGGCTGCCCGCGGGCCCTGGCCCAGACTAGTTCCTGGCTCCAGGACAGAAACGGACCGGCTGCCAGGCCCCCCGCCCCTGCCCCGGCGCACGGCCCCCTCCCTGCCTCTCCCCCCCACGGGATCGCCGCCAAGCCGCGTGTCCCCCCAGGGTAGGGGTGATAAGCCGAGGCAGGTGGCTGACCATGATGCGCCCGGGGGGGGGGGCCCCAGCCCCGCCCCGCCCTCGGGGGGCGCGCCCGTGAGCCGGGAGCGGTGCCGGGGTGTCTCACGCCCCTCTCTTCCTGCGCAGCGCGGACGGGGACTTTGCGGTCACCCACCTGACCAAGGCCCACCTCTTCCACGACGGGCGGGTCCAGTGGACGCCCCCGGCCATCTACAAGAGCTCCTGCAGCATCGACGTCACCTTCTTCCCCTTCGACCAGCAGAACTGCACCATGAAGTTCGGCTCCTGGACCTACGACAAGGCCAAGATCGACCTGGTGAACATGCACAGCCGCGTGGACCAGCTGGACCTGTGGGAGAGCGGGGAGTGGGTCATCGTGGACGCCGTGGGCACCTACAACACCAGGAAGTACGAGTGCTGTGCCGAGGTCTACCCGGACATCACCTACGCCTTCGTCATCCGGCGCCTGCCCCTCTTCTACACCATCAACCTCATCATCCCCTGCCTGCTCATCTCCTGCCTCACGGTGCTGGTCTTCTACCTGCCGTCCGAGTGCGGAGAGAAGATCACGCTGTGCATCTCCGTGCTGCTCTCGCTCACCGTCTTCCTGCTGCTCATCACCGAGATCATCCCCTCCACCTCCCTGGTCATCCCGCTCATCGGCGAGTACCTGCTCTTCACCATGATCTTCGTCACGCTGTCCATCGTCATCACCGTCTTCGTGCTCAACGTGCACCACCGCTCCCCGCGCACGCACACCATGCCCGCCTGGGTCCGCCGGGTCTTCCTGGACGTCGTGCCCCGCCTGCTCTTCATGAAACGGCCGTCGGTGGTCAAGGACAACTGTAGGCGGCTCATCGAGTCCATGCACAAGACGGCCGGCGCCCCGGGTTTCTGGCCCGAGCCCGAGGGGGAGCCCACCCTCACGAGCGCAGCTCAGAGCCGGGGCCCCTCGCCCGCCTCGCCCTCCCCGTCCTCCCGCGGCCCCCTGGACGAGCCGGCCAAGGCCCAGGCGGCCTGCGAGCTGCCCTCGGAGTCTGAGAACGGGAGCCCCTGCCCCTCGCCTCATCCCTGCCACCCGCCCTCCGGCACCCGGGCCCCGGGGCTCGCCAGAGCCCGGTCCCTGAGTGCCCAGCACGTGTCCAGCCCCGCCGAAGCCGCGGAGGACGGCGTCCGATGCCGGTCTCGGAGCATCCAGTGCTGCGTTCCCCAAGACGATGCCGCCTCCCAGGCCGGGGGCCCCGTGGCCGGCTCCCCCGCCTTTCTGAAGGCCAGCTCGGCCGAGCTCCCGGCTCCAGACCAGCCCTCTCCGTGCAAGTGCAGGTGCCAGAAGGAGCCGTCCCCAAACACCGCGCTCAAGGCCCGCGGCACCAAAGCCGCGCCCCGGCACCTGCCCCTGTCCCCGGCGCTGACGCGGGCCGTAGAGGGCGTCCAGTACATCGCAGACCATCTGAAGGCGGAAGACACGGACTTCTCGGTAAGTTTCTGCCCATGGCTGTGTCTGGAGGTGTCCCTGGCTGGACAGACGCTCTCTGCCTCTCTTTCGTCTCCGGAGGAGGGAGCGGCCAGGGAAAAGTCCAAGGGCCGGGGCCCAGACCCAGGCTACTGAGCTCTGGGACGCACGCACCTCGAGCCCCGACCCTGTCCTGCTCTCTATTGCCTGAGCGCCTGACGCTGGCGGGAGGTCCCAGGGGTGGCACTGGGGCAGGTGGCCCAGAGCGTCTAGCGGAGAGTGGACCGCAGGGGTGTCCTTGCTGTTCAGGACACAGGGATCCTGCAGACAGAAGGCAGGCCCAGGACGTCTGGGCGCTATTGCTGGCCTCCAGGAAAGCCCTGTCCAAGCGGGGCATGGGCTTCTGGGGAGGGGCTGGGGGTGGCTGGGCCCCGGGGCGGAGGAGGAGGAGTAGGGAGAGGGAAGGACTGGGGTCTGGGGCACAGCCCTGCCTCTTCGGCCAGCACCCTACATGTCAAGCTGGGAGTCGTGGGCCAAGGGGCTCTATCGCTGGCCTGGCTGCAAGGACCTGGGGACCCCGGGACCCCAGCTGTGGAGGAGTGCAGTCACTGGCAGGGATCGGAGGGTGCCCTGACAGTGTCCCCAGTCCCTCTGCTGAGTGTCAGCCCCTAGGGCTGAGATAGGACTGCCACGCACCTGTTGTGCTCGGCTCACGAAGGAGAGGTTACTGGATGTGCCCGGGACGCCCAGCTGGTGGGCACTGGGCCCAGGGACGGGCCATCTCTGCCTGACCCCCACCGCTAGGGAACATTCCTTTTTCCTTGTAGTGATGCTTGTCCACCCGTCCCAGCTCAGACTTGGCTGAAATCTCAGGACCTCATGTAGCCAGGAGTGAGGTGGGGACATCTGCAAGCTCAGAGCACAGGCAGAGGAAGTGAGAGGGGTCTCCGGCCCTGGTCAGTCTGCTGGGCCGCTGTTTGCTGGTCAGCCTGGGGCCTGACCTCTGCCCTGCTGCATTGACCTTGCCCTTGTCAACTGTGTCCTGCCTGTCGCTGCTGCTGCTGCCGTGACGGGGACGCTGCTGTCCCTGCCTGCACCTTGGGTAATGGCCCCTGATTGTTTATGGGACACGTGTGGCCCCAGGACCATGTGCCCCATGGCTGAGTGAGCCCTGGGGAGGATCAGGGGTGCTGCCTGCACAGCACATCCCCGGTTTCCCAGGTACCCTGCTGAACCTCAAGAGGCTGTGAAGCTGTTCTGGAGGTTTCCAGAAGGTTCTGCCCTGGACCCCATTTTGCTGCCAGCTCTTAAAGAACAGATGGTTCCCTAACTCGATGTGGGGGTCCGAGCACTGCTGGGGGTCCGAGCACTGCTGGGGGATCCGAGCCCTGGTGGGGAGTTGGAGCACAGCTGGGGGTCTGAGCACAGCTGAGGGTCCAAGCTGGGGTCCGAGCTGGGGGTGGGAACACTGCTGGGGGTCCGAGCTGGGGGTCTGAGCACAGGGTGGGAGCACAGCTGGGGGTCTGAGCACTGCTGGGGGTCCGAGCTGGGGGTGGGAGCACAGCTGGGGGGTCCGAGCAGTGCTGAGGAGGGACTGATGCCGTTAGAAGTGGAACCAGAATCCTCAGGGAGCCCAGCGGCTGGCGGTGCCTGTCTGGAGGGGGCCTGGCCCGTCCTTTATCCGCATCGCGGGTCTGGCCGCCACGACCTGGTTCTGGTTTGGGAGCGTCGCCAGGCTGCCTTGACGAGGACGGGCCTTGGACGCTCTGGGCGGCTTTGTCCGCGAGGGCCTTTCATCCGCAGGATGGGGGACGGGTGCGGGGGGATCAAAGACAAAGCGGAGGTGTGTGTGTGTCTCAGCCTCCCTGGAACGGAGGGTCCCGGATGGACTTCTTATTTATAAGTGGCCTTGCTTGCCCTCCGGCTCCGGTTTGCTTTGAAACCCTCAGGATGTCTCTGATGACTTGCGAAAAGAGAGCAGAATATGGCGGCGAAGGGCCCTCTGTGCCCTCCACACCCCAGAACGAGGGCTGAGCCCACCCCTGCCCAGGCGGCCCACCCGCCCAGCCCGCCACCGCTTGCGCCTCTCGGAGCCTCTGCCCTGGGCTGCCCTCTGTGCCTCAGGGTCCCCACCTGTGCATGGACAGCACGGCCTCCTTTCTAAAGGTGAATGGCCGCAGGTGACATGCCCTCTGGCCTCCGTGTCCGGGACCTCCCCTCAAGCCAGGGCATCCTGACCGCCTCCGAGGAGCCCTCCGCTCCTGCTGCCGTGCCCCACTCCGAGCCTGCCCGCAGTGGCCTGGTCTGCCGTTTGCTTGTCCCCCCCCACTCCCGCCCAGGGACCTTAGAGACAGAGCTAAGAGACCCCGCTGACTCAGGAGGGCAGCTGGCCTGTGAGCACCGCCCCTTGGAACAGGGTGGGCGGGAGTGCAGGGCAGCTGGGCCTCGGCCGTCGCCTTCCGGACGTGGTCCACTGCGGGGGAGGCCCCGAGGGTGCTCCTGGCCCTGACCCTGAATAGCCAAGGCATGTGGGCATCCCCTCTCTGGGTCTCACTTTCCTCATCTGCAAAACGGGGGCGCACCTGATGCTCTCCATGGTGTCCGTCCCAGCTTGGGTGAGGTGAGAGCAAACGTCACCATAAAGCAGCCTGGCTGCTGGGGTCCCAGAGGCTCTCCACCTCCCTGGCCCTGGGGCTTCTGGCCAGGCAGGTGAAGTCAGGTGGGCCAGAGCACCAAACCCCAGGCCCGGCCTGCAGGATGCGTCTCTGAGCCCCTCCTGCTCAGCTCAGCAGGCGGTCACCCTGATTACCTGGGTGTCCGGGAGGGGAAATGGAGATCCTGCGCGGGAAAAGTACCAGGTTCTAGAAGGTTTTCGCCGTCTGGAGGCCTGAGGGCGGTGGGCTGGGAGTGACCACACGCGTCTGTGTTTGCAGGTAAAGGAGGACTGGAAGTACGTGGCCATGGTCATCGACCGCATCTTCCTGTGGGTGTTCGTCCTCGTCTGCCTGCTGGGGACCGCGGGTCTCTTCCTGCCCCCCTGGCTGGCCGGCATGATCTAGCGGGACGGGGGCCAGGCGCCCGCAGCCCCAGGTCTGTGCCTGGCTGTCCTAGGGGTTCCTCAACTGCGTGGGGTCACAGCATTTGCCAGATTGTCCCCCTGTTTTCTGCCTACTGTGAGACAGCCTTGGAAAGGGTCACTGCACCCCGGGGGAGCCGGTGCTGGCTCGGTCCTGCTGAGACCTGCCTGGGGGGCGGCCGGGCTGGAAAGGACGGCTAGGAAATGCCTGTTCTTGTCTGGAGGGCGGGTCACCGCCTACGTCTCATTAAAGTTTATCTGGAGCATGGTGACACGTTGGCTTCCTGCCCAGGACACGCGTCCGACCACTCAGCAAGCAGCTAGCAGTCCCGACTGTCCCGAGGGCCACGACTTCCGCCACCGTCAGCCCCCGATTCCCCTCACCCCTGTGGGATCACGGAGGCCCGGGCATCTGCACCCCCACCCACCCACCAGCGTCCTCGGGCTGGCTCTCTTGGCCCCCACAGAGGCCAGGCAGCAGACCCTGGAATCTCATTTGCCAGGGGTGGGTCCAAGCAGGGATGTTTTGTTTTGTTTTATTCTGGGTAAATTAGCGATAATGCGAGTTCTGGGCCAGCGTGCGGGGGAGTCTAGCGACAGGCGCCCCATGGGCACAGGTACCCTTCGCACCAGGGACTCTGGACATCTGTCTTCCTGGGGTCCTGGGAAGTCCTGGGCAAGCATTTGCAGACTCCCAGTGGACACAGGTAGTGGTGAAGGTCCCGGAGCAGTGTCCAGTGTCCGGGGTCCCTGTCCGGGCTCTCCCTGACCTCCTGTGGGTCCCCTCTGTACGCAGCCCCTTGGGAGACCCTCTCTGAAGCACAGGCTCGGTGGCCATGGTGAGGGTCCCCGAGGACACCTTGCCCGGGCTGACTCTGGGACCCTCTGCAGTGTGGTCCCAGAGAAATGTCCTATGTGAGGGGCCCCCATAGGCCTCCCAGCCCTGGCTTTCATCCCGCGGCCGGCACAGCCGAGGAGCCACAGCTGGGGGACCCGGTGTCATTCCCCCCCCTCCCCCGCCCCGAGGCGATGTCAATAGTATCCCCGTGACCCTGGGGAAACGTTGCCCTGGGGGGGGGGCGGGGGGGGGCACGTGCTGTCCCTGGGCTCTCCCTCTTTCTCCGGAGCCCTTAGGCCCCGAGTGCCGGGGAAGGGAGGGAGGACAGTGTATTCAGAGGCCACCCGGAGGCCAAGGAGTCTGTTCCTCATGTTGATGGTCAAAATCGTACCTCCGCAGACCCCCTGACTGAAGGGGTGCCATGTGGCAGGTAGGAGCTGGGCCTGGAGCCCCGCCTGGCCCGCGAGGTCCTGGGTCCAGAGGTACTTGGCGGCCTGGAGAGAAGAGTCACGTTCGGAACCCAGCACAGACCAAGCATCCGGTCCGAGGACTGGTCGCCGCCCAGGCCCGGTCGCTGGTCCCGGTCGGCCGTGGTGCCGGGGCACAGCCACACCCTCACCCGCTCTGTGTGGCGCCTGTGACGCGGATCCTGACTGGGGCCCGAAGGTCCTCACGCCCAGGAGCGGGATAGAGACCCGAGGCTCTGAATGTCCCGCCCCATCCGCCCGGCTCTGACCGGCACCTGCCCGCTGGGGGCCGTCCGGGCGGCCTTCGCAAGAGGCGGGTGTCACATGTCGTCCCCTCAGTCCTGACGGCGTCGGACCCGGCTCCAGATGTGCAGCGGTGGTGGCGGGAGGGCCCTGGCGCTGGCCCAGCCGCGGACACTCGTTTCTGGATCAGGAGAGACCGCGGAGCCGCTGGGACAGAGACGCTGCCTTTCCCGTCCCTGTTTTTGTTTCTTTGTGGAGCTTTTTTGAGACTCAATAAATAATGTCAGAAAATCACACACAAAAACCTAAGTACCGGGTTCCCCTCACGCCAAATGAGGGGACGACACACTACTATTTTGTCGTATTTGCCTCCAGGGTTTTGCTTTAGGGATCGAGGCAGATTTCACATGTGACCAAAGTGCACGATCTCAGCCCTCACCTCGGGGAGTTTTATTAGACGAGACACTAAGGACCCGGGACTCCGCTCCGCACTCAGGGCGCCACGGTCGCCCGGAAAGTCCACCGGGCCCCTTCTGGTCGTGAGTGGAGCCCTGCGGCACGGGGTCCACGGGCATCGCCGAGACCCCTCGTGGTCCTGGGTCTGCCAGTAAACGCAAAGGAGCTGCTCAGCGCTGTTCTCCACCCGAGCAAACGGAAACGCGTTTTCTTGCCCGTCACCTGTGAGCAGACCGTCCTTCCCGTTTTTGAGGATTATGGCTCAGGCCGCTGTGACCGCACAGGACCGTGCCCTGAACTCTCTTCGTATTAACCACGTTCTAATGTTCTGTATCTTGTGACGTTTGGCATCTTGGGGGCCTGAGGACAGACGCCCCCCCCAGGGCCAGCCCGTTTTGGGGGTGGTGGACATTTGCCTGGAGCGGGACATGTGTGTGCCACACTCCCTCCCACCCCTCCCCACCCCCGCCTGGGGCCAGGCATCACCACCGGCCACTCCGAGCAGCTACTCCCAGCCGTGACACCGAAGTCACCCAGGGCCAGGTCCCAGGCAACGAAGGCGGCTCTGTGCGCCCTGCCCTGCAGGTCCCTGGCCCAGGCCTTCCCCTTGCCCTGCCTGGTGGCCCTGTGGGCATGGCGTGCCCTCTTGGGAAATTGAGTCAGATCCTTCTTTCAACGGCACTGGTCTCTCCGTGGCATCACATGGTCACCTGCACCAGATGAGACGGGGCACAGAGAACTGTGGGCGCACACGTGTGCGAGGTCCAAAGCGACCGTGCACCTCCCCCTTCTCGCCAAGTTTCTAAGTCCCTCGACGGCACCTGGGGCAGCAGACCAAGCTGGCCAGGGCATGTGGACACGCCCTGTGGCACGTGGCCCGCAGCGGCAGGCCTGGGAGTTTCCATGGAGACCTTGGAAACTGCTTAGTACCTGAACCTTTACGGGCCGGGCCCGTGGTCCCAGCGTGCGTCCCCACATCAGTGACTGACCTTTCCTACGGTCCTGTGCTCTGGGACTTTTTATTCTAGAGTTTTCCCTTTCCATCTGAATAACAATGGTAAGTTGGGGGTGGGGTTCCTGCCAGGTTCCCGCAGATCATGCCAGATGCTGTCCACCCGGCTGGCAGGGGTCCCATCCCTCAACTGCCGCCACGTCTGGATATCTGCCTGTCGCACGGGTGTAGCGACAAGGGCATAGCTTGACCTGTTTTCTCTGGCTGACCGTGCAGCCAGCCCCCAGCCCCCAGCCCCCAGCCATCCATTAGTCCTGCCTCTTCTGGAATTTGCCGGAGAGGGGATCACACAGTGTGCGCTCGTGCCAGCTTCCTTCCCTCAGCCTGAGTCCACGCTCATCCACGAGCCACACCGGCCGCCGTCGGCGTGTCCCGGCTGCCCGGTGGGTTGCTGTGGGAGGATACACCGGTCTTTATTTATCTGTCTCCCAGTCGATGGCATTCGGGCTGTTTCCAGTTTGGGGCTGTTAGTATTTCTTTCTTTAAGTTTACTTATTTTGAGAGACAGAGTGGAGGAGAAGAGAGAGGGAGGGAGAGAGAATCCCAAGCAGGCTGCATGCTGTCCGTGCAGAGCCCGATGCGGGGCTTGAACTCACAGACTGTGAGATCGTGACCTGAGCCAACACCAAGAGTTGGATGCTTAATCGACTGTGCCCTCCAGGCATCCCTGGGACAGCTAGTATTTCTGCTATGAGCATCTTGGGGCATGTTTTGGTACATTTGTGCATTTCTACTGGCTGTAACCCCGGGAACGGACCGCTCTGTGCCCCGCGGGATCTGCCGTGGTCAGGTGGTTGGCCCACAGGCTGTGTCACTTTGCCTCCCTGCATCAGGGCCCAGTTGCCCCGTCCACAGCAAGGGTTGTCATCTGTGCCTTTGGCGGGGACACAGCTGTGCCTCCCTGTGCCGTCCCCTGCATTTCGGTAGCTAAGTAGTGAGGTGGGTTTCTTACTGAATGTTAATCGACTCTTCCAGAAAATGCCCATCATTGGCCTCTGTCAGCTCCCTTTGACCAGCTTCAATGCTGGTCTCTAACGTAATTCTGTTGTAGACAGAGAACTACTTGGTTTGATCTGAAATTGGTGACACTTGTTTTGGGCCAGCCTTCCACATGTGCTTGACGGGGAGGTGTCGCTTGCTGTGGTCTGGGGAAAGTTCTAGCAATGCCGGCCAGGTCAGGTCAGGGGAGAGGTCTGCTCTGGTCTTCTGTCTGCTTTCTCTCCCGATTCCCGCGCGGGTGTTAGTGCCACCGAGGACAGCTGTGGGTCTGTCCCCTGCTCCTCGGTCAGCGTTTGCTTCCTGTATTCTGCAACCCTGTCACATTGAGGGCTGCTGTGTCCTCCCGGTGAGCAGCCCCCTTGGCCTCATGTCACGTCCCCTTCCTCTCTGGCGCATTCTGTTTTGAAGTCTACCTTTGCTGACAACAACATAGCCACTCAGCTTCCACCTTTAACCGCTAACGTGACTCCTGTCGCTGTTTACGACGTGGACAACCCGTGGCTACCACCCAAGTCGATGGATGGAACACGTCCATCTACCTTCCCTGCGCCTCCCCGGGAAGCCGCTGCCCTGACCGCCATTGCACTAGAGCCTTCGTGTGTTCTAGAACCTCATGTAAATGGAGGACTCTCCTTTGTGCACAGCCTGTTTGCTTCAGCGGGCTTTGCCGTTCATCCCCGGTAGTACGTGTGTGGTTTGCTTGTGTCTGTGAATATTCCGCCATTTGTTTATTCATTGATGGACGCTTGGATTGTTTCCTGTTTGGAGCTATGACGGATCATGCTGCTTCCCGTGCGCGCACGCACACGCGTCTTTGTGTGGACATGTTTTCTTTTCTCTGGCGCAAATACCTACTAGAACTTCGGGGCCCCAGGAGGCCCCAGGAGGTGTTTCCAGAAGCTTCCCAGCCATGTGGCCTCGCACCCCTGCTGACAGCCTCAGAGACACCGTGAGTGGCTTTCTCGTCTCTGAAGACCAGGGCTGTTGAGCGCCGTGTCGTGGATTCACTGACCACCCGTGTGTCTTGCTTAGTGAAGTGTTGAAATCTTTTCTCATTACACATCGCCTTCGTTTAATGAGTTGTTAATATTTCTTTCCCATCTGTGACTACAATTTTAATTTCCTTAATGGTGTCTTTTGAAGAAAAGCTTTTAATTTTGATGAAGTGCAATTTATTATTTTTTTCCTTCTATGGTTATTGCTTTATGGACCCTGCTTAAGAAATCTGTGCCTATCCCGAGGTTCTGAGTATGTACTTCTAGATTTCCTTCTAGAAAGCTTTGTTTTAGCTTTTATGTTTCGGTTTATAACACTCTCCGAGCCAGCTTTTGCACGTGGCATTCGATGAGGGTGGTTCATGATTCAAATCTCCAGCTGCCTCTGCACCGTTTTCAGAAAACACTATCCTTCCCTGTCGAAACGCCCAGAATGACCACCTCGTACATTCTCCTGGCTTCTGGGTGCTCTAGTCCAACCCTGGCTGCTCCGAGCTGGCTAGAGGCAGAAAGCTGGGTCGTGCCTCTCAGCACAGTTTGGAAGTTCACTTATATTTATTGTAATTTCTGCTACACTGGGAAATGTTTCTGTTTACATGCCCTATCCCCTCCCATAAAGGAAATGCTAATCTCGAAGGTTATACGTTCTATTTTCTTACTCCTCATGGCTGCTGCCAAGATCTATATGTTCCAAGAGTTTAATAAATTGATATCAGGCTGCCCATCTCCAAATAAAGCAAGCGCATTGGTTGCCTTCAGGAATCCTGGCCTCCCACACACCAGCCACAGCGGAACAATCTAGAAGTGCAGAATTTGTCCACGTGGAGGGCTTCTGTCCAGTCGGCAGTGAACTTCATCACGTGTCTCAGGGACTGGGCTTTCCTGTGTATTGGATCTAATTTCTGGTTATTTTCCCCTTTCTGGGGAACTGCCCCCCACCCCTCAGGGGGAAGGTGTTTCCCCTTCTGAGACTTTGTGGACTCGGGACATGTTTTTGCCCCATTCATTCCAGTGATAATTCACTGGATGTGACACTTGAGTGCTTTCCCTCAACACTTCGGGTCATCATGCTCCCGCCTTGGACACCACGCTGACTCATTCTTCCAAGAAGTATTTCCATTCGCTTCACCATGTTTTGCATTAAAGAATCTAAGGGAGTATTTTCACAATCGATCCCTTTCAGCTCTCTGAGCCCTTCAGTGTGAGGTCCGAGATCTTCGCTAATTTTCTAATTTTTAAAAACTGCCTATTTGAACATTCCCCAGTCCTCGCTTCCCACCTCTTCCCACTTGGACCGCCCCTCCACCCCCCCACGTGGATGCCAACACTCGAATTCTCTGTTTCATCCTTTTCTGAGCCTGAGGGGAGACGTCTTCAAGCTGACCCTGCAGCCCGGCTTCGGCGCGTGTCCGTAACCGCCCGCCCGCCTCGCTGATACTCCTCCTTTTGCAACCTCCATGCCGTGTTTCCGGCTGTCTGTCCTTTCTACTTACTGATTCTGGCTTCGTGTCGTTACATCAATCCTTCCCTCTTTGAACTTGGGAGTTTTAGGTTAATGGGCCCAAGAGGACATCCTTGTCGGTCCTCGTTGGTCTGGTGGGCGCGGCGCGGTCTGCCCGGTGCGTGGCCCTGTCCCTCCGATGTTGTTTTCCGTTACTTGTCTCCTGGACCCGAGAGTCGTGCCGCACGTGAGCACGCGTGCGGTGTGTTCATCCGGACACGCACGTGTGGAGGGACTGGGGGTGCTGCGGTGGGCTCACACGGACCCGCATGGTCAGCCACACCGGAGGCAGGGCCGGGGAGGGCGGGCGGCAGGGTTGCGCTCTCCCTAGCCCGCTGGGCCAGGACGTCGCAGGTTGGGGACGGGGGGGGGGGGGGGTGAGCTGGTGCCTGCTCCCCCCGCCTGGGCTCTCGTGCCCCGGCTGCACCCTGCCTCCTTGAGCAGACGGTCCAGAGCGGGCATCTCCCCCGGTCCCTTCTCTGACCGTGCCGCTCCTGGGCCAAGCCTGCCTGCAGCCCAGGGAGCCAGCCCCAAGGCTTCCACTCACGCTGAGATGGTGGCCGACACGCTGCCCGCCTGAGACCGGACCCAGCACCCCTCTCCGGTGGGCTCCCGCCCCAGATGGCTCCCGCAGTCGCTCTGCCACCGCACCCCTCCCAGGCTCGGCCTCCTGCCTGCTCTCGCCACCTCCGTCTCAGCGCGCAATGATGAGGCCCTGACCCCACGGGGCTCCCTGAGTTCTTACCCACAGATCATGTACAACAGACTGCGAGTCCCATCAGTTCCTTGCTCAGAAGCCCTGGTGACCCGCTCCTGAGTCCAGACCACACCCCCCTCCCCCACCCCCCCCCCCCCCCCCCCCCGCCCCCCCCCCGCGCTGCCCGGCCGGGCTGTCAGAGCCAACCTTGCTCCTGGCCCCGGGCTCAGCTGTCTCTGTCCCGACCGCTCCGGCCTGTGTAGCCTCCTGCCGTTTCTGGGTGGTGCTGTGGGTTCAGGCCCCCCACGTGCTGTGCCCCTGCTGGAACCTTCTCCCATCTTCCACTCCCCACTTTGTTCCTGTCTCTGCGCAAATGTCACCTCGGAAGCTTACGTTGGCCTCTGCGTCTGAAGGAGGCCCGCCCCAAATTCTTCCCAGTTTAGAAAATGACATGGTGTTTGTAGGCCACAGCAGGTGAGGTTTCCAGGTAAGTAAGGGTCAGGGGCGGCCAGGGTGGTGTCCAGGCTGGTGGGCCGGAGAAGGGGGGTGCTGGCAGTGACAAGGCATGGGGCCAGCAGGTCAGGGTCCCCAGGGATTCAAGCACATGGGCGGCGAGCTGGACGCTATGTCGTTAGTGAGGGGATGCTACTAGGGAGAGAGGAGCCCCTGACACCGGCCCGGGAAGGTCACATCAGCGAGTGTTTGAGAGGGGGTTGGGCACCGATCTCCAAGCCCCCCCCGGGGTTATTCAATGCAGCTGAGAAACCTCGTCCTGGGCAGGGCCTGGACTGTGGGGGTGCCGGGGCACTGAGTCACAAGGTCACAGGAGGCTGCAGGGGCGGCGGGGCGGGTGGGGGGTGGGCCCTTGAAGCCACGGAAGGATGGCAGCTTGTCTCTCTGAGGGTGGGGGTGGGGCGACTTGGACTTGACTGGGCGGGAGGGACTCCGGGTCCCAGGGACGCCCCTCCCTGCAGTGAGCAGGCCGCTCCCTTGCTGAGCACGCTGCACTTTATCTGAGTGTGGAAACAGTACAGAGGGAAGGCCCCCCCACCCCACCTTCTGCCTCCAGGCCCCTCCCGGGACTCGCTTTCCAGGCTCCTCCTGCAGGGTCCAGGGAGGGGCAGGGTCACTCCGGGCAGCACGGGGGCCGTCCTGGCAGGAGAGAGGGTGAACAGTCTGAGGGAGGTGGCAGCCAGCCGGACGGCAGCAGCCCCGCCCACCTGGCACCAAGGACCCGAGCCCCCAGGGTCCCCGTGCGTCCAGCTGGGCCATGAGCCCCGGGCACGAACCTTTCCCCAGGATGCTGCTGCCAGGTGCCCCCGGCCCTGATCCTTTCGCCCACCCGATCCACCCTCCTGCCCTGCTAACCCCTGACTGGGGCCTCCCTGGGCTCTCCTGGCTCCCCTCCACGTGTCTCCAGGGTTGCTGGGCCCCCCAAGGCCCAGGAACCCACACTCGTGTTCTATCCCAAGCCGCTTCACCAGCTCCTGAGCCATCTGTCCGTGCTGCACCCCCACCTCCCAGCAGCCCCCCGGGAGCTCCTCCTCCCCGAAGGCGGGGGGCTCACCCGTTCCACCCAGGGGTCCGGGAGGCTCACTCCCTTTCAGCCGAGGGCTGCTCCTCTGACCAAGGGCGCCGGGCTCACCTGAGCAGAAGGGGGTGTGCTGGAACCGGGGTGCGTGTGGTAACGGTCTCCCTTCTCAGGGACCCTGTTCTGACTGAGGGGAGGTGGGCACCCGACCCCTAGCAGGCACGTGTCGTTGGGTCAGTGGCCAAGGTTAACTGAGGGGGGCCTCGTGACGGCACCTACAGCCTTGTCCACGAGGTTGGGTACAAAGAAGGGTATTTAGGGGTGCCTGGGTGGCGCAGTCGGTTAAGCGTCCGACTTCAGCCAGGTCACGATCTCACAGTCCGTGAGTTCGAGCCCCGCGTCGGGCTCTGGGCTGATGGCTCAGAGCCTGGAGCCTGTTTCCGATTCTGTGTCTCCCTCTCTCTCTCTGCCCCTCCCCTGTTCATGCTCTGTCTCTCTCTGTCCCAAAAATAAATAAAAAACGTTGAAAAAAAAATTTATAAAAAACAAAAAAACCAAAAAAAACAAAGAAGGGTATTTATCCCAAAGGCAGTGTCTGGGGCACTCTGACGGACCGTGGGGGGGCTTCCCGCAGGGGAGCCCCTCTCCCCTCCCAACGCCCAGACCAGGGGGTGAGGCAGGACCCTGCGGTCCTACCCATGGGGTGGCACCACAGCCCCACCCCGTCCAGGCCCACGAGCTCTGTCTCCCCTGATCAGCCTCCCATCCATCTCGGCACCTGAGCCGTGACCAGCGCCACGGCTCCAGTCGGATGGACGAACGCGTGACAAGGTCATTAGACCAAGCCTCCTGCTGCATCAGAGCAAGGAGAGAGGGAGCACGTGGGAAGGACAGGAGGGAGGGGACGGCAGGGCAGGAGGTGGCCCTAATCTTGGGCTTCCCGGGAGGAAGGGGAAGGGGGCCCTCTGAGGACCCCGGGGAAACTAGGCCGCGTCCAGTCCTGCCTCAGCGACCTCTGTGTGGGCTCAGGGGCCCTGCCTCCGCACCCCGGCCCAGGGAGGGTGCAGGGGATGCTGGGGCCACACGGAACTCCCAGCCGGGGACTGGGAGGGAGCTGCAGTTGCCCCCACACCCCCCGCAAGGGGGCCAGTACCTCCGTCCTCAGGGTGGGGGCCGTCTCGTCCTCCTCTTCCAGGGAGCCAGGCCTCACCGTGAGAGCTGGGGTGTCCGAGGGCCTGCAAGATGGGCCTGGGGGGCCTGGCGCTCTCATGGTGGAACTTCAGCACGTGAGCTGGGGATGGGGGCGGAGGGGTGTCAGCAGGGCGGGGCGTGGGGCAGGGGGACTCCCCGCTCACTTCCCCCGGATTCACTGGGGCACGGCCGAGGAGAAGGGCTGCATCAGGCTAGTGACGGGTGCCCGCGGTCCCTTCCGGCCCGGCTGGGGTGAGACAGAGGCCACACGGGGGGGTGGGGGGCTCTGGCGCCCTCGCGAGGAGGCCGCACCACTCACTCTGGATGGCAGACTCGCAGGCCTGGTTCACGAGCTGGTAGATGGTGGCCAGGGACTGCGGCTCCCCCTGCAGGGCAGATGGGCCGTGTGGCCAAGCGCCGTGCCCAGCGGCGTGGGGGCCAGTGCCTCCCGCACACCCCCAGGAAGCGCCTGGCGCCTGGACGGGGGCCTCACTCACCTTCTCTCCTCGCTCCCCTTTGGGCCCCGGCAGCCCCTGAAATAGAGGACGAGGAGAAAGGCGGGTCAGCACAGAGAAGTCAACCCGCCTGGACCCTGTCCCGGGCCGGGTGAGGGCTGCATGCTGGGGGCCGCCGCTCCCGACTCTAGGCAGCTGGCAACGCAGAGTCCCCGGCAGCTGGGACACGGGCCCGGAAGCCAGCTGGGCCTGCCCGGGGCCTGCCTTCCTCCACCTCCCAGCTGAGCCCTTGCCTAGCTGTGGGACCAGTCCTGCCCCACACCCTGGGGCCCCCAGGCCCGCCCTGTTCCCTGGCCAGTCCCATCTCGGGCTCCCTCCGCTGCAGATCAGTTCCAAACCCAAGCTCCCAAAGTGGCCCTGACTGGGCGGGAAGGAGGCATTTACTCAAATCTGCTCCCCCCGCTCCCATCTTTGCGGAGCGGCTGGCCGGTAGGTGGGAAGGGGACTTACCGTGAGCCCCACAGGCCCCGGGAGTCCTCTCTGCCCTCCGGAGCCCCTGGCCCCCGCCGTGCCCTGGAAGCCCTGCCGGGGTGCAGAGGGTGTGGCCGCAGCCCCCCCCACCCCCACCCCCCGGAGGACGTGGGTCCTCCTCCCTCCAGCCTTGGCTCCCTGCGGACTGGGTCCCTGCCTCTGCAGGCCAGGCCGGGCCTTCTCCCCTGCCTCAGAGCTTGTCCAGGCTGAGTACCCAGGGCAGAGGCCCTCCCACCCCACCCCACTTGGCACTGGCCATCCCGAGTGTGACCACGGTCATCCCCCACCCCGGGGACAGCTCCCCAGCACTGAGCCCAGCACAGACCCCGGAACCACAGGCTGGGGAGGGGAGGTGCCTCTGAGCGAGGCCGCGGAGAAGGAGAAGACGGCCCCGGTCATTTCCCCGCCGCCAGACTCACGCGTCCCCCCTCCCTCGGCCTACCCGGGAGCCCAGGCACTTTCCTGCCATGCGGACTGACAGTGACTGGGGCAGTGCTAACATGGCATTTCCGACCTGCCCAGCGGAAGTGAGGAAGATCCTCGCCTGGAGCCGCCCCTGGGCACTTGCGCGCCCTGCGCAGCCCCACCAGGTTCCAGCCCAGGAGAGAGAGGCGTCCCCAGGTCACCTGCGGGGGCGGGGGCTGCAGCCACAGGGCAGGCTCTGACCTGTTCGGTCCTAGGAACTGGGGGGAGCCTCTCAGGAGGACCTACCCTCGGGCCCGGAGGTCCAGGCAGGCCAGCACTCCCCTCCAGACCCCTCATTCCCTGAAGACAGAGGACAGGGCAGGCTAGGGCAGGGGGTGGCCTGGTGCCCCCACACGCCCCTCCCGCGGTGGCCCACGTCACCCCCACGGACAGAACCCAGCACCCAAGGACCCACACCTGTGAGCGGGGGGCAAGGCCAGCCAAGCTCAGGGCCTGCCCCCAGCCCCTGGCAGTGACCACCCTCCCCTGCCCGCTGGGGAGGCCCCTGCCCCCACAGTCTCTATCTGAGATCCACCCCCCACCCCCACCGCCCCACCCCACCACAGGCTTCTCTCCCACCTTAGGTCCCTGGAGGCCGACCTTCCCGGGAGGGCCCTGGTGACCAGGATGGCCCTAGAAGGAACAGAGACAGCTGGCCAGGCTGAGGTCCCATCCCGGAGACCCAGGTCCCCAGCCCGTGCCCTCCCTGCCCACACACCCGGAGGGCGTCTGATCCCACTACCTGCAAACCCGGGGCTCCGTGGTCCCCCTTCTCTCCTTTGACCCCTGGCGGACCCTGGAGAGGAAAGGGACTCAGTCTGTCCCAGAGGAGGGGGGAGGCAGCCGGGGGGAGGGGGAGGGGAGGCAGCACCTACCACAGGCCCCTGCACGGTTCGGCCCTGGGTCCCTGGCGACCCCTGCTGACCCCCAGGACCCTCAGGTCCCGTCTGTCCAGGTGGCCCGGGCTCTCCCTGCAGACACAGGCGAGGGAGGGGCTAAGAAGGCCTCCACCCTGCCCTCAGTGGCCCCCCTGGCCCTCCAGCTGACCGTGGCAGCCAGACCCAGCCCTACAGAGACGCCCTCCCCTCACCGCCCACCCCGGGAGGGGTCCTGCTGGGACCTGCTCGACAGCCGGGGACGGACCCCGGCCACTTCTCCGGGTCACAGAGCCAGTGACCCCGTTCTCCCTTCCTGACCGGGAGGGGTACAGAAAGCCCTGTGGCAGAGCTGACCTGGACAGGCCAGTCAGAGCCCTGACGCCCCAGCACTAGGCTCCGTTCTCGCTGGAGTGTGCCCCCGGATCCCTAAGGGCCAGGGACCAACTCTCTTTCCACTGTTTGAGATTCCAGGGCAAAATCAATGCTTTCAAAGAATTTTTGTGAATTTAGCATGTAAGTGTACCAAACTCCCTAAAGAAAACTGCAGACATCCTCATGTCTGAATATCAATAAGAAAATCCTAAGTAAAACGTCAGCAAACAGAACCCTGCAGCACACGAACGGGTGACAAGTACTCGGTTTAACGGGTACAGGAAGAGTTCAGTGTCAGGAATGTGCTAAAATCATTCGCCAAACTAAGAGCTCCAGGAAAAAGAATTATTTGGCTGTGTCCAGCTGAGGCAGCACCAGATCTTCACATCCACCCTTGATTTTCTAAATCTCCTAATAAACAGGAACACCCAGAGGTGACTATCACACAACAAAACCTATCTGTCCCCGCGCCAGCTCCACACCAGCGGGGGGCAAACCGGTCACAACGCAGATCACAGACATGTGGCTAACGTCCATAATCTGTCGAGTGCTCCCAAGAATTAATACGAAAAATAACCCAGCGGCAAGGATTCCAAGGACATTTGTCAAGGGGAAAACTCCAGCAAATTCCAGCAACTCCCACAGGGTGCTGGAGCTCCTGTAGGAGAAACGCCAACACACTTCACCTGTCAGATTGCTCAAGGTCAATGACGTTCGCGATTTCTGGGGTCGGGGGTGGGAAACTGGCCCCTCCCTCACTGGGGAGGGCACTTTGCTTCTGGCTGTGGGGCTCCACCCTCCGGCCCCACAGGACCCCCCACAACTCACCCTGGGGCCTGGGAAGCCCTGTTCTCCTGGGACTCCGTTCCTTCCGGGGAGGCCCTACCAGGACACAGACCGGGCTGAGCTTCCGCGGCGCCCACCCGAGGGCCCCGCAGCACTGCCCCCCGGGGACTACAGTCCCCCAGTTCAGGTGGGGGAGGGGAGGGGTCTTCCAGGGCCAGGCCTGGCCCGCCCTCCCCGCCGCCCCCCACCGCCCACAGCCGCCGGGTACACCAGACCAGTTCTAGCAGGTCTCCGTTCAAATTGCGGCCCCTGCCTGGTGCGGTCCGTGGACAGCCAGGCCAGAGCCCGTGCGCTTGAGCGACGCTCCCGCCACACGGGCCCCGGAACCTCGGGGCTGGCAGGGGTGCGGGCCCCGCCCCACGGTGGGGGTCCCACAGCCGGAGCACCTGGGACGGAGGCCGCCCACATGGCTGCGACTCACTGCCAGGCCACATCGCACCCACCGGCCACCACCAGCACGGTGCCGCAGACTGACTGGGCCCCCGCCCCACAGGGTTGGCTCAGGGGAGGGAAGCAGAGGGAAGGAGAGGCTGGCTGGAAGGGGTCTCACGAGGCAGGGGGATGGGGCCGCTGGGGGGCTCGTGAGGACATCCCATCTTGGCACAGGCTGGCTCGGCTGCTCGGCGGTGTGAGTGAGGGGACAGCGGGCTTTGCCAGGAGCCCAGATCACCCGGGGAGCCGATGATGGACTCACCGGAGGTCCCTGGGGCCCCGGGGGCCCAGGGGTCTGCGAGGAACAGGTACAAGAGGAAGAGAAGGCAGGGCAGGTCTCTCCATCCTTCTGGGAGGAAGGAGACCCCACTCATTAAGTGGACCCCCATCTGTTCCTGTCTGACCTAGAGCTCGGACAGCCAGACAGCTGGGTTCCAGGACGCCGGGGAGGCTGGGAGTGAGGGGCGGGGAGCTGGTCCCCGGTGCCCTCCCCCGCCCCCCCACATTGCTGCTGGCTGCCCTGCACGGGCCCTCTCCCAGTCCCTCCCAATCCCCAGCATGCCCAAGCCCCGTGTGGGTACAGTGTGAGGAACCCTGCCCACATCTTCATGGTGCAGAGGCTGCCCGAGTCCCTCTGGCTTTGCTGGATGAGCCCCTTCCTTCCTGGCCAGCTGTCTACACCCCAACTGCGCCCACAGAGAAGGGAAGTGGCCCCCGAGTACACAGCAGTGGCCACCCCCGCAGCTGGCGGCTTCCTGACGCACTCCAGCCTGCCTTGGCCTCCGGGGTCTCTTGCGTTCAGCTGCCCAGGGCTCTGGCTCTGACCAGAGGCCACCTCCTCCAGGAAGGCTGCCCTGCTTTCTCCTGGTGCCGTGCTGATGCGCCTCCTGTCTACCCCCAGACTCTGCGCCCTTGGCAGGCACTGGCCCACCTACCGACGCAGGGAGCTCACAGCACATGTCTTCCTCCGCCCAGGAGTCATTGCACACAATCTGCAGCGTCTGGAGCTGGAACTATAATGCAAAGCAGGGTCAGCCAGATACGGTTGTGGTCTCTGTGGCCCCCCCTCCAGCCCGGTGCAGCAGGACGAAGCCCATGCTCACCGTGGCTGAACTGCTCCGGGGCCCGCGGGCCTTGGCCAACCGTCCCAGCATGACGAAGCCAGTAACAGGTGGGCTGCCTGCCTCCCCCATGGGCCTCTCAGCCACCTTCCGGCAGTCCACATACAGCCTGACCTTGGAGCGGCCCACAGCCACATGCACCTGCCAGAGAGACACCACCAGGGGTTCCCCTTGCAGCCCCGGCGGGGGTGAGCACCCATCTGTGCCCGCAAGGCCAGGCCAGATGGGGAAGAAAGAGCCCATTTACCTGGGGGTCAGGATCCTGACTCCATCCTGGGTTGAATGGGACACCCCCTCACTGGGCCTCAGTTTCCCCTTTGTATAATGGAGCAAACTACACGTGTCGCAGACCCCTCCCAGGGATTCCTGGGACCCGGGAAGGGTTGGGATGCTCTCTGACCCAAACTAAGGCATCTGTCGTAGAGGGGATCAGAGGGACAGAGGCTTGGACAGGACAAGATGACTTTCGAGGAAAGTGGGAGGGAGTGGGGGGCAGCGGACGGTCTTAGAGGACATGCACTTCGGTCTTTCGGGAAACTTCCAGCACCTTGTGGAAGCTTCCAAAGAATATCCTCCTCACTTCGGGCAGGTCAAAGGTGACCTCTTGCAAGGTGGCCCTGGGGTCGTGGTTGAAGTAGGTCAGAGACTTCCTGCCGGCTGCAAGGGAGGGGTGAGGGACATGTGAGACCCCCCCCCCCAAACAGAACAGGACGGCCCCACGACATGGCAGCATGCAAAGTCAAATGCACCCCAAGCCTCGGGGACCCGAGCTACAGACATGGCCCCTGTTTGGGACTCCTGCCTCCCGGTGACGGCGGTCCCCGGCCTGGTCTGGAGGCAGGGTTTCTCAGGACCCACAGCCCTGGGCCCACCGCCCTGCCTCTGGACTGACCGTCCAGCAAGACCCCCAGGACGGGCTGGGAGTGCTCGGCCGTCATCTGCCACAGCGCAAAGGTCTCGCGGGGTGTCTCGGGCAGCAGACGCAGGAGGAAGACAACCGTGTGTTCCGGTGGGAGGGCGGCAAGGTGGACGTCACTGTTGGGACACAGGCGGGGGCTGCTGCAGGCCTGGGAGGAGACGGGGTCCCGCCATGCAGACACTGCAGAGAGGGTTCTGTGATGGCACTGGGCCCCTCCTGTCTCCATTCCCCAACAGTAACAACGGGTATACAAGGGACAGAAGTGCCCCTGGGCTGGTGGGGGCTCAACAAGACGGGCCCTGAGGACGCAGCCCGCAGCCCGCAGCCCCGTGTGCCCTGAGGCCTGGCCGGGATGGAAGGCCCTGCCACAGCCAGTGTTCACGACAATCCTGGGCAGGGTCCGCCAAGACCCCATTCTCCAGGGTCTCTGCGTGGGTGGAGAGGAGGCAGGTCAAGGAGGTTCAGCAGGAGGGTTTCTGGGCCCGTTCCCGGGGTCAGGAGCCCACAGGCAGCCCTGCCCTCAGGAGTCGCTCCCACTGACCTGAGCTTGTTGGGAGGGGAGTGCTCAGAGGGGTTCTGTGCCAGTGCTGGGGCTCCCAGGGCATGCTGAGGGCTGGGGAGGGCAGGGAACAGGGTGTGATCGCCCAGTGAAACTGTTCCTAGAGGCCTCCAGCCTTGTTCTTTGCCCTTCATTTGCTCTTAGGATAACCAAGAGCCCCAAAGACCCAGCCCTGCCCATTCCTGTGGTTCTTTAAGTAAACTGACCCCAGGGCCTTGGCACAGGCTGTTCCTTCTTCCTGAGTGCGCTTCCTTTCCCCATTGTCTCCCTGCCCTTACTTGTTTGCCACTTTCTTGGGGAGTCTTCCCGATCCCATTACAGGGAGGGACCCTTTCTACACTTAGGAGCCCAGAGCCCCATTTGTGGCAGCGATCATGTGGGCGGGGGGCACCTGTGCTGGGTGACCTCACCTGGGGTGGATGATCACATCTGGAGTGGGGGCCACCCCAGCAGAAACATCTGCCCCACCTCTTGGGCTGTGAGCTCCAGAGGGCGGACAAACATGAAGCGCCCAGCGTGAGGGCCCTGGGACAAGGCTGTCATTTGCAGAAAAGGGGTAAATCACAGGAGAGCTGCCCCCACAGTGATTAACAATGGTGGTGGCCTCCAGGGAGGGTTTGCTCTGAGAGTCGGAGCGTAAGCCTCGGGCTCGAGCCCCACACTAGAGCTTGGACGGGAGGAAAAGCCAGGCTTCGGCCACCCACACAAACGTGAAACCTGTATGCCGCCTAAAGGAGAAGTTAACACAGGAACAGATCGGGGCCTGGGTGGCACAGGGAAGCCATGAGTTCAGGGGTGAGGCCGCGGCCGTGCCTGCTGCACCTGCTGTGCCCGCCGGACTGGGGAGAAAGTCCTGAATCTTAGCAGCGTTGGCCGAGTTTTGCAAAATTACCTATTTTGTATTTTTCAAATTTCCCATTACAAAGCACACGACTGCGTGGACGATTTACAACATTCTAACTTAAGAAGAGGTTTTGCTGTGTGTGTCACAGTTGCGATTTTGATTCAAGATCTCTCCACAAGCAGGGGAGGGCGGCTGTTAGACGTCAGGAATCACGCGGCCTTTCTTGTGCTCACATAGCAGCCGCTTGCTAAAACCAGGCATCTGCCTGACCGGAGCCCACACGGGAGGCAGGGCTTCCCAAGGAGACAAATGGGGGCCACTGTGTGGAAGTCTGCAAGTCTGATCAATGCCTGGGCCACACGGAACAGGACCCACTCGTGGCCTCATTCCACCCATGCAAGATTTGTTCAGTTGGAAAACTCTGCTCGCCGGGGGGGGGGCGGGGGCCCCTGGGCCCGTCCGCCTGGTTGGTTCCGGGAGACCGAGCGGCAGGACCTCCCCAGGACCCACCCCCACTGTGCAGCTGCCCCCCATCTCGGGCCGCGGTCTGTCCCCTGTCCTCCCACCTGGCCCGGCGCGTCAGCTGGGCATCCTTGAAGAGTGTGAAGGTCCTGGCGCGGCCGAATGCCGAGGGCTCCATGGCGACGCCGCGGATGGACGCATACTCCTTTTCCACCAGACCAAAGGCCGCCATGAGGTCAAAGCCTGGGACAGGCAGCAGCACCAGGGGACGATCAGAGACGAAAGGTGAGGGCCGGAGGGGCAGGACGCAAAGAGAAGGCAGCAGGGGTCAGGGGAGAGGAGAGGAGACGCAAAGACAGGACGCCCATCGACGGGAGGAAGGTGATCAGGGGGCCCACAGGTGGACGCGTACTCGGGGCGCCCACCCGCTGGCCTCCCCCTCTGGTGCACAGCCCCCGACCTCCCGGCAGAGGCGAGGGTGCACAGGGGTGGGTCACACCGCCCGCCCCGGCCCGGCGGGCTCCCAGCGTCTGCACCTTCTGTGACGCTAAGGGCACAAAGTGAAGGGGAAATCTTATTTGCTGGGTGCTCAGCGCGGCCACAGGCCTGGGGCAGGAGCGGGGGCAGGACAGAGAAGCCTCAGCACCCCGCCAGGAGTGGCCCCGCCTCACAGCTCATGGTGGCCCCCGAGGGACGCTTGGCCCTGGAGACACAGGCCTCCACCGCCCCCGCTCTGCACGCCTGTGCCTGACCACGGGTGGCTCTCACATCAGCCCCGAGTCTGGGAGCGTCTCAGACCCATGAAGCACTAAAGATGCTGTGTGAGCCCCGTGCTCGGCCCCTCACCCGGCTCGAGTCAGCAGAGAGCCTCGAGGAGGCCACACAGGACCCAGGGCTTTGTCTGTCCTGCCGTGTCCCAGCTGTGACCGTGGACAGGCCTCAGCAACCTCGATGGTGAGGCAGGAATAAAGCTCTGGCCAGCCTCATCCCCACTCTCCCCTGCACAGGTGAGACTGGGGCCTCCAACGACCACAGGACCTTGTTTCTTGTCACTGCCCCTTCGTGGCAGGTGGGGTCCCAGGCCACCCTCCTCAGACGGTTGTGAGAGGAGGGGGGGACAGGTGGGGGGTGTGGAGGGTCAGCTGTCACACAAGGGCAGGCCTACCTGAGAGGGAGCCATCTGGGCTGAGGGCGGGGCAGGCTGCTGGGAGGCAACAAGGAGTCAGTCAGGGCCAGGCTGGCACGAGGCCCCGCCCCACCTGGGGAGCGCCCTGCCCTGAAGTCCACAGATGCCCTGGAGATGCTGGTCTTCAGCCTGTGGTCTCCACGCCTCAGGGAAGGATGGACATGATGTCCCGCTCCCTCGGGGACCTCACTTCCACCCCCTGCAAGTCAGCACGCACCCAGGGGTGCTCCCACTGGGCACCAAACACTGAGGGTACTGGCCACCCGATGTGCCCCAGGTGGCAGAGCCAGGGAGACGGACACACCGACCTGGGGACACCTCAACTGGGGGACATGCCAACCTGGGGACAGGCTGACCTAGGGACATGCCGACCTGGGGTCATGCTGACCTGGGGACACCTCGACTGGGGGACATGCCAACCTGGGGACAGGCTGACCTGGGGACATGCCGACCTGGGGTCATGCCGACCTGGGGACACCTCGACTGGGGGACATGTTAACCTGGGGTCATGCCGACCTGGGGTCATGCTGACCTGGGGACACCTCGACCTGGGGACACGCTGACCCAGGGACACACCGGCCAGGTCCCTGGCTGTGTAGGGTTCCTCCGCTGCCAGGGGCACAGTGGGTGCTTAAAGTTGTTCACGAGCCAGTAAAGGCACCACTGAGTAGGGAGACCCCCATCCCCAGAGGCATTCAAGCCAAAACTAGATGGCCCTACAGAGGGGACACAGAGGGAGACTGGAGTGGCCCAGCTGAGTGGCCTCAGTGGGCCCTCTGCTCTGCAGTGTGTGACCCGGTGTCCTCAGCTGGTCCTGCCTGTGGGTGGCCATCCCCCAGGGCCGACTGAGGCCACATCCCTGTACTCCGTGCATCGAGGGAGGCCAGCCCGGGCCCCTCGCCTGCCCTGTCTATGAGGTACAGCCAGCTTGCCCGGGACTCCTGCCGGGCTGGACGCTACCTGCACCCCCAGACGCAGAGATGGGACAATTACGAGCCCGTTCCCCAGCTTTGAGCATTACTGGCAAGGTTCCAGCCAGGAGCCCCCAGCCACATCAGCCTGCATGCATCGCATTGACCGGCATGGTCCTAACCCCTGGGTTGGTGTTTGCGCTGTCCAATGGGGGCAGGTTCCATGAGAACCCTGATTGCCCTTCCGTTAGTTCGGCAGTGCTCGGCACAGCCTGGGGCAGGACTCCAGCAAGGAGGCCCACGGGTTCTAGGCTCCCAGGGGCCTGGCTGGGTGTGAGGGTCTGGGGTCTTGGCTGGGGCCTGGCTGGGTGTGAGGGTCTGGGGCCTGGCTGGGTCTGGGGTCTTGGCTGGGGCCTGGCTGGGGCCTGGCTGGGTCTGGGGTGGTGGCTGGGGCCTGTCTGGGTCTGGGGTCTTGGCTGGGGTTTGGCTGGGTGTGAGGGTTGGGGTCCTGGCTGGGGCCTGGTTGGGTGTGAGGGTCGGGGGCCTGGCTGGGGCCTGGCTGGGTCTGGGGTCCTGGCTGAGGCCTGGCTGGGTCTGGGGTCCTGGCTGGGGCCTGGCTGAGTGTGAGGGTCTGGGGCCTGGCTGCGTCTGGGATCCTGGCTGGGGCCTGGCTGGGTGTGAGGGTCGGGGGCCTGGCTGCGTCTGGGATCCTGGCTGGGGCCTGGCTGGGTGTGAGGGTCGGGGGCCTGGCTGCGTCTGGGATCCTGGCTGGGGCCTGGCTGGGGCCTGGCTGGGTCTGGGGCCTGGCTGAGGCCTGGCTGTGTCTGGGGTCCTGGCTGGGGCCTGGCTGGGTGTGAGGGTCGGGGGCCTGGCTGGGGCCTGGCTGGGTCTGGGGTCCTGGCTGAGGCCTGGCTGGGTCTGGGGTGGTGGCTGGGGCCTGGCTGGGTCTGGGGTCCTGGCTGGGGCCTGGCTGGGTGTGAGGGTCGGGGGCCCGACTGGGGCCTGGGGGTCTTGGTGCCCACTCACCCGTGTGGCCTACGGCAGACACAGTCCTGCTCTCCCCCGCTCCATAGACCGCGGAGACCAGGACCCTGTACTTGCTGGCCGCCAGCAGGTTGGGGAGCGTCACGTGATTGCGGAGTCCTGGAACAGAGATCTGGGGTGGGGCGGGGGGGACACGGTCACCTAAGCTGCCCCCTCTGGAGCGTCTCTGCTCTCGCTTGTCTGCATCCGTCACAGAGGGGCGACCGCCCTCAACACACAGGGTGGCTGTGTCTCCCCCGGGACCCGGGGGCGCTCGATGGGCCGTGGCCTCCCTGCTCCACCGAGACCCACCGACTTCTCGGGCCCCAAGCCCGAGGCTGGCAGGTAGGTGAGCCGGTAGTGGAGGACGTGGCCGCTCGGAGGTGTCCAGCTGACTTGCAGGCTGTCGGGTGACTTGGACGCCAGGGCCAGGTCAGAGGGCGGGCTCCGGTGCGCTGTGAGGCAGGCGCCACCCTGGGGGCTCAGGCCGGGGCTGGAGGATGGCTGGCATGCCCCGCGGGGGTCTGTCCCTGCTCCCCCGCCCCCACCCTCCCACCACGTCCTGCGGCGCAGATGGGACCACTGGGCACCGGGTCAGCTCCAGGACAGTCCTGAGCACTCTGTCATACCAGGTAACCTGAAACTTTGGCTGCTCCTGAACACCTGCCTGGAGGGCTCAGGGGGGAGCCCGTGGACCCAAGTGGTCAGGCCAGAGGGTTGGGGGACTCAGGGAGCTGCCGGTCAATGGCTCTGGAGCTCAAGGCCCTGGGCCCCTGGAGCTGGGAGGGTCCAGGGTCCCTCTGGGCTGCTCCTGCTCCTTGCACGGCTGGGGGGCAGAGCAGCGGTCACCTACGGGGGGTGTAGCGGAGGGACACCGGGTCGCTGCGGGCCCCATCCCTGTAGTAGGCCAGGATGGTGATCTCATACTCCAAGTGGCTTCGTAGGCCAGGCAGGACTGCCACGTCCCGGTGCCCTGGGACAGAGATCTGTGGAGAGGAGGGACAGGTGTCCGTCCCGCGAAGAGGTGTCCTCTCCCTGGGGCTCGGCTCACAGGCCGCAGGCAGGCAGCCGTCCCCGGGACGAAGCATGAGGGTCTGAGCCCTCCTGGAGCCCGGCTTTGGGAGATGGTCCTCCTCTCCCCGGCCCACACCTCGTGGGCCTTCCCGTCTCCCAGGGGCGTCCACTTGATCTGGTACACAAGGACGCCGGAAGCTGCTGCGGCCGTCCACTCCAGTCGAACCTCATCCCCAGGGAGCTCTGTCACCGAGAGCTGGCTCGGGCTGGGGACTTTCCCTGGAAGACGGGGCGGGGAGACTGAGGCTGGGGGGACGGGGCCAGGAGAAGCAGATGCCGTGAGGAGGTGGCCTCCGCACCCCTGCCCCTCAAGACTCATCAGAAACATCCCAACTCACCCGGGAAGGAGATTTCACCGATGCAGGACCGCGCTTGGGAGTGACTGCCCCATGGGGGGCAGAGGGGATCCCCAGACCCCACCCAGCAGCCATGCCCACATTTTCCCCCTTTGTCCAGGACCCGGCTGCAGGCTGGGCACGAGCCCTGGTTCTAGAGGTGCCGGAGTCGTGCCCTCGAGGGCCCTACACCCCGTCGTCACACCTGTCCAGGTACGTGTGCCCCCGGCTCAGCACCGCGCAGGGCAGCTATGTGTTGCTGTGAACCATCCGTCGGGTGGAGGTGTGGAGCGGCCTGGGGGCCCCAGGCAACCGCAGCCCACTCACGCGTAGTCAGGCGGCCGGTCAGCACGGAGGAACTGCCCCCGGGGTAGAGGCAGGTGACGCGGACAGAATACGCAGTGGAGGAGGACAGAGGGCCCACGGTGGCCGAGGAGGCGTTGCCGGGAGCCTCCACCTGTGAGGCACGTGGGTGGAGGCCTGGAGCCAACTGCCCCTGCCAGGGAGGAGACCCCGGCCTGGGACCTGCCAGCGGGACGGCCCGTGACGGCCCCGAGTAGGGGAGTGAGTGTGCACTGGGAGTGGGGAGCCCAGCACACGTGGGGCCTCCCGGGGCCTCCCCCCCTCTGCCCCCCCACCCCTAGAGAGTCCAGCCAGCCTGTCAGGACAGCACGAATCCTGCACACCTCGTCACGGGTGTCACTTAGGTATATGGGTCCAATTCCTGGCCTCCCACCGGTCTCCCCCCACCCCTGCGGACTGGCCCCCAGGTGGACATGGTCCGTGCCGCTCCTCAGCAGGCCAAGGCTGGCGCCCGGGGGCCCAGCAACACCCAACAACTGTGAATGTGGGGGTGGAGGTGCTGAGGGTGCTGGGTCCCCCCCCCCCCCTGTTCACCTCATTCCCGCTGGACACCACGCCCCCCAAGGGCCCCTGGGCAGGTGCTGCTCTCACCTCCCCTGAATGGCTGCCGTCACTGGAGGCAAAGCTGATCCTGAACAGACGCACGGGCTTCGAGACGCCCTCCCAGGAAACATGGGCTGAGTCGTGACTCACATCCGAGAAGCTGAGGTGTCCGAGGGGCGCGAGGGTGGCTGCAGAGCACGTCGAGGCCTCAGGGACCAGCCAGCACCCTGTCCCCAAGTGTATCGGGGTGGGTGGGCAGGGGCTAGGGCTGATGGGGCCACCAAAGGGGTCTGCGGTCCCCCACCTGGTGGAAGGCTGGGGGGAGCCAGAGTGGGGCATTTGCCCGGTGGACGCGCACTCACAGGTCCTGGCGCGGATGCCCCGAGCCTCACTGGCCTCGGCCCCTTGCAGGCTCTGTACCCAGACATCATAGTCCCTGCCGGGCTCCAGGCCGTCCAGCAGCACCTCGGGCTGCCCCACCCGCACCTGCGGGGACGTGGCGCTCAGGCTGGCCCTTGCCCGCCACCCTCCCCACCCCACCTGCCCCCAGCCCCGGGCACCCTCCTCCGCCTCCCCTTCCGGCTGGCCTCGAACCTCTCTCCCCTCCTCTTGGCCCTTGGCGGAGGCCGACAGGCACCGCACCAGGTACCGTGTGGCCCCGGCCGACGGCTGCCAGGTGAGGCGGATGGTCCTGGGTGTCACTGCGGCCAGGGCCAGCGCCTGGGGCGGAGGCAGAGGCGCTGGGGGAAGGCAGAAAGGAAGAGAGCACCACTTTCCAGGAAGCGCGCACGCGAAAAGGAGGCCCCTCGCTAGAATAACCGCGGGGCTGGGTCAGCGCAGACCTTGCGACGGGGCCGCTGGAGGCGGGTGGGAAGAAAGGCCCACAGGCCATTCTGTCTGTCCCCACATTTCACTTTGGGCCGAGTCTCCAGCTCACAGCTCTGGGGAATCACAGCCGCCTGGTGTGTTTCTGTTTAAGGCTACCTGCCCTGAGGGTGGGGAGGCCAGGGCCCCTAGGTTAGCAACCCCTTAAAGACGCCCTGCGCTGAATGGTCCCACCGACACAGAAGGTCCAGAAATGGCCAATCCATGGAGGCAGAAAGCAGACTGGAGTCACCAGGAGCTGGGGGACTGGGGGCAACGGCCAGGGGCACACAGCTTCTTGCAGGTGAGGACAACGTTCTACGGTGGACTGTGGTGACCCTCAGGGGCCGGACCAACAACCGAGGAGTCTCACACTTGGGAGTTGCACGACATGTGATTCGTTTCCCAATAAAGCTGTCAAAGGGGGCTCATGGCCGGCCAGGTAGGACGGGAGCTCCGTAAAAGGTTTGAGCAGCTCAGAAGAAGACACTGAGGGTCAGAGAGGCCCAGAGACTGGGCTGAGGCCGGGCCTGCCCGCGGGATCGCCCTTGCTGGTATGAGGCTCCAAGGGGAGGCTGCAGGTAGGGTAGCCCCCGAGCCCCGAGCCCCAAGCACGGCCGGGGCTCCACCCCACCCACCTGTGGTCACGAGGCGCCTCAGGCCCTCTCCGAACCCAGCCCGGAGGACAGGGAGCACAGACACCAAGTACTGCGTGCCGGCAGTCAGGTTGTGAAGCTCCGTGGACGAGGCGGGCCCCTCCACCACAACCTACAACAGGAGCCTCAGTGGAGCCGGGGGTGGGCGCAGGGGGTGGGCACGGGGGGCGGGCACAGGGGGCGCAGGGGGTGGGAGCAGGGGGTGCAGGGCAGGGGATGGCCACAGGGGGTAGGCGCAGGGGGCGCACGCAGGGGGCGGGTGTAGGGGTGCGGCGGGTGCAGGGCAGGGAGACAGTCAGCTCCGGTGGGGGCTGTGGTCAGTCCTCGCTTCCCACACGGCTGCACCCCCGGCCCCGGCCACCGGGCGGCCATCAAAGCACACCACGCGCTCCACCTTCTGCCCCGGCCACCCGAGCCTGCCCTCGGCGCTCCGGCTCCGCGGCCGCGGCAGGTCTGGCGGGACCACCCTTGCCACGCTTTCTCCGTGATGGCCGTGTCACGTGTGGCCCTGACTGGAGCCGCGTCTCACCTCCCTGGGGGCGCCACCCCTGGAAGGCTGCCACACGATCCGATACTTGAGGGGCAGCTGGGGGGCTGGAGTCCAGGACAGGTGGACGCTGGAGGAGGTCACCTGGGTCACGATCAGGCCGGTGGGAGTGAAGAGGGTGTCCGGGGAGGAGGGGCTGCCCGCTGTCGATGTAACTATGGGACAGGGGGGAGAGTGGCCAACAGCCCAGCGGGCAGCCTGCGTTACCGGCTCCCCCTGCCCTCCCTGGCAGGCACTTCCGGGAGGGGCAGGTGTCGTCCTGGCCGCAGACACCCTCAGAGCCCCGAGACCCGAGGAGAGAGGGAGTGCAGGGCGTACCCCAGAGGGGCCGCAACCGCCCCGCCCCTTTGCCCGAAGCGGGCGGGCGGGCAGGGCCGGGCAGGGCTGCAGCCAGCCAGGGGGGCCCTGCCCTGCCACCGCCACCCGCTGCTCACCCGGGGCCCTGCTCCTGCCCTGGACCTCCTGGCAGATGAGGCGGCTGAGCAAGCCGGCCAAGGTGCCCAGCTGGGGAAAGTCCTGCACGTTGTGGACCGTGATGTCCAGCGGCCGGGACGCCAGGAGCTGTAACTCGGCCTCGTCCGCGTTCTTCACGCCTGTTCACAGGGTACGGCGGTGAGGACGCCCCGGCCCCGCCCACCAGGCGCCGTTGCCCCATCTTACAGCCGAGACCGCCGGGCCCCTTGTCTGAGTCGCCCCGCAGTTCGAGGGGCCTTCCCAAGCCCCGTACCCAAGATCCTGCGGGCCCCAGAGCCGGGTCACCTGCCAGGCCCCCCCGAGAGACTGCAGCTGGGCGCTGCTGCGGGTGGGGCTGGACCCCCGGAGGCCCCTTGCGGGCTGTGCCCTGCTTGCCTGGGTCTCTATGGGGTCTGGGGCCGGGAGGGAGGCCAGCGTGCTTTCCGCAGAGTCCCACAAACCCCCAGACCTTCCCGTGAACCTGGGGCCTGGGACACGCCTGCATGAGGGGGGCTCAGGAGCCCCCCGCACCCGCGGTCGCTTTCTCGAGGGACAGAGGTGATAACTGACCGGGGGCGTGAGCAGAACAAGGTCGCTGGGGGTGCCGGCGCCCGTGGAGCCCAGAGCACGGAGCACACGCAGCGGGGCAGGTGCACACAGGGTGTGCAAACCGGGAGCCCCATGTCTGCACGCCCCCTTGAGCGCCCACGGGTGCGCAGCTCCTCGAGCAGGGACTGTCCTCCCTGTGGCACGGGCGCCACGAGACCTCCAGCCCGGGTGGACAAGTAGGGGCGCAAACTGACCCTGCGGCCGGGGCTGCCACGCCGTGAGAACCCGAGCGGGGGGGCCAGGGGCCACTCACCCACAGCAAAGATGTCAACACCCAGGTCCTTGAGGGCACGGCCAGCGGCACGGGCATCATCTTGGGACTTGCCGTCCGTCACCAGAATCACCACCGTGGCCGCCTCTGGACGGGGCCCCGCCCCCGGCCGCAGGTTCTGCTCCAGCACGTGTGACAGGGCCAGGCCTTGGGCACAGCGGTGGTAAAGGGCATGTGGCCCCAGGCGCCCCTCCTGGTGCCCTCCCTGCCCGGTGCCACCCCGCCGGCCACTGACCCCAGCACAGTGCCCACTGAGTCAGTCCTGGCCCCTCCAGGGGGAGGGGCACCCAGAGGCAGGGACCACCCCCTTCCCTCAAAGCACCGCGAGACCCAGGGTCTGCCCGTGGGAGACGGCAACCCCCGTTTTCATCAAAGGTCAGCAAGGAGAGGTTTGCTTTTTACAAAGGTGTGACTCAGGCTCAGCGCCCACATAGCACTTGGCTGGATCAGCGTGCAAGTTTCCAAATCTGGGAGGCTGACCCGCGGGACGGAGACCCGAAAACAGAAACCCCCGGGGTGGGGCCGCTGGGAGCCCAGGCAGACCTGTGAACGTGTTTCCCCCTTTGTAGCGGAGGCTGCGGACAGCGGCCAGCACGTCCTCCTTGGCGCCAAAGGTGCTGAGATCCCACTCAGTCTGGGGGTCTCCACTGTACTGAGTCAGGCCTGCAGCGGGGGCAGGGCGGGTGAGCGGAGGCCCCATGCGCAGCCTCACCAGGACGCCAGGAAGGCCCCCCTGTTCCACACTGAGAGGTCACCAGAACGTGCCCCGAGGAGCCAGCTGTCCCACCTGTCCCTGTGGGGACCTCCCCCCCAACCTGGCTGTCCCACCTGCCCCTGTGGGGATCCCCACACGCCCCTGTGGGGATGCCCCTGCCTGGCCTGCCAGGGTCAGCCTGTCAGCTACGGGTGAGACCCACTGGTGGGGCTCTCCTGTTTCCCCAAGAGGCTCTGGGCCTCTGCCCTGACTTCCAGTTCCTTTGAGCTGGCCATCCCCCGCATGCTGGTAGGACTTGTGGGGACCCCCGGGGGGGGGGGGGGCAGGGCCACGAGGCAGGCAAGGGGCCGGTACCCACCGACTTGGACTTTATCCGGCCCGATGTCAAAGGGCTCGATGACGCTGGCCAGGAAATCTTTGACCTGCTGGAAGTGGCTGTGGCCAATACTCCAGGACCCGTCCACCAGGAAGATCATGTCCACAGGTGTAGGGGGTGTGCAGCGGAACTGGGGGCTGGCTGGGGGGGAGGGTGGGTGGCGAGGAGCTGGGCCAGGCCCACAACACCACAGGGCTACCCCCCCCCAGCTGCTCTGGGCCAGCTCCAGCCCCCCCAGGATCTCCTTCCCTGGGGCCGAGGGAGAGGGAGGGGCCACGGGGCTCTGGCTGGAGTGAGGGGGGTGACCAAGTCCCTACGTGAACGTCGGTCCCTGTGTTGGCCCCCGGAGCACCCCCAGAGAGGGTTAGTGAGACGCCCAGGTGCTCGGGCGGCCTCGGCAGTGCCGGTCCCCCTGTGCAGTTGTCCACGTGGGGGCGGGCCAAGGGGGTGCCCACTGGGGCGGGTGGGGGTCAGCATGGCTGGCAGCTCTGGGCTGAGGTCTCACTGGCTTGTCCCATGACCTAGGAGCTCTCTGGAGATGACGGAGCCACTGCCCGGGTCAGGGGCTTCCTGAGAGTCCGCACAGACAAGTCCTCCGGGCTGAGCGCCCACCCCCACCCCGACCCCGTGACAGACCCCTCGTGAAGACTCCCAGGTAGGGGAAGTGCAAGGAGACCCCCCTCTAATGGGGGACATGGTCCCGCCTACAGGGCCTCACGGGCCCACCAAAAATGCCCCAGCTGTCTGCCCTGCCCTGGGTCACACGGGAGCAGCCACCTGGGAGCAGGCAGGGGCTGGCGCCCTGGTTGCTTACCTGGCTTCTCGGTCTTTCCCTCGGGGGCCCTGGGGTGGCTCTGCCTCTCCAGGTCTTTGGTGGGCTGAGAAGGGGCCTTGCCCCCGGGGCCCCTGGGCGGGCGCTGCTCCTCACCGAGCAGTCCTGGGGGGACACGGCTGTGTGTCAGCACCTACCCGCCACACGCGGGCAGGAAGCAAGGCACACCGGGGCCCGTGCGCAGCCCCAGCGGTGACCTGTGCCCCCTGATCTGCGTGAAGCGAGGAGAGCGGCCGGCACGCTCCAGGTCAAGCTGGAATGTGGGGTCCCCCGGGAGGAAGCGTCCCGCCCCATGAACAGAGCAGACCCCAGCGACTTACCCTCATCCCACCGGGAGCCGCCAAGAGTGGGCGGGTCTTGGCTCGGGGAAGAGGCGACTCGGGGCTCCGGGGCTGGGCTCCCCACGTGGGAGGGCGTGGGCTCCGGGGCTGCCCTCAGGGGCCTCTTCAGCTCCTCTACTGCAGAGAGGGACGAGGGGCTGGGAGCAGAGTCGGGGGGGGGGGGGGGGGGG
>NW_024412463.1:12137050-12162765 GCF_014898765.1 Herpailurus yagouaroundi | reverse complement strand
ACGGGAGAGACACAGCTCCAGCCAGAGCAGGGCCAGGGTCCCGCTCCTCCCCACGCGCAGGCTCTGTGGCTGGGCTCCAGGGGCGGGGTGATGGACTTACTCACAAACTCCCTCTGTGCCAGCAGGGTGGTCCCTGAGCCAGTAAGCTGGAAGATCTGCGCGGTGTAGCCCTTGGAGGGGCTCAGGCCCCCCACCGTGGCCTTGGGGGCCTTCGTGGTCAGCATCACGTCCTGCTCCGCGTCCCCTGGGGTGGGGAGAGAACAGGGAGGGGGGAGGTCTTTGCTCCTCTCTGTGGGGTCTGACGGGAGGGACTGCACTCTGGGGAACAAACTGAAAGGGAATGCCTGTCCGTGGCTCCATGGCAGCAACACGTCCGTGTCCTTGACGAGGACTTACCCTCCATGACTTATGCACACGTCCTCCAGGCGCCCAGCACAGCGTCCTCGGGGACACCTTGAGGACGTGAACATGGGGGCACACGGAGAGAGGAAGACGGGGGGGTCGGGGCCCCCGCTCTGCCCTCAGCACTGTGGTTGGACCGCATGGTGCCAGCCCGCAAACACCTCCGCGGGTCTGAGGCCGAGGCTGAGTTTCAAGCATGAAAAACAAGCAAAATCCCAAAGGGGACGCGGCTGTCTGCTCAGAGGAGACACTGAAGTGGGTGTCAGAGGGCGCCGGGCACCTGTCCCATCTCCCGTGCCAGGCAGGGGAAGGGGTAGGAAGGGCCGGCACCCCTGCAGGTGGAGAGAAGGCCGACTCTGCCCTGTCGTGTGGCCAGCCTGCACCGGGGGCGCGCGAAATCCAAGGAGTCGCGGAATTGCCGCTGTCGTAATTAGGAGCCACTTTGTCAGGCATTCACTGTGTGTGCGTCACGTTCATCAAGTTGCGTGATTTTCACAAACCCACTGCCCCCACTTTGTAGGAGGGAAAACCGAGGCCCCAAGGACCAAGCCACATAGTCACTCAATGGTGGAATCGGGATTTAACCCCGTCTGTCGGATGCCACGCCCACCTGCACAGATGTGTGATTAGCGAGCAGTCGATGGGGGGATTCACGTGTGCATGTGTGCACGTGCGTGCAGGCGTGGACACACACACACACACACACCCTGCCCTGGCCCGGTGCTCACGCCACACAACAGGGCCTCGGGGATTCTGGACTCCTGGCTTCTTGGGATCAGCTCTGCTCACGCTCACCCCCTCCCAAAGGCTGCCGTTTCTCTCCTCCAACCCCTCTCGGGTCCCACCGCCTGCCCCTCACCCCCACCCCACTGGCGATGCAGCTGGCTTCACGTAGCCAGGGCCTCACATATGCTAGGTCCTAATCCCGCATTCCCACAAACTCTTACAGGCCTGTCATCGTTAAAAGAAGCCAAATATTTTGCGAAGGTGGAGCATTGAACAGATCGCAGGCGAGCAGCTCTGACGTGTGAGCTCAGTAAGCGCTGACCGAGGCGGCCGTCGCTCTCGGCTTTACTGCAGGGCACCTGCCCACCTGTCCGCCGCGGCGCATAGACCACGGGCATCGGTGGACTTGGTAGACCACACGACCCTCCGTCCGTAAGAGCTAGAACAAGATGGAGGAGTTTTTTTTGTGGGGGGGGGGGGGACAGAGAGAGACAGAGCATGAACGGGGGAGGGGCAGAGAGAGAGGGAGACACAGAATCGGAAACAGGCTCCAGGCTCTGAGCCATCAGCCCAGAGCCCGACGCAGGGCTCGAACTCCCGGACCGCGAGATCGTGACCTGGCTGAAGTCGGACACTTAACTGACTGCGCCACCCAGGCGCCCCTAGATGGAGGATTTTTAAAGAAGCTGCTTGCTGAGAGCTGCTGAGGCCACGATCCAAAACCCAGAGCAGCGATGCAGCCGCTAGGGCGCCCCTACAGCAGGCCTGGCCAGGGCCGTGCTACAGGCTGAGTGCTGGCATCCCCCCAAAATCCACACGTTGACCTCCTGCCCCCTAAGGTGACCGTGTTAGGAGGTGAGGCCACGGTGAGGTGAGTGGTTGTGAAGGTGGAGCCCCTGTGATGCGGTCAGTGCCCCTCTGAAGAAGCCCCAGGAGTGGGCACAGAGACAGGACAGCTGTCTGTAAACCAGGAAGAGGGTCCTTACCAAGAACCCAACGGTGCCAACACCCTGACCTCAGATGTCCAGCCCCCCAAACTGTAGGGACTGAATGTTGTTTAGGCTGCCCAGTCTGGAGGGCTTTGTCAGAACAGCCTGAACTGGCAACGCAGGGAGCCTGGAAGAGAGGCCATGAGGACAAAGGTTATGGGGACTTAAGAAGCAAGAATAGGAAGTCTGGGCTGGAAGTGAACTCTTGGCACATGCCCCCACGTTTTTGGGTTGAAACCATAAAGATCTACCCTTAAGAGCAAGGGTTAACGGGAATAGACCAGCCCTTGAAGGGACTGGAGCCCAGCTTCAAATACTTCCAACCTCTAAAATTTAACAAAGATTACCCCAAACTGCTAGTTCCCATTGCTTCTGTCAGAAACATAATTTTTTTTAATTGTTTTAAATGTGTATTTATTTTTGAGACAGAGAGAGACAGAGCATGAATGGGGGAGGGTCAGAGAGAGAGGGAGACACAGAATCCGAGGCAGGCTCCAGGCTCTGAGCTGTCAGCACAGAGCCCGACGCGGGGCTTGAACTCACAGACCGTGAGATCATGACCTGAGCCGAACTTGGACGCTGAACCGACTGAGTCACTCAGGCACCCCACAATTTTTTTTTTCTGGAGGAAGACAATGTTACATAAGGTCATAAATTATTTCTGTAAGCTTTCACAATGGCTGGTACTCAATGCAACATAACCAGGTGTACAAGGAGCAAGAGGAAGTGATAGAAAGTTAAGAGAAACAACAGACAATAGGAAGAGACCACTGATTTTTCTGGACAAGTTACGGGGCTTTTAAATAATTATGCAAACTAGTTTGAAGATTTAGGGATAAGCCTATGAAGTTAGGTGTCAAACTAGAAACAGTAAAAAAGAAATTCGAATGTAAAAACCAAATGGATATTTTCCAAATGGAAATTCTAGGATGGAAAAACAAAAACTTGAAGTTAGGAATTCTAAAAATGACTTAACAGCTTCTTACGCACAAACGAAGAGATGAATAGTGGAGTATAGGTCAGAATAAAAACACAATGTTAAGAACGGAGAAATAAAAGAATTAAAAATATAGAAGAAAATACGAGGCACAGATACATGAGAGGGCCCACATGTGTGATGAGAGTCCCACAGAGAGAAAAGACAGCAAACAGGGCACAAGTGATATTTGCATAGACTTGGCTAAAGAATTCTCCAAAATTGTACGACAGTAAGACCCAGACCCAACGAGCCCCATGAATCTGCAGCGAGGTAAGAAGAGACCCACACCAAGAACATCAGATTAAGTGTGCTCAAAATTAAACAGAGGGAAAAATCAGAAGGCAGTCAGGAGGAAGGAAAGCGAGGAATTATATCTCACAGGGCAATAATCAGGCTGGTAGCTGAATTCTCGAGAAAACACAATAAAAGCCAGAAGACGGTAAAAGGATTCTTCAAAGTGCCGAAAGAAAGTGCCCGCTCCAAATTCTATACCCAGCAACAGTATCTTTCAAGAACAAAGAATGAAGACACTTTCAGGCAAACAACAAAACAAAAGCCCAGAGAATTTGCATCTGGCAGAACTGTACTGCAGGAAACACCAACGAGTATTTTCAGGCAGGAAAAAAAAAAAAAATCCCAGATTGGAAGACTCTGGAAGGAATAAAGAAAAGGGTGTACATGTGAGTTGTTCTAAATTAACATCACGTCAACTACAGTAATTAAAATGTACTCTGAGATTTAATATAGATACAGAATTAACGTGCATAGAAAGGGGATGAATGTGGCTGTGATGATCAGAGGCCTTGTCTCTACAGGGGGAAAGGCGGTGTAGCGGCCAAGTATAGGACTTGCTGACAAGTTAATGTCCTTGCTGGTGGTTGTCTCTGGGGTGATCGCCACATGAATAAAGGAACCATAACTACCAAGATGATGGGGACACAGAATAATAATGAGAAGTGTTCAATAATCTCATACCTACTGATCAATCTTAACTTCACAAAAAAAGAGACACCAGACACTGTGTACCTCCATTTGTGGCACAGTAGAAACGGCATAGAATCACTTACAAGAATTTCTGTCAACAAAATATAACCAGATTGGAATCTGACCAACTTCCGGGGCAGAAGTGCCAGTCTACAGGGGATACAGGGAGAGAGGAATGGTGTGCGTGGCACCATGGAGATGCCATCAGCAAAACACAGAACGTCGGGAAAGCGATCTTCCTTACTCAACAAATAAACGTCAAAGAAAAGGGGAGAGAGGAAACAGTTGTAGAGTCAAGACTACTTGAGACATAGGAACCACATAAAATGCGTGGATTCTGTTGGGATAGCAATTCAAAGAAGTCAAGTATAAGTATTTATCAGACAAACTGGAATGAGAACACAAGAAAATATTTAATGGCACCTCTGAAACATTTTTACTTTTTAGGCATGCTACTACTGGAGTTATTTCGGAGTCCTTCCTTTTAGACAAAACTACTAAAATATTCACAGACGGGATTATATGACTACGTGACGTCTCGGATTTGCTTTAAGATAACGCAATATATAGAAGGAGTTGGAGAGAGATCACGAAATATTGGCCACATATTGATAACAGTTGAGAGTAAGTCATGGGAATGTGAAGTTCATTATACCACACTCTCTTTTAGGTGTTTAATTTCTTCCATAAAAATTCAGTTTCAGAGAGGACAAGGAGAGAAAAAAATCATAACAAGTATAACAAAAGATAAATCGGAAAATGTTAGATTTAAACCCAAATACATCAGTAATTTCATTAAATGTAAATGGGGAAAAAAAAAATCTCAGTTAAAAGGCAAAGATTGTCACACAGGACAAAACCAACACCAATTACGTGCTCCTTGGAAGGCGCATCTATGGTGACAGGTGACAGAAGGCTGAGTAGATGATGTAGTGCAGGCAGCGCCCAGCAGAGCCAGTGGCCCTGGTGCAGAGGGACACCTGACGAGAGGTAATGGGCAGCACTCCACAGCAAGATGGAGTCATGCCAGACTCACACGCACCCATTCACATGCACCTGAACACAGCCTAACATACAAAGTCCACTGAGGCAAGCAGAGGAAGACGTTTCTACAAGCCAAGCAGGGGTTAAAGTGCTTCTCTCAGTGACTAATAGGATAAGTAGACCAAAAGCATTAACAAAAATAGAAAAGATTTGGGGTGCCTGGGTGGCTCAGTCGGTTGAGCGTCCGACTTCGGCTCGGGTCATGATCTCACAGCTCGTGAGTTCAAGCCCTGCGTCAGGCTCTGTGCTGACAGCTCAGAGCCTGGAGCCTGCCTCGGATTCTGTGTCTCCCTCTCTCTCTGTCCCTCCCCCGAGCACACTCTTTCCCTCTTTCTCTTTCTCTTTCTCTCTCTCCCTCTCTTTCAAAAAATAAACATTAAAAAAAGTTTAGGGGCGAATCAGTGGTTTGGTCGGTTGAGTGTCCAACTTTGGCTCAGGACATGATTTCACAATTTATAGGTTCGAGCCCCACGTTGGGCTCTGTGCTGACAGCTTGGAGACTGGAGCCTGCTTCCGATTCTGTGTCTCCCTCTCTCTCCACCCAACCCCTGCTTGTGCTGTCTTTCAAAAATGAATAAACATAAAAAAAAAAAATAGAAAAGATTTGAAAAACAGGATGAGCAGCCTTGGCTTAATTAAAATATTAGAAAACTACCCCCAAGTCAGAAAGGGGTCATTCTTGGGAGCAGAGACAGATTGGAGCCGGGGGAGGGGCCTGAGTGGGCTGGGGGAGCCCCTTCCCCCTCTGGGGCGTGTCACTTCCTGCAATTACACACTCAGGGTTGGCGTGTCAAATCTCAGTTTTTGAAGTTTTTAAGACCAGCAGCCAACATCACGCTGGGGGTGCTCTGTGGCTGTACCTTCGCAGGGCTCTTGGCCCCCCTCCTGCAAAATGTCCGTTGGGTAGGCGTGCAGAATTCTGGAGGGGAAGCTTGAGGACAGACTCGTTTCTTCGAGAGACACTGGTTGACCCTTCTGGGTGTGCCGGATGTGGGGACACAGCGGCGGGACCTTTAAAGGCTCTTCTCCCGCCACGTTCCGCGTGCCAGTGGGGCAGACGCACACGGGTGTGGGACGATGGGCAGGGCACTGGCACCCCTCCCAGGGGCACCTTACCTGCCATGGGCTTCACCTGCACCAGGTAGCCAAGGCTGCTCCCCTCCGACTCCGACCACTTCATCTGCAGCCGGTCCTCAGGCAGCACCGCCAGCCTCAGGCGGCCGCTCTCTGGGGAGACAGCACCAGGTGGTCAGGGCTGACCCGAGGACAGCACCAGAGAGTTTGTGCCCCCTAAAGCCCCCACCCCAGGTGCCTTGGCCCCACTGGGGACAACTTGAGAACCCGGGGCCCCATCTGGGGCTGAGAGGGACCACCTGCCAGAGCCAAGGAGGGAGGCCTGGCCGGCTCTGCCGAACGGGGCCCAGGCCAGCATCCGGGATTGGCGGGAACAGCCTGGTTGGCATCCCCAGCGTGGAGCCCATGTGGTGGCTGCTGCCCTGGGGCTCGGAGCTGCCTGATTCCCCCATCCCCACCCCCCCCGAGTCCACATAGCCCTGGAGGGGAGCTGCGGCCGTCCTGGGAGGAGGAGGGTGGTGGAGGATGGGCCCTGGGACACAGACTGGCCTCTCGGGGAAGCTTCCGGGAACTCTGTGGCAGGAATGGCTATTTTTGGAAGATAGGGAAGAGATGGGCCTCTTCTGGATGCCCCTACTGAGAGATGGGGTGTGGGGAGCAGGGCAGGGGTTGGGGGGGGTCCCAAGGCAGGCACAATGACCAGTGGTTCAGAGTGGGAAACAGCTGGGCTGGGCCCCCGGATGGGCCAGGCTGCTCGCTGGGAGCACCAGGGCACGTCTGACGGGGCAGCCATAAAAAGCCATTTGTGAGCAGGGACCCCCCCACCCCCCAGCTCCTGCTCATGAAAAGGCTTCTGTGTCTTGCTGGGCCGCTGACACCCTGGGGGAGGCATCCCAGATGCCTTTGGGGTCTGCATGTCAGGGGCCGTGGTGGGGCACAGGGCGGCGGACAGCGGGGGGCCTGTCCCCTCAGCAGGGCCATCCCCGGGGAAGACAGCCCAGACATGTGGGCCCCCACCCACCCTGGCCTCCTAGGGGCCGGGAGACCATCCATCATACTGAATGAGTCCTGACCTCAAGGTCTGTGGGCTCACAAGTGACTTGGCCCCACCTTGGGGTGGTCCTGTCAGAGCCACGGGGACCCGGGACACGACCCAGCGGCAGTTGCCAATGTGCAACCAGAACTAAGGAGACGTGCCACAAAAGAGTGGTTGGCGGACTCCACACCAGGTGTGGCCACGCGTGTGCCCCGCTGCCGTGACCGTGTCAACAGAGACCACGAGTCAGACGCAAGGGGATTTGGGCAGTAATCCGGGCAGTGACGTGTGGCCTCCTGCCCTCACTCGACTCGGGGGAGCCCTCTCGGCGGGGGGCACAGCCGGGGCGCTGGCGGCCAGACACCGGCCCTCCCAGAATCCGTCCAAACCAGCACCCCGCGCGGGGAACACGGCAAGGAAGTCCGTCCGGCTCCGCAGCCGTGTCCCTTTTGGGGTCACGTCACTCCCCCAAAACACGTCACTCCCACAGGGAAACACTGTAAATGCCCAAGAGGAAGCGATCGGACTGAAAAGGCCCCTGGCTAGACGCGGTGCAGCGGCCACAGGCGCTGGCCACGCGGGTGCCGAGGACAGAGGCAGGGCGGCCCTGCCTTCTCCCAGTGCCTGCAATTGTCAGAAGCAGGCGGCAGACAGCAGAGAACAGTGCTCTCCTCCGGGGGGACAGGAGGAAAAGGGGGCTCCGCTTTCTACTCTAGATTTGTGCCGTCTGGAAACTTTCTGCCGAGGAGGTGTCCTGAATGACGCAAAACAAAACACGACTGTAGGAACTGGATGCAAAACGTGTAAATGCGATAAGAACAAACGAGGAAACAGCAGCATCCCCGGGCTGGGCCGGAAGACGGCAAGGCCAAAGGTCCAGCAAAAAGCGGAGGGCGACGCTTTGGGCAGAGGAGCACAGGCGGTCCCCGGCGTCCTGTCTTTCCTCAAGAGCACGACCTCGGCCTGGGACGACGGCTCCCAGGGAGGGTCAGGAGCAGGAGGCAGAGCGGTGGGGCCTGTGCCCTGGGCGGGTGTGGCCTGGGCTGGGGTTGGGCGCTGACTGGGGCCACCTTCCCAGGAAGCACCCCCGCCTCGTCCTTACCTCGTCTCTGGCCGAGTCCCACGGCAACACCCAGCCACAGCCAGAGGCAGACCCCGAGGTGGGGGCACACAAGGGCACTCGTGGCGCACCGCCTGTGGGAGACGAGGTCGTGGACCATCTTCCGTCCGTCCAATCACTCCTGACCACCCCAAGTGCAGTGATCTGGGGAGTCCTACACCCCACAACTGCCCACACCCTGCCCGCAGCAGACCGGTGTCCTGCATGACCTTTGTGGAGAGGTCAGCCGCCCTTCCCCAACCCGCCCCCAGATGCATCTGGCCGTCACAGCCTCTGCTCCTACCTTCCACCCCCAGGACACCCTCACAGGGGGGGGGCCTGGGTCCTGACTGCTGGCCAGGTCCCTCTCTCGTCATTAGAACAGACTGCTCCCAGGGCCAAGGGGCCTGGGGAGGGAGCTGAGGCCAGGTGGGGGCAGCCTATGGTGTCAGGGTGGGGACTGGGGCCCCAGACTGAGCACAGCCCCTAGGATCTCGTAGGGCCCCTCGGCCAGCCCCAGGACCAGCTTCTCAGCAGGAAGTACAGGTCCTTGGAGGTGGGGAGGGGCCGCCGTCCCATCCGGGGCTGCACAGAGCCTGGGGACTGCCTCTGCTGACAGTGCAGAGGGGACACACAGCACAGAACCTCAGGACCCCCGCCAGTCCAGCCACACCCAGGGGAGGTGGGAGCCAGGACCGTCTCATGGAACTGCCCAGCTTATGGGCGTGCTCGGGGCCGCGGAGGGCCAGAGGGCAACGCACGGGCTATCTGGACGCTCCAGGTCCCGGGACCTGCCTGATCCACATCCTGAAGCCAGACCCCTCCGCCCCCGAGAAGGCTGACCGGACCCAGTGGGACTCCTTCCAGGAGCACAGAGGTCACGGCTGAGAACAGGAACCCTCTGGACAGTCTGCCCTCCCTGCCCCAGGACTTGTTGAAAAGGCAAGATCGTCCTCACATCACAGACCCAGCAGACCGCCGGTGGCCCTCCTCATCCCCTCAGCCCCCAGGACCACAGGTGAGTCACCAACCTCCTCCTGGGTGTGGGTGGCATCGCTCGGTCGGTTCCTGTGCACTCACATCCACTCTGGTCCCGCTGCAGCCACGAGGGGCCGGGGCTTATGAAGGCCCCTTTCCTCAAGACGTCACTGCCTCGGCCCAGCCCCCACCCCCCCTCCCCCCCGCCTCCTCCTCTCCCCAGGCTCTCCGCCCTTCCCATCTACAGCCCAAGATGGGGGTACAGAGTCCCAGTGCGTAGGATCGCATCGCCGCAGGGCAGGGGTCTCTCGGGGGTGGGAGAGGGTGCACCAGCCAAATGCCTTTATCCCTCATCCTCTTTGGGTCTGCCCCAAAGAGGGGCTCACAGGGGAGGCACCTCAGGGACACGGCCACCACGTGTGGTCTGAGCACCAGGCTAGGGGTGACGGGCATAGGTACCTCCGGCAGGCTAGCAGGGTGGGGACGTATCAGCCTCCACTTCCTCCCTGCTCCTCCTCAATGAGCCCCAGCGCCCAGGCCCATGCCCACACTGGCCTCTTCCCAGAAACCTCTGCTGCGCTGCCCCACTGGCCTCGCAACAGCCCTCCCCGGTCTGCAAGGGCCAGCCCGGTGTGGCCCCGCCCACGTGGGCAGCCCCAGGCCCAATGCTTGGGCAGGGATGCTGACCAGACCGGACCCCGCCCCAGCCCCACCCGACTTGGAATCGCCCCACCAAGGAGCCGACGGGTGAGCAGAGCTGACTAGCAGTTGGTCGCCAGGGGCTGGCAGCCGCTCTGGGTCCAGCTTCCCGAGACAGAAGCACTTTGGTGGGTGGGCACAGCCTGGGGCTCTTGGGCGGGGAGGCCAGAATCTGAGACCTGGTACTCACTGCAAGCTGGGAGCATTTGGGGGGGGCGAAGGTCAGGGGCTGGGTGCTGCTGGGGGGGGGGCCCTTACCCAAGACCCATGGGGGCTTATCCCCTCCCCGGACTCCTGGCCACAGGGAAGACCCCGCAGGACCAGCCAGCGCCCCTGCCTCACGCCTGCCGGTCTACCAGCCCCAAACCCGGGAACACTGCGGGGGGTGGGGGCCCACGGTCTCAGGTCTGGGCCAGGAAACTGGGGCGGCTCTGTCCCAGGTGGCCGAGTGCCCCTCCCCTGGTCCTGGCTGCGCGGTGGGCCCAGCTGCGCAGTCAGTGCTCCTGCGGCCGGGACGGGCCTCAGACCCCGGGCCACACGAGCTCTCGGACATAGCCAGGGAGCGCCTGTGCCCAAGGACCCGAGCCGGACAGCGGAAGGACGCAGCACCCGGGAGCTGGCCCTGCCCCGTCCTGGGACCCACACCCCAGCCAAGCCCCGCACGCCTCAGCGGGGCCCAGCAGCCACGGACAGCCGTGCCCCGGGCCTACCGTGTCTGTCCGTGGCTCACAGGTGCTCAGGACACACGTCTGCACTCAAACGCACCCACTGAGGTGCCACCTGCACGCGCACAAGCCGGTCGGCTCCTCGGTGCCCTTGGCTGGACCCTGTCCGCCCCTCACCCAGTGCCTGCCCATCACCTGTGATGCCCCCGAACCCCCTGAACCAGTTAGCAGCGTCGGGGCCGCCCAGGACCCCAAGAGGACGGGACAGTACGGTACTGGGTGCTGGCCCCTGGCTGAGCAGGGCCCCATCGCCCTTCCAGAAACAGCACAGCAGCCTGCCCACGGGCTGGCATGTCGCCCCCATCACGGGCCCTCGCTCCGGCGTGCACAGGTCCTCCCCCAGTCCTGGCCTCAGGGGAAACTGGCCCTCGGCACGGAGAAGCCTCCTGCGTGGCCCCCGACATCCATGCTCGGGGCTGCAGGGGCCGGGCCGCCCCTGACCACACCCATTGGCTCAGACACCGCAGACACGCCAGAGGGCAGGGCCCCCACCGCCCAGTCATCCCCACCCAGACGGCCCCCGGGAAGGCCCTGGCTCTGGGTGTGAGGGGTCAGGGCCCACCGGGCGGCTGAACTGGGCCACAGCAGAGGCGGACTTGTGTGAGGGCTCGGCCGGCGGGGCGCGCAGAATGCCACGGTCGTGGGGAAGGCCGGAGGGAAGGGGGCTGAGGGGGTTGGCCTTCGCGTGCGCCCGCCTGTCCGTCCTGGCGTCCGGCGAGGGGTCTGGGGCCGAGATGGCGGAGCCAACCGGGAGGCCTCGACTGGCGGTGGTCCTACCAGTCCCTGGTCAGCCTGGCGTCCCGCAGCCGGGGTCCGGGTGGGACCCCTCACAGGCAGCCAGGGGGGCAGAGGGCGGCTTCGCGGCCTCTGGCCCCGTCTCTCACCAGGCTGGCCCGAGGGGGAGACGGCTGGCCACCAGCAAGGGTGGGGAGGCCCACGGGGATTCAGCCAAGAACTGACCCAGGACTGCCCCATGCCCCCTGGGCCCCACCCAGACCTGCCTTCCCGCTTGGCACCCACTGTCTTCTGCCCCGGACAGGATGGCCCACGGGAGACCACCCAGGAAGAAAGCTCCGGTTCTGGAAACTCCACTCGGCATCCCCCGGCTGTGCCTCCCTCTGGCCCCACTTCCCCTGTCAGGGGACTTCAGACCATTTCTGCCCAGAGCCAGGCAAGCTGCCACGGGCCCCGGGTCCCAGGCAGACACCCACTGGAGCCCTCTCTGCCCCCCCCCCCCGGGAGGTGTCCCACCTGCACCTCCAAGAGCCCCAGGCCCCGCCCAGCCCGTCCCCCCATCTGCAAGCACATGCTGAAAGTGGCCTTTGGGGCACTCACCCAGGTCACTCTGCTCCCATGTGCCAGTGACCCCTGCACAGGAGAGCACCAGACCGCCGCCCAAGCCCTCAGCCAACACAGCCTGTGGCCGCGGGCACCCCACCCGGGCTCCACCTGGCACAGCACCAAGGGCATCGGTCTGCCGCCCTAAGGGTCTTGGACCACCGCATCCCAGCACCCCAGGATGGGTCTGGGAGAACACCCCCTTGGCCAGACCACGTCTGAAGATACAGCATAGACCTGACCACTGCACTCAGCATGACAAAGAAACTCACTCTCAGCGTGGCCTCCCAGAGGAGAATTTACTGAAGAGTAACGGCCTGAGCGTCGGCCACCGAAGCCCCCGGGGCCGACAGCAGAGCCCCCGGTTCCCACCCTGACGGAGGAGGAGGTTCCAGTGCAGAAATCAAACCCACGTCCCACAGGGCACCGACCCCGGAGGATGCCCGTAGGGGTGACAGCTGGCCCCGAGCACTCTCCTGAGCACCGGCACCCTGTGACGCTCGTTCCCAGGACAGCAGACCGACCACGGGGCCTCTCATCACCCTGAGGTTCTGACCTCTGATCCGGGTACAGAGGCCGCCGGCTCAGTGACCGACATCCCCAAACGGCAGCCAAACACCGCAGGTGCTCCACACTGGGTGTCCCTGTCCTCCGACAGCTGTCTCCTACAGGGAGAGCCGTGGGCCGGGAGGCCGTGACACGCCGGCCCATCACACGCCCCAGACCTGACACGGGCGGTCACGGCCTGGCTGCCGCCAAGCGTCCACGCCGGGCCGGCCTGTCCCGTGACACGAACGGCTAGCAGCGTCCAGAGCACAGAGGGGCCACATCCCGCACGAGTCACGCCAGGACTGAGGCACACGCGGCACCGGGTCGGGTCAGAGGTTGGCTGACAGCCACGTAACGGTCAGGAGGCGGGTGCGGGAGAGCAGGCACCACAGCCGAGAGTCGCATGCGGGCGCGTCACACTGACAGGAGAACGACCCGTTAGTACTAGGCCGTGACCGCGGAGGTGGGACGGACACGTGGTGGCTGACGGCCACGTGGGCTCTGGGTGGACAAGGAGACGCAAACGACGCTGCAGGCCAGGCCGCGGGCGCAGGACGCGCTGGCAGGGATGGGGCGCCGGCGGCCCAGCCCGACGAGAACGCCCTCCTCGCCGCAGACGGCCGGGGCGGCTTCCGAATGCGGAAACAAACCCGGGACAGCGCCACGTGCTGCTCGTCTGTGAGCCCCGGGAAGGGCAGGCCCCGGGGAGCCCACCCCCCCCTGCCACACACCCCCACACCTGGCTGGGGGCCAGCCCGGCTCAGACAGGAACGTGCTGGCGTCCCTCCCCCGCTTTCACGTCCCTGTTGCTCAGCCGTCCGGGCCATCCCGGGGTGCTGCCCTCAGTCCAAGCGCAGACAGGAGGCCTGGGCATTGGGGATGAGGCCAGAGGCCCTGGGGTGTGCGTGGCCGCGCACGGAGGCCTGGAGAGGTGACACAGGAGAGAGGGACAGGTGGTGACCAAGGGCCAGGAGGGCGAGGTGGGCGGTCAGCAGCGCCAGCCCCGGTGTCCCTTCTGGATTTCCACACGGAGGACCCAGAGCAGGGTCCTCAGAAGCCCCGACCAGAAGAGGCCTGGGCTGAGGCGTTGGAGAGAGAGCACACGTTCCGCGTCACGACACTGCACGGGCTGCGGTGTGGCCACTCGGGAGGGTTTATTAGCGAGAGCGTCACGGGAACGATGGCGCAGCCTGCCTCCCGCGGGGGCGGGACCCCGCCCTCCTCGTTGCCAGGCCACCACAGGAGGGCCAGTGCCCACGTGAGCGGGCAGCCCCGCCCGCAGGCTCCCACCCGAGGTGCCGTCTTTGCGCCACAGCTGGTTTCTTGGGTCAGACGGGAGGAGACGTGGGGACCAAGTGCAGACGCGGTGGCCGTCCCAGCTGCTGGGGGCCGGTGCGCGGCGGGGCCTACCAGTCCTGGTTGTCCCAGCCCTCGTCCACCGGAGCCGCCGGCGGCACCGCCTTCTTGGGGGCCTTGGCTCTGCCCTCCCCGCTGCCCCCCCAGGCCTCCCCGAGGTCGCTGTTGTCGCTGTTCCTGTTGTTGGACGCGGAGCCCGAGCCCCACACGTCCCAGCTGTCCGAGCTCCGCTTCTCGGCCGAGGCGTCCGCGCACGTCCAGCTGTCGCTGCTTGGGGACCTGTGGCCCCTGGCGGGGTCGGCGCTCCCGAAGGTCTCCCAGAAGCTCTGGTCGACGGTGTTCTGGGGGTTGTCCCCACCGCCGCTCCGGTAGCTCTGGCCCTCCGGGGGTCTTGGGGGGAGAGAGGGAGACTGGGGACCAGCCAGAGCCACCTGGCCCTCCCTCGGCGTGCTCCCCAGTGTCCTCCCCGAGATGGGGCTCAGGGCCCGGAGCCAACGTCCACACCAGAGCTCAGGGCGGATCTGCCTCGGAGCTGAGGGCACAGAACCCTCTGGAAGGACTTGGGCGGGCCCCCTGCAGCCAGAGCCCGGCTCCGCCAGGCCTACCCCACAAGAAGCATGTCCCGGAGACTGAGGGAACAAGGCCTCTCGTGCCCCCCACGGGCCCTCTGACCCCAAGTGCTCAGGCCCCACATGGTCCAGAGGGTGCCCCCAATGGGCCCCCTGGCGCAGTCACGCTACCCAAACATCAGGACAGGACGTCAGGAAGACACGTGGTGCGAGTTCTCCCTGCCCAGCCGGCCCCAAGCGGACAGTGAGCGAGGTGACAGCGTCCACCCACCGGACCCGAGACCGCACGCGAGGGCTCGGCGTCCGTCTCCAGACTGAACCCCTGAGCCCATCCCTCAGGGGCCCGGGTACAGCCACACTGAGCGCGGGGGCCAGAGCAAGAGGTCGGGCTGCCAGCCGGCTCTGGGGGCCGCCGCAACCCCTGCACCCCTGGGGGTGACGTGCCCCCAGAGACCTTGCGGGAAGAAACCCAGGGAAAGGGGGCCCCTGCCTTCAGGACAGAGGGGCGGGGGCAGCAGCACACCTGTCCGAGGGGTCCTCCGCTCTCCCAGAGAAAAAGGTGGTGACGTCCCGCCAGCCCCTAGTGCCGGCCCCCTGGACCTAGAAGGGACAGAGGAGGCAGCTGAGCGGGGTCCTCATGCACAGCACACACGGCCTTTCACTCAAAGCCCCCGAGAGGCTCAGAAACGCAAGCAGCGTGGCAGGGGCTTAGGGCCCCGATGTCCCACACTCCCCCCCCCCCCCCCCCCACCGCCGCCGGGGCGGCCGGTGGCCAGGGACGCCCACGGGCACAGAGAGGCCCAGGGCTCAGCAGCTCCAGGAGACGCCGAGCAGGCGAAGGCCCCTGCACGCCCTCGTGGAGCGTCAAGGTCGGCACTCACCAAGGAAAGGGCAGCGGCAGCAAAACAAGGGCAGAAGAAAAAGAAGCGACAGGTTAGCGGACTGACGGAAGCCGCGTCAAGCTGTCTCCACATTCCTGTGGCGCCGGCACCGCAGGGCCTCTCTGACCCTCCTCCTGTGTCAGCGGGCGCCCAGCCCCTTCCTGCGCTCGGCTCCGGGCGCCCCGGAATGTGGAGACTGGCTTCCAGCGGCGCCCGGGGGGGCCCGCCCTACCTTGGACGCCAACTGAGAGACCCCACTGGACACATCCTCAAAAATCTTTCCCTCCTTCACCTGCGTGGGTTAAAACAGCACCTTTAGCGGAGCGGCAGAAGCCACACGGTCGCCCGTTTCTGACAAAGGACCGACGCAAACTGAAGAGCCCTGTGGCAGCAGCCGCGTGGGACCCTATCTCCCCCCCGGGCTGCCCCCTCCCCAGACGTGAAGGCGCCGGGGCCACCGACTCCATCCCAGGCTGGTTTAATGCGGCGTCCTCCCTGGCAGAGGACTGTGTCACCGACAACCTCCTGAGAACAGACCGACAATGCCCGAGGTCCCCAGCCCGCGAGAGTTTCCCGCGCTCAGTCAGCTGGGTCCCCACAGGAGAGCGGGACTACCCCCCCCCCCCCCCCCGCCGAGCAGGAGCTGATGGACAGAGCCCCCTACACCAGCTGCTCCCCTGGACGAGGGCCCACCGGGGGCCAAGGGCCATGTTACCTTCTCCTGGGCGGGTTTGAGGACGTTCTCGTTCAGACTGTGGCCCAGCTCCGAAGCCTGTGCAAACAGGGGCAAGTCAGGGGAGCTCCCCGGGCAGCGCGTCCCCCAGGGCATGGGTTGGCACGGTGGCCACGAGCTTGGCCGACAGAGGGAAGGCGGGAGACGGTGAGCGGCCCGGCGACGCACAGATGCCTCCCGCGCTCCTGGCGCTGCGCTAGGAGCGGCCCCCGGGCACGCTGGCTGTGGGGCGGCCGGAGACCACCGTCCCAGGCCTCCTCGCTCCAGACAGAGAGGCTCAGAGAGGCAGCAAGTAGTCGGGAGCCCGCCCCAGCCGGTGGCCACCTCCAAGTGTTCCCAGCAGAGCCCCCGCGATCCCGGCCCACGGAGACCACTGCCATGCCGGCTACAGGTCCCATGCTACCCCCTCGACGGGAACGCAGGCAGGCGCACCCGCGGTCACCATAGCAAAGGGGACGGAGCTGGAGGACGAGCCAAGGCGGGTGATTGGTGGGGGTGGGGTGGGGGGGACGACGGGGCAGCCAAGAGCACGTCAAGCAGCAGCAGCCTCGGTGGACCGGGTAGCCACGTGGGCGCCCGACGCTTGCCACCGGGATTCGCTCCTTCCAGTGATCTGGCTCGAGGTGATCAAGCCGGGAAATGAAAATCCTGCCAAGCAGCTCCTGGTGCCCCGGCAAAAGCAACGTCCCCGGTTCCCGACTCCAGAGCACCACGAGCGGGCCAGACGGGCCCAGTGGGCTGGCGAGGAGCGCCGAGGGTACACGCACGTAAGCGAGGACACACGACAGGCCACAGTCCAGAACAGCTCAGGGCAAAGCAAGTGATGAGCGCAGAGACGGGGATAGGCATGCACGAGAACAGGCTCGGGCCTTACCGGCTCTGGCTGCTGCTTGGAGCCCCAAAACTTTACCGAGACAGCAAGGGAGCGGGTTGGGGGGCAGAGAGTGGGGTGGGGGGATAGGAGAGAGAGAGAGAGAGAGAGAGAGAGAGAGAGAGACACAGCGCGGGCGCTAGGAGCATTTGACATAGACCAGGAAGCACGTCCAAATATGTTAATAGCCTCACGTTCTCATGGCGTCACCCCTGCAGGTGTCCCCAAAAGTGGCTTTGAGTACACACTTCTTGCCATCAAACCTCACTGCTTTCCACTCCCAACGTGCAACTCCCGGGACCGCAAGAGCGAGCGAGCCAGGAGCCCGGGAGGAGGACCGGGTGAGAAATCACCCTCGGGCAGGCTCTGCTGCAGAAGCAACCATCCTCCCGCCTGGGACCGCCTCCAGGGCTGCTGCCTCCTGCACAGTCCTGACTCCCAACAGCAGACACAGGCGGCCCAGCTCCAGTACCCCCTGGGGACTGCTGGGGCTACCAAGATTTGAAGGAAAAGGCCAAGGCCCAAGGCCCCCAACCACCGCCCACAAAGAGAACGCACTCACCGGGGAAGGATGAGTGCTATTTCCATAGAACCCAGACCCACCATCCCAAGGAAGGGCTGGGCTCGGCCTGCGTGCGGCTGCCTACCCCCCTCCCCACAACGCATAGCCTCAGCAGCACCCAGCTTCCCTCTGCCAACCGCACAGGGGCCCTCCAGCTGTGCAGGGCCCGGGCTGCGATGGAGGGGTGATTTTAGCCCTGCAGGCCCCAGGCAGATGCGGCCTCTTACCCATCTGCACACGGACGTGGGAGCCTGGGCCAAGTGTGGGAGCACAGGCCTGTCCACCCCTGAGCCACAGACACGTCCCCTCCCCCAAGCACACGGCCCAAGGAGGGCACACCAGGCAGAGTCCAAACACCAACAGGACATCAGACTAGGAATTTTAACAGCACAGAACACAGAAGCTTCCTTTGTTACCTTCTGACTTGCTTGAGATCCGAATTTCGTTGCCTGAAAAGAAACTCGACGTGGCTTTGGGATCTCCTGTCCCAACGCCGGGCCCCAGGGCTGTCCCCGCAGGGCTGAGACAAAGCTCTGGCCTAAGTCTGTCTGCTGACAGCCACCCACCCCACATAGCTCCTGGAGCACGAGGCCACCAGCTCCCTGTCGGAGGAAGGCCATCGGGAGGGACACCCACACGGCACACGGGCCTGGGGCAGCAGGCCCACCAGGAGGCGGTGGCCACCCCAGCCCTGTCACCTAGGGGCTTTCCCATGGCCCAGACCATACCACCTACTCGGCACCCAGGGCAGTCACACAGCTCGCCCTAGCACGGCACCCCCGCCACTAAGGAAGATTCCAGCTGAAAGATACCTGCACCCCTGTGCTGCACCTTCCAAAGCTAAGGCCACAGAGACAACCAGCAGAGGCTGAAGCACTGGGGCCACAGGGCCTGGGCCCCTCAACGCTGAGCTCCTCCCAGGCTGGGCAGGGCAGGATGCTGGGCACAGTGGCCCACGGGGCCCACTGAGAAGTGTCCACAGAGACTTCACTCCAGCCCAGAGCCTGCCCAGGGCTCTCCCTTCTTGGGGTTACCTTCCTCAGCATGGCCACACTGGCCGGGCAACCTGCTGGACCCCACCTACGGCCTCCTCTCCAGGCTGACATCCCCAGACAGGTTTCTGGCCTGTTCTTTTCCAAGCACAGGCCCACTCTCCACTTGTCCTGACAAGATCCCTAACCCCGTCGCTATGGCAAGGGTGAGAGAAAGGCCGGCTTGCACAAACGCTGCTCTGTACCCAGCAGCAGAACCTCGAAGGCCGGCAGGACCACTCAGCCTACAGGGGTCACGACGTGCCCCACCTCAAGATGGCACGCATCTCTTAGGGCCGCTGGCCCTCTGCAAACAGTGCCGCCCTGACACGGAGGTGGATGGCTGCTACGGAGCAGAGAACGATGTGGCCCTGAGGTCTGCCGCGGCCTCAGAGGTTCCGGGCCAATGGCGCACAGCCTGGGCCTGGGAATGCTCTCCAACCATCGGTTGGAGCCCCTTCAAGACCTTTCTGCACCCCCAGACCCCAGAACAGCCCAGCCCGCCTGGGTCCTACGGGCGGAGCACTGGGGCGGGCTACTCACACCCTCCTTGGCAGCCGAGGCAAACTTGCTCGCTCCAGTGGTGAAACTGCTCCAGCCCTGAAAAGAGAGGCCGCGGTGAGGCTGCGGGGGCGCCTCCCAGGCAGGCTCCATCTGCCACGCCGCCCACCTCTCGGCGGAGGGGCTGCCCGTGTCCGCACCCAACTCCACAGGAAGGCTGCCCCCACGGGGCCCTGTCCACAGCTGCAGCCCGGCCTCCCACGAAGAACGGGTTCCCACCGCGGGCACGCCTGGACACCACGCACCCGACCGGTGGCCACGGCAGCCGGGACAGCGCCCGCGACTCTGCGGTGCTCCCCCAGCCCTGACCGTCTGGACCTCACGTCGAGCACGTGGCCATGCTTTCGTCTGCTCTCCGCCCCCCACCTCCCCTCAAGGGGCAGGGGCCTGGCACCCAGTCTGTAGAGACGCCTGTTCTCTTTGCCCGAGTTCGAGGCTTCCCCCCAAGCCTCCAAATCCAATTGAGACCATTTAAAAACATAAATGGCTCACTTAAACCTCAGCTTCCCAACAGAGCCTCCTCCCCCCAAACAACGAGACAACTGCGTTCAGCTTCTTGCGTGAGATCTAAAACGCGGCAGGAGGGAACATGGAAACACGCACGTGCCCCGTACGGGCGGGGGTCTTTTTTTTCGCAGAGAAACTCTCAGGCAGCAGGCTGTCGGCTGGAGGCGTGCCTTTCCGCCCTGGAGCAGTGACCTCGGCTGCCCAGCGCCCCGGCAGGCCTTCCCCAGGCCGCCAAGGGCAGCGGGCACCCTTCCGAGGGTGCTAGAGCCCACACGGCTCAGCTGCCCGCTGTGCCCGGAGCTCTGCCAGGACAGAGGGGGACCGGGCAGGTGCCACACAGAAAGTCGTGCTCTGAAGAACCCCTCCCCCGTTCACTGGAAACAAGGATCTCGTAGTCACAGTGAAGAAAGCTTTCTGCGCGTGGGGACCTGAATGCACCAGGCGAATGAACCTGGCTGTGAAGAAAACAGGCCTCCTGCAGAGGGCGGTCCCCGGGGCAAGACGCGGTCCTCACCGAGCACAGGGACGACACGGCACTGCTGAGGAAGTCGTCTTCCCTCCTGGGGGGGGGGCACTGTGTTCCCAAACCCGACGTAGCGGTTCTCCTGGGCCCTGACAGGGAGACACAGGCACAGCCCCACTGCTCCCGACGGCCTCGGGACAAGAGGCCCCCAGACCCCAGACGGAGATGGGGGACCACCCCCCTCCCCCCGAGTACGTGTATCCACAGCGGTTGGGGGGGGGGGGGAAGGCATGGGGTAGGCTACCCCCTGCTCACTGAAAAAGACCCTCCTGCTGCATTCAGTCGGGGCCCCCGGCCGGACCCACAGCCCGCAGGCGGTTATGGCAAAAAGCGTTGAAGTTATTTTACAGCTCCGGCGACAAAAACTCGTTTACGCGTCAGGCTGCATTCTTTTTTCCTTCTAAATGTTGGGCTTTCTCTCCACTCAAAACTGTGCTTCAAACCTGGGCTGGCCCAGGGACAGCAGTTCAGGACCCGCAACTGCACGCAGACCCTGCACACAGCAATGGGCCCCAGCCCACGGCCGGGGGACAGTCCCGCCCGGAGGGACCCCACCCAGAGCCATCCAGCCACCAAACCCCTTGCTGCCCGCGGCCTCACCCCTGGTAGGAGCCGAGATCGCCATTCAGCCAGTCTTCAAACGCCTTGTCTGAGGAGCCGGTGGAGCTCTGTGGGTGGCCAGAGGCCCTGAAATGGGAGAGTCAAAGTTCAATGAGGCGGAGGGAGGTCGGGCAGGTGCCTGAGGGAACCAGGTGGGTCTCTGGGAGGTGCTATCTCTCCACCAGGTCACACTGGGCTCCTCCAAGAATGGAGCACCTGAGGCCAGCTGGCCTCCAGCTCTGTCCCAAAGGCAGCTCAGGCTCGGTGGCCGAGGCTGGCGACAAGCAAGCAGATACAATGTAGCCCCAGCTGGGGCCGCAAAGGGACCCCGAGAGCAGCTCTATCCTGCCCATGCCGGCAGGGAAGCAGCCCAGAGACTGGTGAGACTGAGGCTGAAGCAAGCACCCCAGCAGTGGCAGTGGGGGGGTGGCCTGGGCACCCCCAGTGCAAACAGGGAGCCTTCTCTAGACCGGCCACCCCAGAACAACGCCTCGGCTGTGCAGGAGGACACGGGATGTGCCGTGGGGACCAGCCTGACCACAGCATAGCTGCACTCGGGGGGGCGGGCCACCCTCCGAGAGGACAAAGGCTGCTTCCCAGAGATGCACACGTGTCACGGGCGTCTGGAAGAGCCTGCACTGAACGGGCCCTTGGGAGGTGGGGAGGTACCAGCTTCTACCTCAGGCACAACTTTACGCTTGCATTTCTACCGAAAGCCTGTGTTGCTTCGGCAACCTAGAACATTCTCTTTCCCGCTGACTTTTGGGCGTGTCTCACAACATGAGCCGTCACCGCAACAGTAAGGGGATCCTGAGCTAAGATCAGGGCCGAGATCGGGGCTGGGCCGAGAATAGCGCGGAGCCAGATAAGAGGAGCAGCTACCGGTGGGCAGTGGTCGCCAGCGCCTTGGGCTGGGGTGGGGTCCAGTTCTGGGCAGGCGAGGACTCCAGAGACCATTCTCTGCCTTCAGCTAGGGCGGACACCTGCCAAGGGGGCACAGGGATCAGAGAGCCTGCGACTGCCAGGAGGGACCGGCGACATCACCCGCTCCAGCATATCCTGCTCCCAGCCCCTCCCAGGCTCAGCGGCCACGGGCTGGGGCCACCCTGACACACGTCAACAGCAAGACCGACTGGGTCTCACGCTGGCTGCAGTGAACAGCGGTGCCGGTGAGTTCCCAGGCAGCGGCTCCAACCCCCAGTGACATGGTTCCTCCGGCAGGCGTGGCCGTCCTGGGATGGTGTGGCCACCACAGAGATGTGGGAACACGATGCTCCCCCAGAGGGTGTGGCGAAGGCCTGTCCTTACCCCCACCAACTACACACCACCCGCCCCCGAGTGGGACGAGGCGGCTCGCGTGTCCTGTCCGCAGGCGTATCAGGGTCCACAGAAGAATGCCAACGCCCAGACAACAGCCAGCAGGCAGGCCCCTGGCACGGCTGGTCAGCCTGTCCCCACCTTGTCCCTGAAGAGGGCCGCGGCCTTGCTGTTGTACTTCTCCTGCAGGGACCAGCACGGGTCATAGTCCTCCTGAGACTCCAGGAACTCTCGGAACTTCGCGTTCCCCCCAGCTCTCATCTTCTCGAGCTCCGCGTCCTTCCATTTGTCCATGGTAACAGAGCGCACAAAGCTAGAAGCCGGGCACCGATCTAGTTAGCAGCACTGGGTACCGAGGAGCTACCCCCCATGCCCACCCCAACCAGGGCATGGACATGACACTTGAGCTCCCCCGGGGCGGAAGCCTGGCCGCGATGCCCCAGAGGGCACGCAGAGCCAGCAAGGTGGCAAGTGTTGCTCCATCATCCCACACCCAGCAGTGGGCCCTCGACCGCGGCCGAGGATCCCCGTGGAGCCGGGGGTGCGGGGGGGAGCAGGGCACTGACCTGAGGTGCACCCCAAGCCCGCGGTGCTTCCCCGAGCACTCCAGGCAGATCCAGATGCCATAGGTCACGCTCACCCACTGGGGGTTGAATGCTCCACACTCAAAACACACCTGCAGAGAAACCACACGCGACTCACCCAGGCACGCAGGACAGAGCCCAGGGACCCCAAAGGCCCCACAGGTGCCCCCAAGAGGGAGCGGGGGAGAGGCTGACTCAAGACCAGCAGCCACAGGGTGAGCTTTGAGGCTACAGGTCGCTTCCGAGAGGTTTGCTGAAGCTCAAAGCACCGAAGCAAAGCAGATGCTTACGTTGTTTTCATCTTGGGCTCTGACTTCTTTAAGAACTTTCCTGGTCCGTGGGCTGGCCATGGTGCTGAAAGGAGAGAAGAAACTTTAAAAACTTACAAACAGGTTACTTTACGAGAAGACCAAGTAGGGCAAAGACACCATAACACACAGCTTCAAAGAAACCCTGCTGAGCTGCCTGGAAGCTCTGGGCAACACCCCTAACCTACTACAGGCAGCGTCGGGGAACCGCTCACACAAGGAAACTGTCCCCCACACTCGAAGAGAAACCTACAGCAGTCTGCATGTTCCCAGGCCAAAAGCAACGTGACTATGGAGAACAACGTAATTAGTAGCGTCCGCTTTGCTTAAGCATCACGCACCACCGAGGCTCTGCAATCTATACAACATCCCGTCTTGAGAAAGTCCGTATCGAGGGCCGGTCTTTATAAAATGTACACAGACTGGCCGCTAAATCTGACCGCCCGTCCGAAGGCCAACATACCAGACGTGGGCCAATAATCACGGAAGACGGGGAGCCCCAGGTTCTCTGCGCATCACACCTTCCGCTCCCCAGTGGGCAGCGTGGGGCGGAAGTGGGAGCCCTAACTGATGTGCGGAGAGGCTGACCTGTGGGAGGGTCTACAGGTAGGTCCTCTGTAGGGCCGTTGTGATGGAGGTGACCGGTGGCATGACCACGGCAGGACAGACCTGCCACCCTGCCTCACGGGGACGCTGTCGGGAACAACAGCCACATAACTCGGGCTGAAGAGCGGAACCAACTCCGTACGGATCTTCTAGCTTTGGCAAAGTTCAAGTTCAACCCCTGGCCCGCTGAATTCATGACCAGGACCACTGACATAATAAGATTCGAGCCAGGAGCCAGCACAGCGCTGGACATAAAGCAACACCGTGGTTCTGCACACACCACGACCACTTGGCCGTGGGCCCCAGGCCACCTCTCCGCCGCCTGGACAGACTGACGGTGTGGCTGCCGCCTTCTATCGACGTGCAGCCTACACAACCCAGGAGGAGCTTCTCTGCCCTGTATCTCACCTTTAACCTTAGTACACAGAACTAAGTCACAGACGGGAACGCCGACTCTCCACCCAACTGACCTTTCTAAATCTGGAAGGCCACACCTTTGATGTTCCCGCTCTGAGGCTCGTTGAAGCAAGCAAGAAATGAACAGTTGTTTCTGGTTTTCGATAATTAACAGAAACAAAACCCAGAGTTCACCCAAGGCTCCTCTGTGCTCTGCGGCTTTCTGTGCCGCGTGTGACAGTCTACCGAAAGCATCAGACCTTGAGGGCAAACACCTGAATCCATAATCTGGGCCAGACTCATTCAAATGGAATACTGCTGTCACACTGAGCACCTAGGCCACAGCACGGCATAGATGGGTAACGGCACAGACAGGTAAGGAAGGGCACAGACACATAAGCGCACACTCTTGGAGAGACATCCTGCCGAGTCTGAGTCACAAAGCCCTCTCCACACATTCATCTTGCGGCGGCCACTGGGGAAGCCCATGCAAGCTGGTGTGTGGGGCTGACATGCGTCCCTGCCCGATCAGGTCTCCATACTCAGCCCTGTGCTCTTTCCTGAGGACTGTAGCTTCCCTCAGGGGTTCACATTCTGGTCAAGAGGGCACAGGCAAACAAAAGCCAGAACGGGGCTGAGCTTGCTCTGAATTGGAAACTGCGTAAAATAAAATTGGGCAGAGCAACTGTTTGCAGAACTAGCCGAAAGGTAACATGTGGAAGCTAAAAGACTTGATTTGGGTTTAAAAGGAACTCCCCTTGGTGACCCGTTTGGAGGTGAGCATCCTTTAACCCTGGGAGATGCTAACTCTGATGCATGAAAACACCTCCTAACTTTCAAAACCATAAATAAGATTTATCCTGAGAAACAACCCAAAAAATCCTTAATGCTTGAAACCCAGATGGTAAAATGCAGCTTTCTGCAGGTGGACACAACTTCAGGAAACGTTGAACCAAACGAGGACACCTTTTCTTGGTTCATCAGGTAAGCCACTTGCTAACTGCTGAAAGCTGAGTCCTTAAGTTGGGACTTTCTCCATGTCTACCATTAAAAGTAGCTGAGGACGCTGCTCGGTGTCCAAGGCGCTTACACAGGTGACCAGGAGAAACAGAAAGCGCCCGAAGCACCCCTGTGGAAGCACAGACGATCTCGGAAGCCCGGCCGGTAACGTCAGAGCTAATCACCCCCTGGGCCGTCGTCACCCTGCTGCACAGCGGTAACCAGAGCGTGGCAGGAGTGCTAGGCCCGCACTTAACGGGCACGATTACTCCTCAACACTGGCGACGAGGCCGATCACCGGGGCAGACAGGACGCATCCGCTTCACCTCCATCCACGCCAACCGAAAAGGAACGGGTTGCTTCTGCCTCCCCGCGGGGGTCGTCCACGGCCAAGGGGCGGGAGCACAGGTGGCGAAAGGAGACCGGCCGGCCCCCCTCCCCCGACCCTCACCCCCCCCCCCCCGCTGGCCGGAACCCGTACTTGCCAGGGTGGAAGACGCCCAGACTCCAGCCCCGGCCCGACTGGACGCTCGTCCCGGCCAGCGCCAGCGCCCGAGGGAGGAAAGGGGCGAGCCGCGCCGGGGCCCGCGGCTGCGGGAGGATTCCAGCCCCCGAAGTGGGGGCGGCGGGCCGGGGGCGCGCGGGAGCGCCCGCCGAGGCGGACCGGGGAGCGGGCGCCGGGGGCCTCG
>NW_024412463.1:12108106-12132050 GCF_014898765.1 Herpailurus yagouaroundi | reverse complement strand
TACCAGGCGGGGTCCGGGCTCGGTCCTGTGCACCGGGGTCGGCCGGGGTCCGCCGGGGTCGGCCGGGCTCGGGCGCGCCGCTAGCTGCTCCGGGGACGCTCGCCGGCCGCCCACCCCGCAGCCACCAGCTTCCGACTACGTTGCGCCTCTCAAGGCATCACGGGAAGCCGGGGGGCGGGCCGGTGGGCCGGACTTCCGCCTCCGCCTGCCGGGCCGGAGCGAGGCCCCGCCCCTGTCGCCATGGGGACGCGGCGCGTCCGGAATGCGGCCGCTGAGCGTCCCGCGGGGCCCGGGGCCCGGCCGCCCGCCCTCCCGCACGGCGGGCACGGAAAACGCGTTGCCGCCTGTTGTCGCCGGGATGATTCCGGGACAGCTTCCTCGCCGGGGGCTGACTGGGAAGACGCGGCGGGGGAGGGGGCAGCCGGCGGGCTCCCCGGGGCGGGCGGTTGCGGAGTCCGCGCGTGTGCGTGCGGTGGACGGCACGGCGCGCCTCGGGGACGCCGACTCCCCGGACTCCGCCCTCCGTCGGCGGGGCCCACCCGGAAGCCACGGGGCCCGAGCCATTTGGGGTGGTCCGGCGCGCACGCGGGTGGGAGCGCGCATGGAGCGGTGTGAATGCAGCGCCCCGAATACGTGCCGATGCGCCTGCAGCAAAGAGAACCCTGAAAAGTGTTGATGTCGGGGGAGCGGGAATTGCAAGCGATTTTTTGTTTGGTTTGTACTTGGTGCTTTCTGCGCATACGCTACATCCCTGTAACTTTTGGAATGACCACGTATAAACGTTTTTATTGAGGTATGATGTGCAGTCAGTAACGGGTACCGTTGAACCACTTGACCAGTGCCTACCCCAATGTAACCTCCCCCGCGATCGGCTAAATCAGCTAGGGAACATTCCCATCCAGGCAACCACTGTTTGCGTTTCATCCTCACACCTTCGTTTCACCTGTTCCAGAAATCTGTATAAATGCAGTCATGCGGTGTGTACTGTTTCAAATGGCTTCTTTCCGTTAACACGATGTTTTCAAAATCCCACGGAGTCGTGCGTATCTGTCTCAGGGGTTTCATAAAAGTGGAATCACGCGGTTTGATGTTTTCAGAGCCATCCACGCTGTGGCTGTGTCAGCACTTCGTGCCTTTTCATAACTTAAGAATATTCCACTGAATGCAATACCAGGGCGCCTGGGTGGCTCAGTCAGTTCAGTGTCGTACTCTTGATTTTGGCTCAGGTCATGATCTCACAGTTCGTGAGATTGAGCCCCTCCACTTTGGTCTCTGCTCGGGGCGTGAGCCTGCTGAAGATTGTCTCTCTCCCTCTGGCCCTCTCACCCGATCGCTCACTCTCTGTTTCTCTCAAAAAAAAAAAAAAAAATGCAGTATATGGGGCGCCTGGGTGGCTCATTCGGTTGAGCGTCCGACTTCACCTCAGGTCATGATCTCGCGGTTTGTGGGTTTGAGCCCCGTGTCGGGCTCTGTGCTGACAGCTCGGAGCCTGGAGCCTGCTTCGGATTCTGTGTCTCCCTCTCTCTCTGCCCCGCCCCTGCTCATGCTCTGTCTCTCTCTGTCTCAAAAATAAATAAAATTATTTTTTAAAAAGTGCAGTATCAGTTTGTTTATCCATTCACATATTGGACACCAGAGTCATTTAAAAAATGTGATATTATGAATAAAACTGCCTCATTTATGGACAAGTCTTTTTTGAAGGCATATTTTTTAATGTATCTTGTTTAACCCAGAAGCAAGATTGCTGAGGATGGGCAGGTGTACTTTGAACTTTATGTGAAATTGCCTGACAGTCTTCCAAAATGGTCTTCCACCCGCAGTAAGAGAGTTCCACGTCTTTGTTAACACCTGGGATCGTCAATCCTTACACGGCAGCCATTCTGGTGGGCACACAGTGGGGTTTCCCTCCGCTGTTGGCTGAGAGCTGCTGTGGGTGCTTAGCTTACTTCCAGAACTCCCAGCCTGCCTTGTGATGGCTGAGCCTGAGCACCCTGCCAAAGCCAGAGGAAATCCTCAGGGAGGGGCCGCTGGCATTCACGGGAATGATGGCACCAGCAGGGTCCACATGGTGGCAATATAAGACTGGATGGCAGCACAAGAGTCTGTGGCTGGAACTGTAGGTTCCCCGAGTTCAGAGGGTGAGAGCCGTGGGCCGTATTAGTTACAGTGGGCCTCTTGGAGGAGGTGGGCTGGGAAGGGTGAGCAGGTGTGGAAAAGGAGGTGAGGAAAAGGGAAGGCAGTCCTGGACAGGGCAGAGAAGGGGCCGTCATTTGTCACCGGCTAGACCAAACAACCACCAGAGGCTGCCTGCTTGCAAGCACAGGGAAACCTACTGCAAACAGCATCTGGACGTGGTTTGCCGCTTTCTGTGATCTCAAGGCTCTCGCAGCGTCCAAATAACAGGAGAAAACGCTCATTGACAACAGCAGCATCTGGGCGATAAAGTGGTGAATGGTGCAGGTTGTGCGGCTACAAACAGAAGATGTTTTATTACTCCCTCTGAAATATGTAGATAATTTGTTTCTCTTTGAGAACCACAGGCAGTCATTAATTGTCAGTTACAGTAATAGGATCAGTCTGTGGTTTCCTGGGGGGGGGGGGGGCCCCCTTGAAGTTCTTGATGTGAATAGACCTGAAGGGAATGCCAAGGGTAGCAAAATGCAAGCCTCAGGGAAACAGCCACACAAAGTTGCAGAGCTCTTGGCGCCAGCCCAGCCACTCCAGGTGAGCAGAAATGAAGTCCCCGCAAGCCGGGGAGTGTAGGTCATCTGCGAGGTCGCTGTGGGAGCTGGGGCAAATCACAGCACTTTGTCCTGACTCGGGTTCTCCACTGGGGAAGGGCAGTCTTCAATTCCCTTTCAGGCCAGGAGCCCATACTTCCTGAGCACTTTCCCGAAGTCAGGCCCTGGGCTTGATAAGGAAGGCCTTGTAAAGCGGCACAGCCACCATGCATGCTCTGATATGACCCATTGTTCAGATGACGAAACTGAGCTGCAGAACAAATAAGCAATTCTCCCAAGACGAAAAGGCAGTTCAATGGAGCCAAGGTGTGCACCCAGCTTCTGTAACAGCCTCCTCAGAGTAGAAGGCAGGTGTGTGGAGCTGGGCATCCACGGGGGGGGTAGCCAGGTGTGTCTCTGGGTGGGGACACCCAGCACCGGTCTCTGGCCTTGTCTGGGCCCCATAGCTAGGTCAGCTGGATCCAGGGGGTCCAGCCAGCTGCCAGCAGGGGTGGCAGAGCCTGAGGAAACAGCTGGAGCTACACAGGGCTGGTGAGGGCCGTGTGTGTGCATGCGTGTATGTGTACGCATCTGTGAAGGTGTTTGGGTCTGCACGTGTGTGCATCAGGCACGTGTGTGCATGTGATGTGTGTGTGCTCGTGCGTGTAGGGGTGTGTGTCGTGTGCAAATGTACAGGTGCATTCGAGTCTGTGATGTGCGTGTGCATGCAGACGTGTATGCTTGTGCAGATGTGTACCTGTGTGCGTCAGATGTCCGCGTGTGCCTGTGGCCGCTGCATACGTGTGCACAGGTATAGTGTATATGAGTCCGTGGCTGAGGCTCGTCAGGTTCAGTTTCATCGCACCGAGTCAAGCACCTGCACGGACGGAACCAAAGCTTCCTGGAGAGGCAGGTCTTGCTGTGTCCGCTCTGCACAGCTGCAGAGGCTGTGAGAGGGCGCCTGACCCCAGGGCAGTGGCAGCAGCGCGACACTGCGGTCTGAGGCCGCTCAAACCCCAGAGGCCCCGGGGTCAGCCTCATTGGAACATCGCGCGGTGAACGCGAGCAAAAGTGCAGCCAGCCCCCACGCGCAGGCGCCCCCCGGCAGCACCTCGCCCAGGGCTCCAGGACAAGGCTAGACGCAAAGCCTGCCTCGCCCTCCCTCGGAGCGCTCCTCCGCCGCGCGTCCCCCGGCGGGACCCAGGGACCCGCGCGCGCGTGCGCCCGAAACCCATCGCAGACCCGCGCCGTTCCCCAGACGGCCACCGGGGGGCGGTGTGGGGCCTCGCGCGCTCCCGCCGCCAACCCGCGGGCAGCGCCCCTTCCCTCCCCGGCAGCGCCGCGCCTCCTGGTCCTCAGCCGGCTTGCGGGCAGGCCGGGAGCCTCGGGTATGGAGGGCCCAGCGGGCGTCTTGAAATGACATTCTCTAATGCCATCAACTGGCCAGGGCTCCGGGGCCACCAGGAGAGGCTGAGGCTGGCCCCAGATGTCACCAGAGCCCTCGGTGTCACTCTGGGCTCTTGGCTCAGCTCGGGGGCCAAGGACCGATCTCAGCTGCGGGCAGGGGCTATTTCCCACGCATGTGAGGGATGGAGGAGGCCTGCAGGGAGGCCCCCAGGGCCCAGAATCAGCTCCTCCGTGATATCCAAGGATTGTTTAGACGATGAGAAAGGTGTACAGGTTCCCAGCAGGAGCGCCTGAGGCCAGGACCACCCGTTGGCTGACACGGCGTGAGCCCACTGCTGACTGGGTGCTGACCAGGTGCTGGATGCCGGCAGCGGCCTGTGCCCTGCGTCTCTCGGGCACGCGTGGGCCATGCGGCTGTGACACCGTGGGGTCCTGCACGGTCTGGGGATCCAGGTGCCGCTGAGGTAGACGTTTGGGCCGATCCCAGGGCGGAACTGAGCCCTCCTGGGGGCCGTGTGACAGGAGACCCACAGAAATAAGGGACCCTCGGCCTCCTTCCTATTTGTTCCCAGCAGCGTGTGCATCACAACAAAACGCAGCCGCGGGGCTCAGGCTTTGTACTCGCTGACGGAGAAAACAGGTTACGTGGGGCGGGACCCAGGCTGGCCAGTGCTGGCCCCTGTGTAGGTTCTGGAGCACAGTGGATGCCGCGGTTTCCTCGTGGAGCCCCTCACCCACGATGCACCCACAAGGTGTGGGCCCGTTGGATGCATCTGGCTCAGAGAAGCCCCTCCCCTCCTCCAGACTAGCTGTCCCCCAGGCTTGCACCACCCGCAGGGCTTCTGATAATAGCGGTGCCAGGAAGGGGGTACAAGGGAGAGGCGCCTTGTTGGTGGGTGCCTGACTGGCTCTGGGGCATTTCCTGCTCTAGACACCCCCCCCCCACCGCCACCATGAGATCAGGCTGAGGCTGGTCTCCAGCTGAGACCACCCCCTGGCTTGGTTTTGCCTGCCCCATCCCGTGTCCCGCCAGCCCTTCTCCTGAGAAGCCCTCGAGTGGCCAGTGGCACAGGAGACGAAGTCCCAGGCCCTGCTCCTAGGGACCCCAACCTGGGCGGACCCAGCCCTCCCAGCTGGCATGTGGGGTGGTCATTTGCTGTGACAGAGGCCAGTGCCTCTTGGCGGAGGCAAAGGAGAGACAGGCAGTCTCTCTGGGGCCATCTCCTTTCTCTCATCTCTCCCACCTTCTCGGTCACTTCAACTGGTGAGTCACACCGGGTCACCATGACCACAGCCAAAAAGAGCCCCAAACCGTATTGGGCCATGCCTAGACGCGAGAGCCGACAGCACAGCCCCATCATCTGTAGAGGCCAGGCTCCTTCCCTGCAATTCTCCCTTCTAGCCCCAGGAGTGAGAAGCATTCAGGGCAGAAGGCGGAGGCTCAGAGAGGCACAGTGTCTCATGTGAGATCACACGGCTTGTGCTTGGTGGTGTGGGACTGGGCCCAGGTTTCTCTGGCACAGAACCGCTGTGCCCCCCGGCCCCTGGGCTCACCCACTGCCACCAGGAATTCACTCAGTTTCCTGCCCAGATGCTGCCCACCATAGTCAGTCTCCAGGCCGCCAGGGAGCTCAGGCTCTGGTCTGGTGACAGCCCTGCCCCTGCAGTCCTGGAACTCAGGCCTTCCCACCCCCCACCCCCCAGCCCCCAGCCCCCAGCTCTCTGCTTGTGGGAATCGTGCTCATTCTTCTGGGTCCTCCTCCCTGCCCTGTCCGGCCCGCCTCGTGGTCTGGGAAGGCCAGCCCCGTGCCTTCGCCTCGCCCTATCATTCCGTGTACCTCACCCAGAGGCGCCTGGGGACAGATTCCTACGCCCCAACTGCTGCCTCCCACTTTGCTCCAAGATCACAGCAGGTTCGAGCCACAAGCCAGAGGTCCTGGGTGGGAACGGGCTGAGGCTGGGAGCCTCCTCACCCATGTGGCCAGGCGGGGACCTCACGGAGCTGGAAGGACACAGCCTGCAGCCCTAGGGCGTCATCCGGGGCCTCTTGGGTTCCCGCGCGGGCCCCTCCAGAGGTGGCCGTGGCAAGAAGTTTGGGGCGGACCCACCTCGCCAGTTTTTCCCCGGTAAGCGTACATCCTGCACTGCGCACTCCCCCTGGGCCTGTTTACAGCGGAACTTCAGCCTTCCTAACCGTGGGCACATGTGACGACGTCACGGCTTCTCTAACTGGGCGCTCTGCTATCGTCACTATCGTTTTCTTATTAGTTTGCTTCATCCTTGCGCTTTGCTGGACGTCCAGAGGCAATGACCTCTCTGCACTCGTGTGTTTTTATGGCCTAGGTCTCCGAGTGGAAGCCTGGGTTAGTTCTGGGAGATTCTCACCCGTCGTTCCCAGAATCTGTGTACCGAGTGCCCGGCGGTCAGCATGGCTATTTCTCACGGCCTCTCCGTGCCGTGCCCCCCAGGCCGCTGGCCTTCGTCCTGCTATAAACACACATGCACGTCGCTGCCGTGTTGGGCTCCATCTCCTTCCTGGTTGGCAAGGCTGAGCACAGGCGCGCTGGACAGCGTGCGTCCCCTCCTGAGGACCCCTGTGTGTGTTCTCTGTGGTTCTCCGCCACCGGGTCCGTCCTGCACCTGGAGGGAAGACGGTGAGAGGGGTTTGGGTTTCTCCAGGCCGGGGCTGCGGGGATCCTGCCTCTGGCCGGCCGGGCGGGAGGACTCAGCCCCTTGTGGAGAAGGGCCTGGCTGGCCCAGCCCCATCTGACTCTCTGCCACGCCTCTGAAAGTTGCTGAGGACGAACTGGGGCCTGGGGCACAAGGAAACGGAAGGGATGCCGGAGCGCATGGCTCTGCTGACCTGAGAGGCTGTGCGCGGCTGCGGAGGGGCGACTGTTGGCGAAAACCCTGAGCCATCATTCCCCTCTCCGCCCCGAGGAGCTTGCAGCTGTGCTGAGCGATGCTCGTCCACACTGGCCGAGGAATCACAGCGGGGAATGTGCAGAGTCCGGGCCAGCTGCTCTGATTGCAGGCCTGATGGCTCAGATCCTGGGCCCAGGCGGTGAGGACCCACACGCACTGCCTCAGCCCCTCCCTCGCCCCTCGTAGTCAGGAATGCTTCTAGGTTCAAGTTGCTAGACACAGAAAATCAACCCCAAATGGTGTAAACAACAAAGCAAAGTCATTGACTCATGTGATGAAAGGCCCAGTGGTAAATTGGCTTTCAGGCAAGGCTTGATCCAACAGCTCAACAGTATTGTCGAGAACTAGGTTTCTTTCTGTGTCTGCTCTGCAGTCTCTTCTTTCTCCTAAGGTCCCAAGATGCAGCTTTTGAGGCTGCAAAATCCCTGGTTTGCATCCAGCATCCCTGGCACTCCCTGCCTTTGGGCTGGCTCTGGTCACATGTCCACTTCTGAGCCAATCACAGGCCCGGAGGATGGCCTGTGCTCACCTACCGTATCTGAGCCCCAGGCTCTGGCCCCAGGGGGAAGCTCCTTCCCCAGGACCGGAAGGATACCAAACAGCAGTCTGAGGAGCTGGGGAGCCAGAAGGAGAGACACTGGGGAGCGACCAGTCCACAACCTTGCACCTCCAGGCAGCCCGCCTCAGTGGCCTCTGTGTCCCCAGGACCCAGCATGAAGCCACTCAGTGACAGGACAGCTAGTGTACAGATGCTGGTGTCAGCTGGGCAGGGGTCTGCCTGCGTCTTCTACTTTCCGACGGCCTCGGCTGCCGCTGGAAGGAAGAAGGGACAGGGGCAGAGACAGGTGGTTTGTCAGGAGAGGCAGGGACTCGGCCTGGGGTCAGGGAGAAAAAGAGGTGTAGGTCCAGGTGTGGGCATGTCCCGTTTGGAGCACCTGGGAAGACCCGAGGGGCTGGTGTGCAGACAGGAACAGCACCAGGGGCCTGGAAGGGAGATGAGCCACAGGCTCATGGCCGGGGGGAGGGGGGGGGGACGGACAGGGGGGCGGTGACATTTCAGGAGAGACAAAGAGCCACTAACTGACTCTCACTGACCCCCAGGCCAACGTGGCCAGTGACGGGCAGATCAGGAACCGTAAATGCATCCCAGTCAAGGCTGGGGGCTGAGAGTGCTCCTGGGCCGCCTGGAGGCCCGAGGTCTTTTGTCGCCCACATGAGGCTCCTCACAGCAGCTCTCTGCTCGCAGAGGCAGAGATACCCGCTTGCTTCCCGCCACCGTGTGACCCTGGACCCGGCTCATGTCCCCGAGGTTCAGGGTCCTCACCTCAGAGGAGGCATCACCTCCGGGGGCCCACGGAGAGCACGTCAGACGAAGCAGACGGCGGTGTGCTGGGTCCCCAACTCACGTGTCAGGTGGTCCGTGTGAACCTGTACCAGCCCAGGCACACTGCGGCAACAGCCCGTGACAGTGTGAGATGTGACGATGACACTCAGCCCAGGGGGAGGCTGGGGCCATGCTGGGGGGCAGACGAGGTGAACTAGGCAGACCCTGCGGTCTGAGCTCCAGACTCAGGTCCCCTGGCCACGGGGGGGTGGGGGGCGAGCACCGGGAGCCCCAGGCACTCCCAGGGCCACTGTGCATGCGGCTCAGCAAGAGCCCTCTCCAAGTTTGCTCAAGGTTGTGTCCCCTCTTCCCGGAGGGTGAGAGCTGGAGGGCAGAGAGGTGCTGGCCAGGCCGGGGAGAGGCTGCACCAGGGCCCCAGGGACCAGAAAGCACCAGAAATGGAGGCCCAGCAACTCCAGGGCTTGGCTTCCTGCTGTCTGTCGGCAGAACTACAAGGGACGCGGGCTGGGCCCTCGGTCCCTACAAGGCTGCCAGGAGCACGTGTCCTGGGCCCCCCTGAGGTTCAGGGGCACAAGCCCGTCCATGCGGGAAACACACCAGATGCTGCTGGTGAAGGGGGGTACTTTTCCTTCAGGACGGAGATATTGGGTCCAGCTACAACTCGAAAGGGCTCCTTCTCTTTGCTCTTGTGCAGGAAACTGGACAGCAGACAAAGCCGTTTTCTTTCAAAGGAAGAACAGAATCGACGGCCCACCCATCGGGCTGCCTTTTATCCGGTGTGGATGAGGGGCCAAGCTGCCCCTCCGTGCGGTTCCGGGGATCGGCTTCTTCTTCTGGGAGGGGCTGTCGATAGCTAGAAATTTCTCCCAGTTTCATCTGAAAACATCTGTGTGTGCGGCAATGGAGCTTGGTGACAGCAGCGTCCAGTGAGCTGGTGGTGGAGGGGTTCCTCCAGCCGTGGTGAGGTGACCCCACACAGACCTCGCTGATGGCCACGCCCGGGACCCCAGGCACAGGGGCTTCTCCTGCTGTCTCCTAATGCCTGGAGCCTGTGAATGCAACCGACCTTCTCTGGAAAAAAGATCTCTGTAGATGTGATTGAATTAAGGGTCCCGCTGTGAGATTGTCTTGTGTTGCCTGGGCGGGGCCTAACGGACTCACAAGTGCCCTTATAAGAGACTGGGGGGAGAGACAGAGAAGAAATGCCCCCTGAGGACAGAGACAGAGGCCACGGCCACAAGCCCGGGGACGTCAGGAGACATGAGAGCTGGAAGTCGAGGATGGACACCCCCCCCCAGAGCTTCTGGGGGGAGCACCACCCCACCGACACCTGGATTTTGAACTTTTGGCCTCAGATCTGTATGGGAACAAATTTCTGCTGCCTTGAGCCTCAAGTCGGTAGTAGACTGTTACAGCGACCGTAGCAAGTTAATACACCCCAGTTACTCCGGAAGGAAAAGAGAGAGCACACGTGGTCCTGGCCCGCAGAGCCCTGGTGTCCTGCAGCCTCCAGCTGCCGGCCTTCTGAGCGTGACTGCTCCTCCCCAGGAAGAAACAGTCCCACAGGCACTGAGCATCCGGAAACCAGGGGTGTCGCCCGGCTGTCCTAGTGTCCTAGTTCCGCCTTCCTGTTCCCTCCTGCCTCCCCGTTCGCCTAAGCCCGTGGGCGGTGCTGATGATCCCCGCCCCACTTTGATGACCGAGTCCTTGCTGGGTGTCAGGCTCCTCTCTGTCCCCCCAGCCCCTTGCACCTCCGGGTGGGAGGGGCCTGGACACCACCCATCTCTGTCCTTTAGTTATGACTGACCACGTTGCGGTTTCTGGCTGCCCTGAATCCGATGAGGCAGCTGGGGGTCTCCGTCTGTGGTCTTCTCATCTGGGGGTCTATAAGGGTGAGGCATTGCTCAGCTTGCTAGAACCGGAACCGTACTGCTCAGCCAGAAAGCACAGGAGATGAGGCGCTGCCCGGAATCTCACCGTCCAGAGGTGGCGGGGTCCCCACGCGGTGCAGCGCTGCCCACCGTGTGACCTGGGCAGGTCCGAGCCTGGTCATCTGTAAAACGGTGAGTCTGCACTCTGGGGGTCCCCCTGCCTTGCCCTAGCCACGTGCGCCCCACCACGGCAAGTGGGGTGGGGGTGTAAGGGCACCACAGACCCCGTGCAGACCCCACACATCAGAGGTCCGTGTTGGACCCCAGCCCCTCCAGCAGCACTGGAATTGCTGGAACAGTGATGGCTCAACTGATCCCCCCCCCCCCCCCCCCCCGGGGGGGGGGGGGGGGGGGGGGGGGAACCCCCCCCCCCCCCCCCCCCCCGCAGGAGGAGGCCGGCGGGCTCCATTGTTGCCCAGCATTCGAGTTCAAGAGGGAGAGCAGACCGTCTCTGGGACTTACTTCACTAGATGCGCTGTTTTCAACATTCACCCACAGCATAGTCTGTATAGCACTTGACTTCTGTTTACACCGGAGGACTATTCTATTGTTCTGGAAAGACCTCATCTCAAGGAGTTTGTTCATCTGTTGAGGGACACTTCAGCTGTTTCCTCTTTGGGCTGTTACAAATAACGCTGCTACAAACATCCGCGCGCGAGCTTTTGTGTGGGTGTTTCATTTCTCCCTGGTGAATGCCTAGAAGGAGGATCGCCGGTTCCCATGGTAACCGTAAGGTTAACCTTGTGAGGCGGTGGCCGGTTTTCTACTTTCACATCCCCACCAGCAGGTGCAGGATTCTGGTCTGGGATTCCAGCCACCAGGGTGGGAAGTACCCTTTCCAGATACTTGTTGGGAACAACGGGTAGTTAGTTAGCCTCTCGTGTGGGCCCTGGGCTGTCCCTTCTTCGGTCCGCAGATGACACGGTGACAGCCATCGTCCACGCGCCCTGGCACCGCTGGGACAAGGTCCAGGGCCCAAGGGCTTATGCACTGTCAGCTGGTGACCAGACCTGCCATCCCGTCCCCTGGACCCCTGGATCTGTGTCGTCCAGGAGCCTACATGGCACCTGCCTTTTGAGAAAATTGGGACCACATTTCACAGCAGTGAGGGCTGTCCCAGGGGACATTTGGCTCCGCCTGGAGACATGTTTGATTGTTCCGGCTGGTGGGGATGCCACTGGCATCTAGTGGGAAGAGCGCAGGGATGCTGCTGGAGCCCCATAGCGCCCAGGACCCCCGCAGCAGAGAGCCACTGCCCCGTGATGTCCGCGATGCTGACTTTGAGAGGCCCCATTGTGTATTCCCACCTGTTCTTTTCACTGAAAAGGTTTTGATGAACATCTTTCTAGGAGGCCCCTTTACTCGCTGTGTTTTAAAGTGTCAAGACTTGCAAAGAAGGTCAAAGACCTTGGGCGGTGAGTCCAAGCTTCCCAAGTGTGGTCTTGTCCCCCGTAGAGCCCCACACCCCACTCCCAGTCTGCTGAGTCATTGCGTCAGGAGCTGGACTTCATGGCGGGGGAGGGCTTCAGAGGCCCCTTCTGCTGCCCTAGCCCAGCCTTTTCCATCAGCAAATACCCCTCCGCCAACCTGTCCCCCCAACCTTTCCTATTTACTGGGGTCTGAGCTCTGCACCCCTCAACAGAGCCTGGGTTCGGGATCTGCTGTGCCTTTGTCTCCCGTGTGCTGGAGACCTTAGGAGAACTTGACCTTGCCCTTTTGTTAAACTGACTGATAACCTCTGCCCCACATGCTTTCAGGGACCGTCAACCAAAATCATAGAGTTGAAAACTCCCAGTGCTTTGTAAATCCCGTGGGAGGGGTCAACTGAATTGATTTCAGTTGTTCCCCTGTGAATGGGGCACTCAGAGCTCCTGGGAGTAGGTGTTCAGGGAGCGATCTCGAAGGTTCCCCTTTGCCTGATGGCGCTGCCCAGCCTTGCAAGGCCTTTACTGTCCCTGCCGTCACCAGGGAGCTGGGACCCTCTGGCCCTGGCCCCCTGGAGCCAAGATCCACGGCCTGAAGCTGAAGTGTCGCTTGCTGTGCTGCCCTGGAGGTGGGCCCTCCTCCCCACTCCCCCCACGTGCTCCTCTGTTCAGGAGGCTCCTCTCTGGGACCCCGCCAGGACCACTCCCTGGCTCCCAGCCTAAGATTCACTTCCTGAGGCAGGCTGATCACGGCTCACACGGATCTAGAACTCCAGTGGCTCCCTATGGCTGAGCGACGAAGTCCAACCCGGTGTGTGCAAAGCCTCTGGATCCCACCTTGCCTGCATCCCTTCTCCCACCTGCCCAAACCTTGCTCCGTCCCACCTCCAGGGCTTTGCGCAGCAGGGTGATCCCCCAGCCCTCCCTCCAACACACAAGACGCATGCCTCAAGGCTGCCTGCGATGCTGAGGGCTCCCCAGCGTCCTCTCCCTCCAGCCTGACCCTGCCCTGGCCCAGACACAGTTGCAGCAGACCCCACTTCCAGGTCTCCCCCCATATTCTGTGGGCTGGTGAGCTCTTGGTGGACTATCCCACCGCCTCCCGCTCCTCCACCCCAGGAGGGGGACCTCTAGCTCTTGACCTGGCCCAGGAGCCTGGGGGCTGGGCTGCACCTGCGGGTCCACGAGGGGGAGGTTGATGGGGAGGGCACCCTGCGGGGTGGGGGGCAGAGGAGGGAAGTGCTGGGGTTTTCCTGGATTTGTCTGGGGCCTGGGTTCTGGCCCAAGCTCCTGAGGAGCCGCGCCATCGCCCCTTTAAGAAGGGGGTCCCCGTCCCTCCTCAACTGGAGCGAGGCCCCAGAGGGACCCAGGGAGGGGCGGAGCTGAGCGGTGGGGTGGGGGTGTGGGGGGAACCGGGGCTTAGGGGCGGGGCTGGGCCGGGGACATCTTGGGAGGGTGGGGCTGGGGGGGGTGGGACCTGGCTGGCAGCGGGCAAGTATGTGGGGCGGGCCGGGACCCCAGGGCTGGACAAGAGAGGGGGGTGGCGGGAGGCGGGGGGGGGGGGGGTTCTGGCCCGGGCGCCCCCCACCGGGCGCACGGGTGGCTCAGGGCCCAGGCTCCAAGGCAGCACCACGGGTCGCGGCTCAAGCTCGTCTTCCTCCGCACTTTCCAGCTGGTGAGTGGACTCTCGCCTTCGGGTCCGGGCTCCCAGCGCCCCGGGGGGGATCCAGGCTCCTTGCTCCTCCCCTAGCCCTGCCCGCTGGTCTGAGCCTGCCTCGGGGTGGGGGTGGGGGGTACCGCGTACTTCTGGGGCCACCGCCCGGGGGAGGCAAGGAGCCAGTGTCCTGTGCGCGACCCTGATGGCCCCTCTGCCGACCCCAGGTGCCCCGCTGGGCGTGTGCGCTCGTGGCGTGGGGGGGGGGGGGGGTGGGGGGCCCCGGGGGGGGGCCCCCGCGGGGGCCGGGGGCCCCCGGCAGGGGGCGGTCCGGAACAAAAAACCCTGGGCCCGGGGGCCGAGGGGGGGGGGGGGGAACTTCAGCGCGGGGGACCCCGGCCCGGCCCTGGTCCCTCCCCAGGACTGGAGAGATTCGGAGGTAGCAGAGGGTGGGAGCTGGTGCCCAGAGCTTGGGAGCCTTTCGTGTTGAGGATGAGCTGGTCCCCGATTCAGAGCTTGGTCTCAGAACTTGGGCGGCCCTCGCCAAGGTCCCGTTCTGCCCTCAGAGCTGCTCCCGGGGCCCTGGGTGGGGTGGGGGACGCTAAACCAAGATCCCTGGCCACTGGCCTGGGGGGCAGATACTGATGGGGCCCTTCTTAGAAAGGAAATACTGCTCTGTTGAGGCCAGGCTGGGCAGGCTTCTGGCTCAGCTGGGCAGGGGACTTCCTCCCCTTGAAGCTCAAAGACCCAGGGAGGATGAAGTTTTAAGCAGAAAGTTGTCCCGCACCCATGGGGCCCTGTCCTTCGCCTGGGGTGAGGGTCGCTGGCAGAAATGGCAGGGGGCTGAGGTACAAGGCTGGTGTGTCCCACGTGGGGGTTCCCTGTGGACACACACTTCGTACTTTGGAAGCCTGAGGGGTGGGGGTGAAGGGCTGTGTGCAGGAGGTGGACTGTTTGTGCTGGACAGGCAAGGCTGGGAGACACCTCTGGGCTTCGCAAAAGGCTAGAGGCCCGAGGACTGTTCCACCAGCAATAGGGAGCTACAGCAGCTCAGAGCAGAAGTGTCCCCGTGTCTTTGGTGGGAGGCTCCCTCAGTGGCAGGAATTCCTTAGGAGGCTCCTGGGGGTGGGTGGGGGAAGCAGGAAAGGGGAAGAAAAGGCCTATGGGGTGAAGGACGGTGAGGAGCCCGGGCTGATCAGGTCTGCAGTCTGCATGTCAGAAAGTGGTGCTGCTTTGTGGGTAGTGTGACTTTGGTTTCCACGTGCTGAGTTTGGCGTGTGGGATGCAGTCAGGGTTGATGTGTCGCCCAGGAGGAGGGCAGCAGAAATAGATATACCGGGCGAGGGATGTGGCCTGGGGGCTCGCATGGCTCAGGGAGGGTCATGTTGCCTGTCTCACTTCCGCAGTGGCCACTGCACAGGGGGGCACCTCAGCGGGCCCCAGAGAGGTCACCTGCATGTAAGGGAGAAAGGTTATCCTGGCCCCAGGGCAGGCAGGTCAGTGCGGGGGGAGGGGTCGCTTTCTGAAGACTCTGGGTCTCAGCCAGGAGGGTCTAGGGCTGGGACAGAGTGTGTCCCACATGGCCGGTCAGGCCCCAGCTAAAGAGCCTTTTGTCCTGGCCACCCCCGTGCTTCCTCTGCGCCCTGGAGGGGAAGCAGAGGGGGAGAGCTGGGCATCGCATGTGGGGTAGGGGCGCGTGGGGTAGGGGTGGGGGGGGTCCTGTGGCTTTTCCTTTCTCTTTGACAAGTGTGCGAGTTTTCTTGTTACCGAGCTAGTGGACGAAGTCCTGAGCATCTCTTCCGGGCGCCTCCCTCTCGAAGAGTAGCCTGAACTTTGGCCGCTCTGAGCTGGCCGGAGTGCGCTGTGAAGGTTCCCCACGCTGTGCCCACCACACGGACGGACGAGAGGGGAGCCTGGGCTCAGCAGGCGGCTGAGCTAAATCGCTCACATTCTCCCTGCCCCGAGGGAGGCCGTAGGGCCGTGCAGCGCCACGGCGCTGAGCCTTCTGGCGCACGGCTCAGAAATGGGAAAGATGCCCCCCACAGCCCCACCGGGGTGCTGACACCCTGCCCGAGCTGCAGGAGCACATCCAGCCCAGGCTCAGAGAACAGTGCCAGCGGTGACCTGGTGCGCGGAGGCAGAGGGGGAGGGGTCTTGGGGGCCGTCCTCACTGGCCTCCCCCGGGCGCGTGGCACGGGCAGGGGCACAGAGGCAGGGCAGCGTCCCAGCCGGTTGCTTAGGGTCTTCTGGGCAGAAGAGGAGGCCTGGGGCTCAGAACGTAGTTTCGTTCTGTGTCTAGAGCAGATAGTGCCGGCCAGCTGTGCCCCTGAGCTTGTGTGCGCGTGAGCTTGTGTGTGCGTGCACACGTGTGCGCCTTTCTCTGTCTCCTTGCCCCGTGGGGTCACCCGTCACGGCGTCAGCCCTTCATGCTTGCCCCGCCCCCCCCCCGCCACCTCCAGAGCTTTGCCAGTCCCTCCACTCACCCCTCCCCGCCCGCCACACCCCTCTGGGCCTGGCCAGGGCTTCCTCCGCCCTCATGGGTGGGACTGCCGGGTCCCTGACCCCTCAGTGGCCGAGGGTCTGTGTGTCCATCCTCCAGGGGGTTGACCGGGAGCTCCAGGCCTGAATCCCGCACCCTCGGCGGCCCGGTCAGGCTGGACAGGCTCTCATGAGGCAGGGGGCACACAAGCTCCGCCCTCAGCTGTGTCCTTCCCGACACGTGTGCGACTAAGTCCGCGGGCCTCCTCTGGACACTGGGGTACAAGCTGCGATGAAGGCCGCTGTGCCGTGACCGGCGATGCCACTTATTAAGGGCTGGGCAGTGGACCAGCCCAGGGCGACGTCGCAGACGGACAGAGGGAAGGTCTCCCTGCCGTGCCCTTCTGCTGACACCTGAAGGGCTGGCAGGGTGAGCCGCCGATCCCGGCACTCGGGGCTCCACCCTGACACCTGTCCCGCGGTGGGCTGGGGGAGCTCATCCTGCGAATGGAGCCCGTGGGCGCCAGGCTGGGGGAGCAGAACCCCCAGGTCTCCTCCACGGCCCCCCCTTCCCGCGAAGAGCTGAGCTCGTCTAGTCTACCCCCAGCCTCTCTCGACCTCCTGGCACGCCGTGTGGGCGGCCATCTGGGTCACCTGGAATGTCTTCATTATCTGCTTCTACCTGGAAACGGGGGGCTGTCAAAGGTGAGTAAATTGGAGGGGCGTGGTCAGGCCTGCCTGTTCGTCACCGTCTCCCCCATGGTCTGTTCTCAGCTCTGGCCCGCAGGGGCGGCTCAGCGAGGGTTTGGGGATCTGAAGGGCAGGCAGGCAGCCTGGGAGTGGAAGCCGCGGGTGGGAACACCTCCGAGGGGGCCAGGCAGTCCGGCCGTTCCTTCAAATGCTGGTAAAACCCACTGGCCTCCCCCTGGAGGAGGGGGACACCACATCCAAGCCACGTTTCCATGTTTTGCTGGGAGCATTGGTGTGAACACCTCCCGAGCGGCTGTTTTGGGCACTTTGTCCGTGATGCTGTATTTCACACTTGCCTGGGGCTCAGAGTAGGTCCCGAGAGCTAGGAGTGGGGGAGGGTCTGCCTCCAGGTGGGCAGCAGGCAGACCGGCCACTGCTTTGTGGGGCCACACCTGGGGCAGTGGGGTCGGGAAGACAGACGTCAGTTCAGACCCCTAAACTGGCAGCGATGGCCAGAGATGTGAAAGAGGGGCCAGTGTGCTGCGAGAACACAGGGTCCGACCTGGACAGGGAGGCCTTCCTGGAGGAGGGGATGAGAGCGGGGAAGAGGAGTCTGGGCAAGCAGAGGGAGGGTGTGGCTAAGAGCGCCTTGGGGGTCCCTGCCTCCCTGGCTGGAGCCCAAGCAGGTGGGGCCGGGACAGGCAGGAGGGCAGGACACCCCTCACCCTTCTGGGGACCCATGAGGGTGGGTGGGCGAGCGGTGTCTCTGGTCCCACCCGCACCCCGGGGACAGCAAGCTCCTGACCTTCCACCTGTCCCGGCACCGTTCCTGGTGGCCCCTGGACGGCCAGGCCTTGGTGCCGGGCATTGGCTGTGCCCTGTGCCCTGGAGCACGGCTACAGAGAGGCCCTGTGGATCCTGGTGGCGGTGAGCCCAGGGAAGGGGGGGGGGGACTCTCCAGCTCTACCTCCCCAAGGGCCCCCGTCATTGCCTCACAGGTGAGGAATCACACTCCCGCCCCCACCTGTGTGCTTTGGCCACAGGATATGCAGGATGGAGGGTGGTTCACCAGCCTCGCGGGGCGCGGGGGCCTCTGCAGAACTGGGGTCTGCTGTCTGCTCACGGCACAGAGACGCCAAGTCTCCATGAGAGGCCTGTGAAGGTATAGCCGAAGTGCTTTTACCCGCGTTCACGGCCCCTGCTGTAAGGGGAGAGTCTGAGATCGATGGAGAAGGGCGCTCGACTGGGGTGGGGGACACCGTGCACCGCCACTCCGCGTGGTTGATGTCACTCGTTTTCCCGGTGTGTGCAGCGAGGGTGACCCGCTGGGAGCCACAGTGCTGGTGGACGGCTGGAGTAGCATCATGGCTCGAAACAGTAACTATGTGGGTCAGGGAATCTGGAAATGGCTTAAATGGCTGGTTCTGGCTCCAGGCCATTCACGAAGCTACAATCAGGCTGTCGGCCGAGGCCCGGGTCACCCGCAGGTTGGATGGGGGCTGGACGGTCCCCAAGTTGGCCCGCTCACGTGGAGTCGGCAGGTGACCTCAGGTCCTCGCCCCCTGGACTCTCCCCAGGGCTCGTCCCCCCCGGGGCGAGCCGTCCAAGGGGGAGATGAGGGGGCTGTGGTGCCTCTGTGACCCTGGCTCGGATGTCACACTTGGTCATTTCTGGAGAATGTCAGTGTTGCACAGGCCAGCTCCAGCCAGGGTGGGAGACGGCCCCACAGGCGTGGGCTCAGGGGGAGGTGCACCGGGACGGACTGGGGGCTTCTGCAGGAGCACAGGAGGCTCCCTGTGCTGCTCCTTGCTGCAGTGACAACACAGATGGGGCCCAGAGTCCCACCTTCCTCCAAGGCCCAAAGTCTCTGGATTATCACTTGGGGAAACCCTTTGTCCCCATCGTCTCCCCATCTGAAGAAGAGGAAGGTGAAGGGCCGTAGTTTGACCTGAGGCCACACGGCCAGCTGCAAGGAGCTAGGACCCAGATGAGGCTGTGGGGGGCGTGTCCCAACCTCCCCCCCCTCCCATTCAGGGATGGGAGGAGACCAAAGGGAAGGAGGAGGTGACAATTATAACACGTCCTCCTTCAGGGCTTGGTGGCTGTGAACATACGTAGCCTGGTCAGCAGAGCCCGTGACCATGAGCATGACCCCATCACCGAACTGGTGCGGGGGAAAGCCCCCATGTGGGCTCCAGCCCCTCCCGCTCACAGCCTCCGGGAACGTCCCCTGGGGTGTGTGTCCTCTCTCCAGATGCCACCATCCGTGGGCTGACCCTGGTGCACACCCAGTGGGTCTGGGGCTTCTCCTGTGCTCACTTCTCTGGGGGCAGAGCCCTGGGGCGCATCACAGTTGGAGGTCTCTCCGGGAGTGTGTCTTTTCAGGGGCGGGGGGGGGGGGGGACGCCTTATCTGCGGATGCGCGTGTCAGATGAGACTGTGAACTCAGAAATGGTCCAGACAGCCTGGAGGTCCCTGGAGAAAGGTGGGGTCATCGAGCGTCTCCCAGGGCCAGCGGTGGGGCTGTGCACAGGCACTTTCCCTGTGCAGAGAAGGGAGAGGGCCCAGTGTCGGGAAGCCCATGCCGGGCTCCACCCTGAACAGGGTCCCTGCTGCCCCCTGTGTGGCCAGGCCACGTGGGCCAGTTCCGACTGATTTCTGGCTTTCCACCTGGGAGTCTCCCAGGGCCCCCGTGACAAGGCACTGAAAACAGGCAGCTGGAAACAACGGATGTTTATTCTCTCCGACCCGGAGGCCAGCGTCCAACGGGGTTGGCTCCTGCAGGGGGCGTCGAGGGAGGGTCTGTCAGCTGCCGGCGTCACTGGTGTCTCTGTGGTTCCTCGCTGGTGGACACATGTCTGTCTTCACGCAGCCTTCTGCGTCCAGTTTCTGTCCCCTTTCCCTTAAATCACGGCAGTCGATGCCGTTAGGGTCTGCCCTAATCTGGCGTGGCCTCTTCTTAACTTCAGCGGATCTAAAAAGACCGTTTCTAGACGGGGTCATACTCGCAGGTACTGGGGTTAGGACGTGAACACACGTCTCTGAGGATGCGATTCAGCCCACAACGACTAAGCGATTCCTCAGGGTTCCACGTATGTGCTCTGGCTCCTGGAGGACCCCCGCGGCAGAGGGCTGCCCCACGGGGACCAGCCGACCCAGGCCCCTTTCTGAAGCTTCGTGCTGTGCAGGCTGTGGTGGCCTCGAGGAGGCCACTCTCCCTGGGCCCACGTGGGTCACAGAAGGCCGACAAAACCTGATGCAGTCACCGGAGGGGACTGGCCGGATCTGGAGGCTCCTGACTTTGCCTGGTATGCACGGGGGTGTCCGGGTGGATGTTGGGTTTGTAGCACGGGTTCTGAACTAGCGGCTGGTACTGGAAGCGAGTTCCAAATCTAGGGCCACCCATGGCTTGTGGCATCCGTGCCCGTTCGTGGTGGTCTGTGGCATGAGCAAACACGGCACTTCAGGTGGCCTGCGTACTTCCAGGGTTCCCTCCGCCCCAGTTTCTATAGGCCCCACGGACAATCCGACTGTGGGGCATTTGGGGTGCAGCCCCACAGCCAGGAAACAGACCCGGCCTTCCCTTTGGTGCTGGGGACCCCGTCCCCATGTGCCTCGCTCACTGCTGCCAAATGAGGGCCACGGTTACGTGAAAACACAAGGGAACCCAGGTGCCTTCCTCGAAAGGGGAACTTGGCAGGGATATTCATCAGCACTTCTGAAGTCATTTACAGAGTTTGTAAAAGGGCAATGAAAAGGAAAGTGGGGAAGAACAAATGAAGATTCTCGGGGGCGTCTCCAACATGCCTCTGCTGGTTCTGGTGCTGGAGAATTCTGCTTGCGGATGGGAGAGACAGGGACACCTGGTAGTGCTTACCCTTCACCCGCAGGGCTGGGCATCCCGTCAATGAAATGCAGGTTTCTGAATACCAATCAGCTGGTACGAGCTTTGCCTCCAGGAGCCAGCCCTCTGCTGTTTGCTTTGGAGAGTTCGGAGGGGCAGGCGCTGAGCTGGCCCTGTGGTCTGGCTGGCGGGGAGAGAGCCAGCCAGAGGAGGCTGCGTGCCCAGTGTGGACGGGGCAGGGTCTGCGAGTGCTGTGGGCCTCTGGGGGCTTCAGGGAGGACGGACGGGAGGTGGGAAGGCCGGGGTGTGGCCGTGGGGTTGCCTCCCCCAGGACCCTGTGCACAAAGAGCAGTGTTGGGGGGATGGTTTCAGCACCGCGGTCAGCGCCTGGCCCCAGACCCTTCCCAGGGAGGGACACCAGGCACGGGGCCACAGGGCGGCTGGCCAGCAGCACTGCGGCGTCGGAAGGCTTCTCGAGCTTGTCTCTCAATAGGGAGGAGACAGGCTTGCCTGGGTCAGCATAGACGAGGCCCACGACCTGGCCCCTGGAAGGACGGGGGCTTCCAGAGCAGGGGCACAGCACCCTCACGACATCAAGGGGGCCTGTTGGGCCTGTTCTGTGGATGAGGAGACCAAGATCCAGAGCTTAAGTGACCCCTCGGGTCTCACCCCTGCTGGTGGAGGGCCAAGCCACTCCCAGGAAGGCTGGGGAGGCTCGTTCCTTCCCGAGGCCCCTTGTTTCCAAGACTGTGCTGCTGGCCACGTTCCTGTCCCCCCACCATCCTCTCTCCGAAGATCTGCTGCGGCTTCTCCATAGCGGGCTCCCCTGTGAAACCCCAGAGCGGTCAGCGTCCCACAAGGCAGAGAGGGTGCACTTAATTAGGTTAATTCCGGGGGACGGGTGAAGGGGCCGTTCTAAGTGTGGGCGCCATGCCGGGCACCACATGGGGTATCCCACCCCCTCGGTGTGCGTAGCCCTGGCCTGCAGGGGTGTGGGGAGGAGTCACGCCCAGGCAGAGTCCCCCCTGTTCCCGGGAGGCAGCCCTGCAGAGAAGGGACGGAGGGATCTGTGCCCTCCTGTCTCCCTCCCATCGCCTGCTGGGCTCCCCACTGGCCTCCCAAAGCTGGAGGGCGTTGGAACCCGGACGCCACCCGCACCACGGAGGGTGGAGAATGTGGAGGCGGGTCTGTGAGGGGAAGTGGGGCACCTCCGACGCACCGCCTCGGACTCCTGCTCGGAGCTGCATCTTTGGGGTGGAGACCATTGCTAGGGGAGGTGCTCCAAGAATCGGTGATGCCCCTGAGGGTGCAGGTCTGACCTGCAGGGTTCAGAGGCCATGGGGCATGGCCTCACCATCCTTAGCTGCCTCTCAGGGTTCCAGTGTCTGGGGAAGAGGTGACTGCTTCCCTCTGCAGAGCCCCCCGGATGAGTTGGGGCTGCCCTCCCAAGGGAGCACACGGGGCTGCGGGCCTTTCGTGGGACTCCCTGTGGCTGTCATGTTGTGCACAGGCAGTCCTGCTCAGGGGCCACTCTGTGCTCTGGCTGTGAGTCCAGGCTGGTCCCTCATTCTCGTTCACAGAGGACGCAGCTCCCGGACACGCTTAGGAGTGATTCATCCGTGGTTAGCGCTGCTCGGGCCACGAGAGTGCGGAGAGGCGGGCCGTGGGCAGCGTGGGCCCTGCACCGTCTCCGCTGGAGCCCTTGCTCCCACAGAGGCTGGTCCCTGGGTGTCCATGGGACACTGAATGCCAGGCTGCCCTCTCCCCTGGGCACCTCCAGTGAGCCTGGCTGGGGAGCTTCTGCCTGACCAAGCCCCTGACGCCCTCGTGGCGGTGGCCAGCCCCGTCCACTCTGCCCAGGATGGCCCGCTGGGCTGGGTCCTGGGAACTTCCAGCTTGGCCAGCTCCGACTTCTCCAGCCAGGGCTGCCTTTAGACGCCCCCTCACCCCTCCGCAAGGAGGAGAAACCTGGCGGTTGGCTGCTTAAGACAAGAGGCCCCGGGATGGCCTGGCGGTGGCTGGAGGGTTCATCCTGGGGCCCCATCTGGGCTGTGGCCACGCCTCTGCGCGCTTCTGTCTGCCTGCGTCTCATCCTCTTGCTAAATAAAGCAGGGACTTGGTTATGCTGACTCATCTGTCCGTTGGCCAGCCCTGACCCCTCCCACCCCTCACCTGCAGGGGCCCGGTCAGCCCCACAGGGGAGGTCAGATGCCACCCAGTACAGCAAAGCTAGAGAAGCCCCTTGGGTCCACTCTCCTGGTTCACTTTACAGACAAGGAAACCGAGGCCTAGGAGGGGCTGTGGCTTCTGTCCCATGCCCTTACAGCTTGCCCGAGTCCTGGTCCGGACCTCTTGGTGTCTTTCAGCTTGTGGGCTTCGTCTATGGCTGCTATGTGGTCAGCGTTTTCACCGAGGAGGACAGCTGTTGGTGTGCGGCTGCCAGGCTCCCACGAGAGCCCCTGAGCGACCCGGCCTGGACCCGCCAGGCAGGGGGGAAGGGACAGGGAAGCAGAAGGCACAGAGGGGGTGACTCTGCGTTCTCCTGGCCTGCTGTTGGCCAAGCCTGAGACCTCGCCTCTTAGATGGACCCCTGTGCCCACAGGGTTCCTTGCCTGAGCGGAGGGGGCAGATGGCCCAGGCACCTGAGAAGAGAGGAGGAGGAGCCCTGGGCTGTGGGCACCAGGGGTCAGCTCACTCCCAAACCCCAGGTCCCGGGGATCCCGTGCTGCAGGGTTGGCCCCCCCCCCCACAGCCCCCACAGCTGCTGCAGGTGGAAGGCTGAACCCTCAGACCCACAGGGAGGGGCCCCTCTGCCTCCTTACAGCTGACATCCCGGCCCTGCTGGCTGTGGCTGTCCCCACCACAGTCCCCCGGCTGGACCCATCTGGGCAGCATTTTGGCTTCCTGCTCACAGAGGTGAGACCCCGTGACCTTCCTCTGATTGGCAACCTGAACGCTCAGGCACACTTGCGAGCCCTGATCACCCCTGGCTCTGACTGGTTTCCTGGGAAGACCCTGCAGGGGACAAAGCCGGGGTGGGGGGGGACTGGGTACACCCAGGGGCCACGGGTCCCGTGAGCAGAACCCTCCCTGGGGTCGGTTCCCTGGGGATTCAGAGCCTCTGTTCCCAGGAGTTAGGTGGCTGTGAAGTTGGGGGTCCGCGTGTCCAAATGATACCCTGTGCTCAGGGAGCCGAGTCTGGACCAACCCCAGATCCCTCAGCTCTCGTGCTGTGTGACCCCTGGACCATCACTCGCGAGCTGAGAGAGAACAGAAGGGGCTTCGTGTGTCGGTTACATTAAAACAAACGTTTTAGGAGGAGAACCAGCCCTGGGGGGGGTCAACCTGCACGGTCACCCCAGGCCACCTCCCCCTGCTGAGGTGGTCAGCGTCCACTGGAACGTTTTCCCTGGGGAGTCCCACTGTTCATCCTCCAGAGGGACAGTGCCAGGCCTGCCCTCCCCCACAGCCCCCCAGTCTCACCCCTGCCCCCGCCCTCCCCTCCCCACAGCCCCCCAGCCTCACC
>NW_024412463.1:12098107-12107706 GCF_014898765.1 Herpailurus yagouaroundi | reverse complement strand
CAGTCTCACCGCTGCCCCCACCCTCCCCCCTGCAGCCCCTCAGTCTCACCCCTGCCCTCCCCACATGAGTGCCTGTGGTTGGGCATGTTCTCCATTCTGTCATCTTTTCCATTGTTTGGGGCTTGTTTTATTTGGGTCTTGATTTCTTACAGTTGATTTCATTGGTGGATTTGGCCCATTTTTTCTCTACCATGTCAGTGAAAAGCCTTCCAACCTCTTGTGCAAGCAGGCGTCCTTGTAAGTGTGGCCATCAGAGCCTGCCCCTGGCTGGGCCTAGCCGGCTGGGTTAGCACAGCCATGAGGCTTCTCTTCCTGAGGAAACTTCACCAGGCATCTGTCTGTCCATCCGTCCATCCGTCCATTCCCCCACCTATCCCTGACTTGTCAAGGTCAGCTCGGGGCTTGGCCCATACTCCCTGGAGCTCAGTGCCCAGCAGGGTCTAGGAGGTGGGTCTGGATGGTTCTGTGCCAGGGGGTCGAGGGGGCATGGAGAGGCCTCCTCCCAGGAGGGCGCTGTGACACTTCTGTCGGGGTCTCACTGTGGCAGGACATTGGGGTGTTGGTTTCTTATCTATCCAGGGCTCTGAACACTGTGGGCTCAGGGTGGGGGCACCTGGGCCGCTGGCCCACCTCCTCTCAAGCAGCCTTTGCTGGGTCCCATGCATAACCCCGAAATCTGGGGTCAGGAGAGGTGGCTGGCGGTCCTTCTCCATAGAGATGCTCGTCCTCTGTCACGCTCAGGCCCTCAGAGACAGTTCTGCCCTTCACGCTATGCCTGTGGCCACCCCCTGGGGACCCAGCCCTCTGGGCAGCCACAGCCTTCCTACCCGATAGGTGAAGGCCCATCTCAGCCGAGGGCCACCAGGGGTAGTGAGCGTCCCATTCCCATGACAGGGGAGCCCTGGTTCAGGCCCCTGAGCCCGGGTGGAGGGCGGCCGACCACCCGGAGCCCACGCAGCTCAGGCTGGACCGGGCTCTGGGGATCTTCCTCTGGCCACCAGACCCTGGGTACACCCTCACCCGACTCCAGCCGCATGGCCCAAACTCTGCTGGCGTGTGTGCGGCCAGAGCCCCTGCCCAAGGCCTGGGAGCCCTCGGGGGCTGGGAGGCGGCCCCTCTGACATCTGGAGCCTTCCACGCAAGAGCCTTCCTGCCCTGGTGCCAAGGGCGGCTCCTCAGGGGCCCCCTGACTTCTGCCCACCCCCACCCTGCCCCCACAGGCCTGTGTGAGTGAGGAAACACCAGTCCCTCCTGCACGTGACCTCCAGCCTCAGTGCCCACCGAAGACCGGAGGAGACACCAGCCTCTCTGCCCCCGGGGCCAGGTGACCGGACCCCAGCCAGGACAGCAGGGCCAGTGTCCAGCTGAGGGTGGCCGCGGCCTCAAGAGAGCTTATTGTCTTCTTTTTCTAAACAAATCGAGGAAAAGACACGAAAGACTGCAGCATCGCTGGGACCTCCATCCCCCGCAGCCAGCCTGGGACGGCCCTCCCTCGTGTGCTTGGGACGGCAGCGCTGGACCCCCGGAGGCTGCCCGCACCGCTGCTGGGGGGGCCACCACAAGGACTTTGAGACAGGAAGGTGTGACCCCCCACCTCGAGGTCCAAGTAAACCCACAGTGACACCCCCACCGCCCTGAGCGGGGGTTCCTGATTAAACACCACACACGATGCTGTGAGCGGTCGCCCAGGCAAAACCCCGCCCCAGGTGCCCTGCTGACGGACCCTGGGGGTGGGCGGCCTGGCTTGACCAGGACCACAGGCCCCTTCCGCCACAGAGCGAGGCGCTTCCTTGTCATTAGCCAGTGACCCTATTCACAGAAGGGATTAAACCGGGTCCTACAGCATCCCTAAGGTGCCCCCAAGTAGGGAGCAGAAAAGAGCGCCGCCTGTAGACCCCCTTCCCTGAGAGGCAGGGGTCTGGAGCCGAATTTTAAGTTCAGGCTCAGAAGTGGCCTCAGGCTAGATGCCCTTGGAAGTCCCATTACAACGCTGAGACACAAGATCAAGGAAGAGGAGAGAGAAGGGGGTTGGAGGCGAGGCAGCATTTGGGGAGAGGGCGGCCGCGCTGCCCTGCTGGTGAGGAGGGGGCCGGCTGGAACAGAGTCTGCGGAGTGCCGTCCAGGGAAAACCCGCCACTTTACTGTAAATCTGCAAAAGCGCCTAAGCATCGGTCAAACCACCTTCACGCCCCCTCCCCTTGCCAAGCCGTCTGCAGCCCCCTTCCTCCCTGGGCTGCGAGTGGGGACCCTGGCTGGCCAGTCCTGGACGCCGGCTCAGTCATCCTCAGCAGCCCCCCACGGGACGCGAGAGGCAGCCAGCATCTGAAGCGCCTGGGAGAGAAGGGGAGACGGATGGGCTACTCTCAGGTGGCTGGTCCAGTGGCCAGGGCCCTCAGCTGCAGGGAGTTCCCTCCCCTGCCTCTTGACCCCCCCGAAGATGCTTGGAGACATGGCGGGGCACATGGTAGGGACAGCCAGGAGGAGGCCTCCCATGATAATCAAAGGCTGAGGCTTCCCTCCCTCCCCCATCTCGCACTCCCTCCTGGCCTCGGCTGCCAGGTTAAGGTCTCTGCCCAGTCCCTTTCTCGCGACAACACACCTCCGCAGCCATCCTCCCCTCGGCCTGGCTCAGCCCACACACGCAGCTGGACAGGACGCATTATCCCCCGATCACTAGGAAAATCAAGGCAGAGATGGCCCAGCCAGCCAGTATGGTCTAATGCGCCCAAGTAGAGCGGCAGGGGCTGCCCAGGGTGCGTGTTGAGAAGGACCTAGAGCCAGCATCTGAGCGTCAAGGGAAGGCAACAGGTTGGTGAGCAACACCTGGCCGGGCCAGGGAGGCAGGAGAAGTCAGGAGGCTGCCTCCCACCCCCTGCAGTGCTGGCCACCCCGGAGGTAAGAGGCGCCCCGGGGGAAGATGGCAGCAGACAGGGTGTGCTGGGGTCACTGCCCTGGCACGTGCTGACACCCCGGAGGCCCACGCGGGGAGGCGCCTGCTGGGGCCAGGCGAGACCCGCTCTGGGGCCACTCACCTGGCCTAGGGTAGGAAGGTGCGCACGCAGCTGCGGATGGGGGCCCTGCAGAGGGGGCAGAGCCGCAGCACAGGAGCGCAGTCCGCGCAGACCAGGTGGCCGCAGGGCACGAGGACGGTGCACACGGGGTGGTCCAGGCAGACCTTGCAGGTCCGTTCCTCCTGCAGACGCCGCAGCTGCTCCTGGGCGTCCTGGGCTCCTGGGGGGACCAGCCGCACCCTCCGGGCCTGGGCTCCGCCCGGCTCCTCCACATCCACCCCCCCCTCCCCGAGACCTCCACCTTCTGTATGGGGGCCAGGCCAGGAGCGCCCTCCCCCGGCAGGGTGCAGGGGAGCCGGTCCTGCCCCTGGCGGTGAGGGGGGTCCCACCCTCACCTGGCTCTGTGGCACCTTCTGACTGGGCCTCCCTTCTGGGCGTTGGCAGCTCAGGACCCACGTGGACAGGAGCTGTGGGTGGTGTGGGACAGACTAGAAGCCCCCAGGGGAAGTGAGACCCCACCCAGGGGGCCCCACAGGCGAGGTCTGGCTCTGGCGGAGCCCATGCTGCCCGAACCCCCCAGAGCCCACGCCACCAGGACGGGCCCTCCGGCCCCTGGGCAGTGGGAACTGTATGCCAGGGGAGAGCATGGGGCAGGGGTGGGCACGCACCTCTGGCCTCCGCAGCCCGGCCCCCGTCATCTTCCTGGAGCAGGTCGGCCACCAGCTGGGACGCGGATACGCTGGCCGGCACCGCCCAGAGGTACTTACGCTGCACCAGCCGCCGTACCTGGTTCTGCCCGAAGCCCATGCAGAGGGCAGCCTGCACTGCCGGGCACCGGCTCCATGCAGGCCACTCCTGCCTGCCCCTGGCATCTGCAAGGCAGGGGGAGGGGCACTGGACCCAGGGAGCGGGGCGGGGGGGGGGGCCCAGCAGCCCGCTTGCCACTGTGGCCAGTCCCTGTGGCCGCCTTAACACAGGGGCCTCTGTGGCCGTCACGGGAGGGCTGTTCCCAGCACGTTTGTCCAGAGGCGCCACCACACAGAAAACATAGGAAACGTCATCGCCAAAGCCACTGCAGACAGAGTCCCAGCGGGTGTCAGGGGCTGCTCCCAGAGCGTCACAGAGACCAGGCTCAGTTCCAAATTCAGAGCTCGGGGCAACAAGGCCCAGAGAGCAGCAGTCCCTTGCTACAGGGCTAGAGAGGAGAGCCAGGATCTGAGCCCCGGAGCCTCTCGGACCCCTGCCCTGCCAGGTCCTGGGCGTGGGTATGGACAGGACAGCCCCGCTCCTCCGCACGCCCGTGAGCGCTGCTAAGGTGGGGCCGTCCGGTGCACAGCCTCTCCTCCTCCCACCCCTGCCGCCAGCGCTGGGATCGGCCTCGCCCACGGCGGCCTGCTGTGGCCTCCCCTGGGCGCCAGACACACGGAACGCCTGCACACAGCCCCCTACCCCCAACGCGGGCCCAGCACTGCTCCCTCACACCTGGCTGAGCACACCTGGCCTGCTCTCCAGCACGGGGACACCCAATGGCCCGAGCCACAGTGCGGGCTGCAGGTGCCCGGGGAGCAGAGCACGGGTCACACTTCACGGCTCACCTGAAGGGGCGGTGGGGGCTGAGTCTGCGGGTTCTTCCGATTGGTCCTGAAAGGAGCCAGAGGACATCTGTGCCCTGAGTAGGTGCAGGGGCAGGGGTGGGGAGGGACCCTCACCGTCCGTCCCGCCACGGCCCTAAGGGGAGCAGGACTCACCCAGGAACCCAGCGGGTGGTAACAAGACTCCTGGACGCTGCAGACAAAGTCCCTTCCTTTTGTCTGGAGCAGGAACCCACACCTGGAGGAAGCAGCTTGAGAGGCCTCAGGGCTGCAGGCCCGGCTGTCAGAGAACCAACCTCTCCAGCCCCGCCTGCCACCGTGCACCCCACACAGGCCCGCGCAGGGCAGTCGGGGCTCACTGAGTGTCAGGCACTTGCTGGGAAGGCCGCCCCCAGAAGGCCCCCCATTCCCGGATTTCACGCCCCCCAGGACTGGGGAGGCAAAGCCGGCCCATACCCCGCCCCAGGAGCGGCCTGCAGGGTCCTTACCTGGGGAACCACTTGGCATGCTCTGTCCAGGGGTCATCCCCTTGCTCCCAGCTCTGCAGACCCCCGCGGCAGAAGAAGCACCTCACTTGGTCTTGCCGCCCTGGGTGAAGCATGGATGCTGGCCCTGCCCACACCCGGCCCCTCGGTGCCGCCAGGAGCCCCCTCACCCACCCGCTAGGCCAGGTGTGTCCTCCAGGGCTGGGGTCGTGGGGGCTCCCAGGTGGTCTTTCCTCACATGGCAGGGGCTCTCTGGGGTCACCCTTGAGCCCCCGCGGGGCCCCCCCTGCTCTCTGCCACCCCACTTGCCTTGCATTCCCCCTGGATTTCACATGCACCCCACTTTCTCAGGGGCGAAATGGGGGACGGGGCAGGCGTTTGTTCACAGCAAGGCAGGTGGACAGTTAGACCTGGAGCCCTGAGTATTCTGTGACCTTGCAGCTTCAGGTGACAGCAGTTCCTCTGTCACCTCTGCCCCAGGTGCCACCTCCCCAGGACAGATTCCCAGTGACGGGGAAAAGGGGTTAGGGCAGCCTCAGGCATCCACGTGGGGATGCCGCCTCCGCCTCACCCCCCACAATCAGCAGAGACTGCAGACCAGGGGCTGCTACGGGCACAGCAGACCTGACAGCCCGTCCCTGGGTCTCAGGGGCCCCACGGAAGCCCCACACACCTCCTGTCCCCCTCCCCCCCCCAACCCCTGCACTCGTCAGTCTGAGCACCCAGGAGAGACTCGGAGGCTGCGGACAGGTGCCCCCCTCGGCTTTATCAGGCACAGACCCCCCTGCTGTGGGGGAGGAGCTCCCCGGAGACCCTAGAAGTCTCCTAGAAGTCCAGAAGGGCCCCCAGGGCTCACCAGTGTGGAAGAAGCCTGCGGCAGCCAGCGGCTCTGGCCGCACCACAGCACTCAGCGGCCAGTCGTAGAAGGAGGCCAGCCTCAGCTCCTCAGAGCCCATCCCGGGGAAGGCCGGCCCTGTGGCTGGGGCTGCCCTGGCCCCCTCCTCCTCCTCCTCCTCCTCCTCCTCCTCCTCCTCCTCTGCAAGGGGGCGCAGCTGGCCCAGGATCTGCCCATCTGTGTGGTCCCGGCCTCCCCAGGACAGGGCACAGCTGGTGTCCTGGTCCACAATGGAGCCGCACAGAGAGAGGGGTCCACAGGGGGCCCGTGTGGGACTGCGGCCGGCCACCCAGCAGCTTCGCTCAGGGCCACAGCACCGGCACTTGGCTCTGTCCTCGGGCCCCATAGAGCAAACACCAGCCCTGACCAGTTCTGCAGCAGGCACGTGGGCCTGAGGAAGCCGGTCCTGGAATGTGCCCAGCTAACCTGCCTCCAGGCTCCTGACCCCAGGGCCCTGCCTAGGGACAGCAAGTGGCTTTTGCCTCAAACAGCCGGGCAATGAGGCACAGTCCTGACCCCAGGATGCCCCAGGTGGGGGAGTGGCCAGGGGGCCCACTGCTTTCTGGAAGGGGCCAGTGTGGCATCCAGCATCACGCGCTCTCTGCAGCAGGGGTGTGTCATGGGGCTCAGCAGTAGAGGCCTTGCCCCACTCCACAGGGGTGGGGTGAGGTGGGGAGAAGGGGGAGGCAATGCTGTGGGTCAGCTCTGAGCTCCTGGGCCAGATGCCAGTGACGGCCTCTGAAGGCAGAAGGTTCCAGGTGCTTTGAGCTATGCACTTAGTGCCCCCTAGAGGGGAGGATGGCCCCCTGTCACAGGGATGACGCCGGGCTCCCTGGGACAGGGATGCCTAGTGAAGGGCTGGGCCCTGGAAGTTGTGCTCTGAGCCCTGGAGCTGAAGGGGGCGTCAGACATCCCCGCGTTCAGCCCATCGCCCAGCCCCGCTCCCAGCCCCGTGCCCCGTGCCCCGTGCCCCGCCCCGAGCCCAGCCCTTCGTCCTCCCTGTGGCCCAGCCCCGAGCCCCACCCCGAGCCCTGCCCATCGTCCGGCCTGTCGCCCAACCCCGAGCCCAGCCCGGAGCCCAACCCTGCACCCAGCCCCATCGCCCCGCCCCACCCCCAGCCCCGCCCCACGCCCAGCCCCCCAGAGCCCGAGGGCCTCAGTAGGTCAGCGTGCATCTCTAGTCCTTAAGCCGTGAAGTTCGGGGACAGTTGGGCTTGTGTCCTTCCCGAGGTTCTGGGGAAGGGGCTGGCCTGAGTCGCTTCTATCGCCTCCCTCAGCGTCAGCGTCCAGGTGGCACTAGGCTGAAGGGTGAAGTCACACAGCGTGGGCTCGGTTTTCCCATTGGAATTAGCGCTTCCCAGGCCACTGTGACCCAGACATTTGGGGAGGGGTCACAGTTCCAGCTACCTGCACCTGCTGCGTCAGAGGAGTCTTGCTGCTTGGGAGACCACACCCACCATCCCATCGCCTTCCCTGGTGCCCCCCACTCTGCGTCAGAACCAGCCCGCGTCCCCGGGCCTGGCTGCAGCTCATCCTCCTGCCGGGTACGTGCCGGGAGCCCCCAGTGTCTGCTGGGGGCCCAGGTTTCCAAACTGCACTCCCACCACGTTCCAGGTCAAAGCCGCTGGCCCCTCAGGACCTTCCCCGGATGGGCTTCCCTCAGACCTGTCGTGGCCACACAGGCTCCACCAACCAGCTCAAGCCCAGGGGCCCCACCCAGCACCCCCAACCCCAACAGTTAGGGAACACGGGACGAGGGCTGAACCCAGGGACCCCGGGCGGGCAGAGCAGGATCAAAGGGCACATAAGGTCCAATGAGGAGAGGACAGACAGGAAGGCTGGATGGGGTGTGGGGGCCGCGGCCCCGGGGGCCCAACCTAGCTCCCTGCTTCCTGGAGCAAACCTGTCTCGGGGCCTGCTCGGGCCCGAACCCTGGCTCGTCCCTGACACGCTTCTCCCGGCGGCTCCCATCTGGCGTCCGCGCAGGGCTGCTCGCAGTGAGCAAGTAAAGAATAAAGTGAGGAAGCAGGCTAGTCAGGGTCATTGCTGACAGCGGGGCAGGGCGCGGTCAGGAGAGGCTAACCTGTCCCAGGCCTGGCCGCAAAAACACCCCCAGGGCTGCCGGCAGGGTGGGCCACGCCACGGCGAGGGGCACAAAGAAGCACCGGGAGGAGGCGCGGAGGTGGAGGGGTGTGGGGTCTGACCCAAGGGAGACGAGATGGGGCCGGGCACCTGCCCCAGCACGCTCGCTCACCTTCCACGCGGAGCTGCCTGAGCCCGGCCACAGCCGGGAGCCCCTGCTGCCGTAGGTCAGCCTGCACCCGTGCCTCGCGTCCAGGGGGCCGGTGGCTGCCACCTCGTCCTGGAGGAGACCCGTCGCTGTCCTGGCTACACCAGCTCTCAGCTGCCGGGGTCCCAGCGCGTCCCAGAAACCTCCTCCTGTCAGAGGCCCAAAGCCACCCGGTGTCCCGCGGGAAATCCCCGCACGGCGAGTGGCCGAAACCAGGCAGCAATCAGCATGGCACTGCACCCCCTTCTCTGCCCCGTCCGGCTCCCAAGGCCAGAGTGGCCTGTGGAGGGGGGTGCAGCAGGGGCGCAGGCGGGGGAGGGGTGTAGCTCAGGGGCTGTAGGGGGTGGCCTCCTGCAGGAGGAGGCCGTGGGGGCTGGACCCCAGATGGGACTTCCCAACGTGTTGGTCTCCGGATATCTGGGCCCTCGACCCCTCCGTGATCCCGTGCCTGGGATGCAGAAACACTGTTAGCTTTGGCCATTTCGGCAAACCCCAAAGGGGCTTCTGGGGGGTTCCCTCGGGGGCGGACCCTCTGTCCCTGCTCCACCCCCACCGTCAGATGGACAGGGAGGGGGGTACCAAGTCTCCAGCCCGCTTTTCCCTCCAGAGAGAAACCCGCAGCGCCCAGGGTTGCTGTGGACGCTCTGGACCTGGGGCCCGGACAGGCTCGGACGACCCTTCCAGGTGGCCCTGGGGGCACCTGTGTTGTCTGTTCCCTCTGGCCCTACTGCTGTGGGGCTGGCTCTGGAGAAGCAGTGTCCCACAGAGTTTCGCGGATCAGGAGGTGGGGGGAAGGAGGCGTCTCCCTGGGCGGCTGGGGTTCGCTGCCTGAGCCGAGGGGCGTCTGCGGGAGGCCCCGCGCCCACTGCCCTGCTCATCTACAGCCACGCCTGGAACTGTCGACACAAAGGATCATCCGTGTTGTTTGTATAAGTGAATAAAGGGAACTAGGGAGGTAAAAATGGCTAGCACATGCTCCTTCTGGAAATACCGAGAACACTGGAAATGTAAAGAAAATAAGTCACCGTCTGAACCAGCTCTGTGGCCAGACCAGGGCCAGCTTCCGGATCTGACCTCGCCCTGCAGCCACGCAAGATGTGACCACGGTGGGGGGCTGCACTGCACCCCTGCACGTGTCGCTAAAACTCTCTGTGAATCTAGGATGATTTCAAAAGAAGGAAAAAAACACCCATGGGCATCTGGCACTGAGACGAAAGCACTGCTCTTACCACCCGGCTGCTGACTCGCAGCCAAGCTCCACTTACCTGCTCTCTGCCCGCTCTCCCCTCCTCTGCCCCCTCTCCCCTCTGATCCCTCTCCCCTCCT
>NW_024412463.1:12089080-12098097 GCF_014898765.1 Herpailurus yagouaroundi | reverse complement strand
CTCTCCCCTCCTCTGCCCCCTCTCCCCTCTGATCCCTCTCCCCTCCTCTGCCCCCTCTCCCCTCTCTCCCCTCCTTCGCCCCCTCTCCCCTCCTCTGCCTTCTCTCCTCTCTGCCAGTTTTTAATCGGGAACAAATGTCTGTCAATGCCTTGGAGGGCTCACCTTGACCACGGGGGCGCTGTGTCTTTACAGTGAAGTCTTCCCAGGTAAGATGATGCCAGATGCGGGGGGGGGGGGGGGAGTGCCCCTCATCAGCCCAATCATTTACAGATGGGGGTCTGAAGATGGTCTACGCAATTTTCTCCTGGAGCCAGACAGGACCCTGCTCTGCCTGGATGATTCGGAGCCAGCTGGATTTGAGGGGAAGGTCCCTGAACCAAGGCCTCCTCCCCACCTGTGAAGGGCTGGCCGGTCAAGGTAGGAAAAGAGAACATGAGAGAGAGGGGCCAGCTCAGCATCATCCCCCACCCCCCAGTGCCCACCTCCTCCAAGCCAAAAAGCCACCTGAGAAGGTTCTCGCGTGGAAGGCCTGCGACGTGCTGTTCATGCCAGCGCTGGCTTCCCTTTGAGAAGATGGGGGCCAGGCCCCCTGGGCGGACGTGTCGACTGACTGGACACATCCCCCTGGAGTGAGGCTTCCGAGGCCGGCCCGAGTCGGCACAAAGGAGGTAGGGGAGGAAGCTGAGCCCCCGGCTCTCCGCCCAGCGAGGCCTGGAGGCGACCCACCAACCCTGTGAGACAAGGCGGAGGGCCCTCTCTCGCCTCCCGTCTCCTCGCTGAGAAAAGGGCTCCGTGAGCCCCCCACGCAGGGGCCAGAGGCCTGGCTGGCCCGGGAGCTCCCCCACCTGCGACCACAGAGCGAGGACTCCAGGCGAGAGCACAGTGCCCCTGACAAGCACACTGGAGGCCCGGGGAGGCTGTGGCCTCTGAGGGGGCAAGAACAGGCGTGCAAGGTGGCAGCAGAGCCCCGTGCCCGGACCCCCGCACGCACTCGCCCCTGCGGCGTCCACACCGCGGTCCGCCTGAGACCCCGCCCTGACCCGGTGCTACAGCCGGGCCCTTGCCGACGGTGATGGGGGACCCCGTCCCGGCAGCTGAAGCCAGCGGAAGGGACCCACGGCCTCGTGGCCGTCAGCACAGCCTGAGCATGACCGACGCTCACGGAGCCGAGGCAGCCAGCGTGGGAGGGCGTGAGCCACACCTGCTGTGGTTCTCTGTGGGGTCCGCAGAGCCCAGAACCGTCCCACAGAGGCCTGGGGAGGCAGAAGAGGGGGGAGGGGGGAGGGGCTCCTTTTGGGTCATCCTCACAGAGGATGCTCCTGTGTCACCCCACCCTCTTCACCCCTGCATCTTACCTTGAGGTCTCTGGAGCGGACCCTGGGGTGTCAGTGCTTTGCGGGGGGGGGGGGGGGCGGCGGGGAGCACAGGGAGGGAGTGGGCAAGCCACCGATCCTGGGTGTGCTCCTGAGGAGTCATCGCCTGGGCAGCCCGCTGGGGGCCTTGGATCCCGCGGGCAGGGGTGGCAGGGCACGTGGGTGCAGGGCTGAGGGCACATGGGTGTGGGGCTGGAGGCGGCAGGGCACGTGGGGGCAGAGGCAGCAGGGCAGTGGGAGCGGGGCTGAGGGGAGCTGCGGGCAGAGCCGGCAGAGGCCAGCAGGGGGCGCGTGGGAAAGGCGAGCACCAGACGGTGGGCCTCACCCTCCTCTCCCCACCGGCTGAGGCTGAACTCGCAGGACCTCAACCTCAGCCCACGGAACTCACAGCCTCAGGGCTGCCCGTGGTGGCCCGGCCCGAATCACCTCGGACTCATTTAATGAGATTATTTCCTGGCACGCGTGGGCCCAGGCCTGGGCGGGACAACCGGCTTCTCTGTGAAGAGAGTTCAGTAAAGCTGAGCCCGGCTCCCTCCTGCCCCTTCCCCAAGCCTGGGTGCCCCTGGAAGCTGAGCCAGGAGGGTGGGGGATGGCCTGAAGGGCCAAAGGCAGGGGCAAGGCCTGAAGAGGAAGGAGAGAGGTGAGCAGCAGCCTGTCACCCTACTGCCCCGCAAGCCCGGGGATGTCCACTGGCCAGACGTCCACGGGCCTGCTCTGCTGTGCGCCACTGTCTGGGCATTGTCTGGAACCTTGAGAGGGTCCCACATCTGGGGCCAGATCCCAGCCGAGGGACCCAGGGAATTGTCGGCTCAGCTTCAGGAACGGCTGGATCAGGGAGCTCACCCACCTTTGGTAGACAGCTCTAGAGAGAGCAGAGCTGACAGGCCGCACCGGTAAACAGGTCTCAAATTTTCCCAACAGCGTGCAGGCAGAGGGCCGAATGGATTATAGGGGCTCAAAACCGCACGCTCTCTCTCTCTCCCTCACTTTGGATTTTCAAACTCCATTGTTTGGAGCAGAGGTCTCACATATGGGGTCTCAAGCAGGGGCCCTGCAGACAAGTGATGCCTTGGCTGGGCCCCACGTTCCCTCAGAGTGAGCATGAGGTTCAGGGGAGCCGCAGAAGGGAGGGACAGACCACTCGGGAGCCCAGGGGAGGCTTGGCAGGGGAGGGAAGGAGGGGCTGAGCGTGCCTGTCGGAGACGGGGAAGGGAATCACAGGCAGAGGCAACAGCATGGCGGGGGGTGGGGGGGGGGGCGGCCCGGGGGCGGGTGGGGTGGGGACCGGAGGAAGCACAGGAAGGTGCCAGGCTTGTGTGGGGTGGGTCATGGGGACCCTAGAGCCAGCCAACAGGTGCCAGCTGAGCAGCGTCAGGGGTATGATGGGTGCCCAGGCTCCGCAGACACCCTCCTCTGTGCGTCTGAGGTCTGGGCCTGGGTTTGCACACCAAGCATCATCGCTGTGGCCGGTACTCACAGCCACAGGTGACAGAAACACAAAGCTTTAGCGAAAATGAAGTGTACTGGTTCCTGTGACCAAAGCACAGAGATGGACCGTTTCCGGCTTATCCTCTGCTGCCCTCTGGGTCGCGTGACTTCCAGGCCAACGTGGCCGACAGCTCCCGCGTGTTTGGCTTCTCACTGGTGGGAGAAGGGGGGGCGTCTCATCTCCAGGCACGGGCCCCGTCCTGGGCTGGGGCTCGCAGGCTCCAGAGGGGTCATGTGAGGTGCCCACTTGTAAACCACAGGGACCGGAGGGAATCTTCCGGAAGGGCGTGATGCCGTGCACCCTGCTCCAGGCCCCCACGCTCACCTTGCTTACAAGGGCTGAGGGTCCAGCATGATCCTCCTCCATGGTCCCAGGACCCGCCCAGGGGCCAGACGCCTGCCTCCCTGTGCCCTGCGGGAGGCTGGCCAGACCCCAGGCCCCTGCCCAGGGTGGGCCCTGCTGTTTCACTTCTGCCCCACCTGCCCACCCTCCCCGGGCACCTGGCTCAGCCCCTGCCCCCCATTCTCTGGCCACTGGCTTTTGTGGTCCTCCCTCTTTGTGAACCCCTGGTGTACAGTCTTCGTGGCACCCTGACGCCCTGTGACCCAGGGCCGCCCTCGGGGCATTGCATCCAGCTCAGACAGGCCGGAGCTTGGGGTTTTTCAAGCTCTGTGGTCAATATCTTGATATTCCCAGTACTTTGGTCTTTCGCCTTGTGTCTTGTGAAGTGACATCCCACGGGACGATGTGGGGGGGTCTCCCTGTTCCTCTCTCTCCCCAGGACCGATTCTCAGCTGTCCACTCCACCGTCCTCTGTCCGGTCCCTGCTGCCACTTGTCACCCCAGCAGGGTCTGGGTGTGAACAGAGGGGCGCCGAGTCATGAAGATGGGCTTGGGGAGCCTGCAAGGGTCTGTGTTCTCCCTCTGAGCAGCCCCTGCCCCAGGGAGTGTGACACAAGCAGCAAGTAACAAATGCTACAAGAGGTGCCGAGAAAAGGAGGGCCCCTCCTGCTTTCTGAGCGTGCCGAGAGCCACCCCCCGGCTGCAGCCCAGGTGCGCCCTGTCGGACCCAGCAGTGCAGTGCTTTGCCACAGCCTGCATCATCCCATCGCCAAGGTCAATGCCACCGGAGTCGGGACAGCATTGCAGAGCAGCCACCAGCAGGGGGCATCCCCACCCTGCCCCCCACACCCGCGAGACATCCGGGCCACCACCTGGCCCCGTCTTTGGGGACAGAGGAGGCAGAAGACGCCTTCTGCAAAGTGGAGTCAAGATTCTAAAAACGCAGCTCCCGGGAAAGCAGGGAGGGAGCTGACGGGCACAGACTGGCACGGGGAGGGGTGCTGCCGGGCTCTGCAGGGAGGTCACGCAGAAGGGCGGAGCCAAGGGTGCCCGCTGACGACAGGACAGGCTGCAGGGTGCCGGCAGCTGGTTCGAGTCGTCCGGCTGGCCGTGGGGGAGCTCTCTAACTGCTGGGCGTCCAGCTGCTCCAGGAACCCAGAACCGGCTGGCTCTCCGCCTGTTACCATGCGCCTCCCCCTGCCAGGCTGTCCACCAGTACCGCACAGGGCAGTGGACACAGGCCTGGCCGCCGAGGGCTGCCCTCGCAGGGGGCGTATGCAGTCGCCTTTGCACCTTGACTCCAAGTCCTGGCTGGTGAGTTGCTGTCCCCTGAGCCTCAGTTCTGGACGGGCCCCAGAGGCCTTCCTGAGGCCAGGCCAGCACCCCTTCTGCCTGTCTCAGCTCCAATCCAAGGTGACCTGTCTGTCCCCACCTGTCCCCGCTCTGGGTCACCGGGCAGCATCTGGCTCATTCTCTGTCCCTGTGCCTGGCTGCCGGTACACAGCAGGTGCTCGGGGAATAAGCTGGGCTACTTTCCAGGCTGTGTGGGTGCTCCCCGGTCCCTTCGCCAGCTCCTCAGGGCAGAGACTGCCTGGTGCCCTCAGAACCCCACATGAGCAGGCCGTGTAGTAGGTGCTCAATTAATGTTTATGGAATGAACGACCCAGTGAAATATGTAAAAAGGGGAGGTTTGAAAACTAAACTGCTGTGAATCACAGGAGGCACATCGAGGTTACTACTGGGGGGGGGGGGACCTGCACATCTGGAGAACATGGGCAGGTTTTGTCGGGGGTGAAGCAACTCCACAGAAAGCAGAAGAGGGGTTTCTGGAAGGAGGCCACTGACTGGGGATAAACTCAGAGCTGAGCTGAGAGGGTGACCAGAGAGTGACTGGACACCGGCATGGGTGTCCTCGTTACCTGTCGGGTGGACAGGCGTGTTGGTTTTGCAGGCCCCAAAGGCTGGTTGTTGGGTGAGGAGAGTTTGCTCCCGCCGGGTGGTCGCCTGAACTCAGGGCCACCGGCCATCGGGCCCCGCCCCGATGAAGGGATGGGGCTGGGATGAAGGCCTGCCTCCCTGCTGATGAATCAGCACGGCCCCTTTTGGGGGCCATCTGCCAGATCTCACATCACGTCGCGGCCACCGCGAGTGCCCTTTGATACAGTGGGTCCGCCTACGGGTACCTCCCTCCGGGTGTTGTGTCCCCGCACCAGGAAGCCCCGTGCAGCGAAGCCACAGCCTGAACAGCCCAGGAACGACCCGGGGAGGGATGAGGGCAGAGCTGTGTGCAGGCTGAATGGTGGGGCAAGGGACAGACAGATGGACCCGTGCTTACACGTGCAGTCAGGGTGGAGGCCTAGGGAATACCCCAGCCCCACTCCCGGAGGGTTCCACCTTGTCCATTCGAGTACAAAGGCGAGGTGTTTAACCACAGGCCTACGTGCCTTTGAAATAAACGGGAAATCAAAACAGCCCTCTTCAACACCGGCAATGTTTAGAAAACCCCGTACCAGCAGGGTACGGCCGGGGGCAGGCACCTGTCTAAGGGTGGAGGGCCCAGGACGGGCTGGGCTTTCTCTGCCACTGGGCACATGTGGCAGTGAGACGCGGCAGGAGGACTCAGCTCCTCCCTAAGGCAGAAGGATGAGCAGGGACCACGTGGGGGACAGGAGCAGAGTGTTCCAGGCAGTGGAGAGAGCCTGTGCTGGTCTCAGCACAGACCCTGCGGCTGGGCCGCCCCTGCTCCACGGGTCCCTGCACCGTCCCAGAGCCTAAATCAGCCGGCCCCAGACCTCTTCCCTGCCAGGAGCTGCTCCGTCCGTAGCCTGCAGCCCCCGAGCCTCTCTGTCCTGAGGAGCTGGGCTGGGAGGGTCTCCACACCCCTCCCCGTGGCTGGCCCGTGGCGGCGGCCCTCTGCACTGGCAGAAAGCCCAGCTCCAAACTACGTAATGCCATCCCTCCTGGGTCCTCAGGCCTGGCAGAGGGAAAGGCTGGGGCTGGTCTAGAGGGCCTCAGCCTTCTGAGCTGGGCCTGCAAGGTCCCCAAATTCCAGCTACCCCGGGGCCCCTATTCTCTCCGCTGGCTGCCACGCACCATGCCGGGCTCTGGGCGGCGCCCGCTCCCCGTCTCACTGAGACTTGGCGCTGATCGCTGCTGGACCTCTGAGCCGCTGGGGTGGCAGCCGGTGGGCCTGCACGATGGCTATCAGATCCCGTGTGCCCCTTTCCTGGCCAGCAAGCTGGCATGATCATACCTCCTTCATTTCAGAGGCCTCTCTTTCCACGTCTGTGGGTAGAACTCAGCCCCGCCCCTGGAAGCTCTTCTCCAAATTTTCCAGCTGATATCACCTGTGGATCCCTGCACTGAGCTGAGCAGTGCTCCCCCAAATTCACACCCACCCAGTACCTGTGACTGTGACCCTATTTGAAAGTAGAGTCTTTGAAGATAGGATGAACTTAGGATGAGGTCACTCGCATTGGGTTAGGGTGGGCCCTAAATCCAATGATAAGTGTCCTTTTAAGAAGAAGGAGATTCAGAGGCACGTGGGTGGCTCAGTCGGTTTGCCAGTCAAGCGTCTGACTCTTGATCTCAGCTCAGGTCTTGATCTCAGGGTCGTGAGTTTAAGCCCCTCGTCGGGCTCCACGCTGGGAGTGAAGCCTACTTCAAAAATCAATAAAATACAAAATAAAAAAGAAGGAGGAGATTCAGAGACACGCACGCAGAGGAGAAGGCCGTGTGACGGCGCAGGCAGGGGGCTGAGGAAGGCCTGGGGCTGCGAGAAGCTGAAAGAAGCAGGCAGGATCCTCCCCTGGTGGGACTGCATCTCTGATGATGCCTTGGTTTCAACCCAGTGACACTGATTTCGGACTTCGAGTCTCCGGAGGGAACACGCCCCTGGTGCTGCCGGCGGCCCGGTTTGTGGTGCATCATCATCACAGCAGGCCACGGACGCTCACACAGTCCTGAGGGCTCCATCCAAAAAATCGCCCACGCTCTGAGCCGCTGCTCCCCCCAGTGCGCTGCGGCTCCTCGGGCAGGTGCAGGTGAGGCCGGCGGGGGACAGCCAGCACTCACGGGCCTGCCCTGATGCGACGGCTGTACGTACGCCATCTACTCCTCGTTGTAATCCTGGAACGGGAGACTTATTCTGCCCAAAACAAGGACAGAATGGAGCACAGGAGGGCGAAGGAGCCGTAACCAGCCGTGTGGCCCTAAGCCGCCATTGCGACCACCGCCCTCTCCTGCCTGAGGGAGGTCAACTGGAGAAAGGAGGCACCGGGGCTCCGAGAGGGCCGAGTGTCCGGGCTCTGACCACTGTGTTCTCCTGGCTCTGGGTCACAGGCATCATGCTGCTCCAGGCCCCGGGGACGAAGATGCCCATGCGGTATGTCCAGCCTCGCCTATGCACACAGCAGGAATAGGACAGCACTAGGTGCCCCCCTCCCCCAGCAAACGATCTTACAGGCGACCACGATCTCCATGTGTCTTCTCCATGCCTGCCACCTGTTGGACGTGGCCCGCCCCAAATGCCTGACTTCACCTTAGTGTGAGCTGCCCACGGCCCAAGCGTATCAAAGTCCTGCTGGACCCGGATTCATCTGCAGGGCATCAGATCTTCCTCTGGGCCTTGTGCCCAACCTGCCTTTCCCATCCTTGGGTCAGGCAGGGCCCCCGGGAGATCCAGGGACGAGCAACTTGGAGCAGCGCACTCCCCCGTGGCCCGCCCACCCACCAGGGCCACCTCTACCTCCTCCTGCAGCCGCTGGAGATGTTGTCTGGTGCCCGGCTGATCCTGTCTCTCCAGGGCCAGTGCAGGCTCTGAGGCTGTCTCGGGTCCCACTGTGATCTATGATCCCAGCAGTCCCCATCCACCCTGCTTAGTGCCTAACCTGCCTGCTGGCATCTGCCTTGGCCCTGCTTTGGGGAGCGATCCTGTGATTCCCCAGCCTGAGCCGGCATTCCAGGCCTCTCTCCTTCATCACAACCAGCGCCCAGATCTGGGGCTTGTGAAGATCTTACCCACCGGTGCACTGGAAAGAGAGCTGGAAAGGGAGCTCAGAGACCCACCTGGAAGCCACAGTGGGAATTGGCCACAGGGGCTCTCCAGCAAGGGATCGGGGTCCAGGCTGGGGACCCTATGTTGGGAGGGGTGGGAGTGAGTGTGAAATGAGAACTGGACCCCTTTCAGGAAGGTGGAGCCAAGAAGGGGCTGTGCGGCGGTAAACAGACACCAGAAAGCCCCCTTGCACGTTCTGGACCAGGGCAGGGTGTGGGGCTGAACTCGCTTTTCCTCCCTGTGGTGAAATCTGGGGTCAAGACTAACATGCAAACTGGCGATAAACTGGGGAGCCCCCTGGAGGCCCAAGGGAGCGCTGGAAAGGCAGCTCCCTCAAGGAGGCCCAAGCACAGGGCTGGGGGGGGGGGGGGGACAGCTGTTGCCACCGCAAAACTTAGGAAGCCCAGGGGTGCAGCCCCACGGCCCGCAGAGCTCACACCCAGGCTGCCCCTCTGAGGGACGCTGGTGGGGCGCCAGGGGCGAGCGAGCTGCAGGGTAGACGGGGGTCCAGCCCGCTGTATGCGGCTTTCGGTAGGCGGTCGCACTCGCCGGCTCAGCTTCTTCAGACCTCGGGGAGAAGCACGAGCGGGGGGCGTTGGGGCCCACGACCTGCGCCAGCAGCTCAGGGTGCAGGCGCCGGGTTGGCAGGTGCAGCCCCCGGGAGGCGACCCGCCGCCGCTTCCCGCCCGGCCCCCCGCGGCGCCGCCGGGTGCGCCCACGTGACTTCCCGGGCGCGCCCCGCCCCCCCCGCCGCGCG